>NC_003280.10:990000-1320000 GCF_000002985.6 Caenorhabditis elegans | reverse complement strand
TAAAGCAATTAAAAAGCCCGACCCCAGAATTCTTCATAAATATCCTTGCTTTCAGCGATCCGTGCACATCTCCATTTCTTGAAATTTCCAGCAAATTCCAGCCGAGTGACGGATTTCCAGCCACCCATTTGGCTTCTGGCTCACACATCACAGAATCCACGCTTCCCGTCAAATTTGTGCTGAAATTCACGTTGAGAAGTGGCGCCGAGATGGAAGATTCTGAGTTGAGGCGATAGTCGACACGGAGATCTGAAAAGAAATGCGGATTTTTATTATTAGGCTTTATTTTTGGCGTTTGCATTTAAAAAGTACTACAAAAAACTCAATTTTATTTAGCAGACTCAGCAATTTTGCCAATTTCAATAAAAAATTTGGGTCTGCTACACTACAAACTACAAAATCAAATTTAGCAGACCTATCAATTTTCTGCAGTTTTTAATAAATTTTGGTCTGCTAGACTACAAACTACAAACTCTTAATTAGCAGACCCATCAATTTTCTGCAGTTTTTAATAAATTTTGGTCTGCTACACTACAAACTACAAAATCAAATTTAGCAGACCTATCAATTTTCTGCAGTTTTTAATAAATTTTGGTCTGCTAGACTACAAACTACAAACTCTTAATTAGCAGACCCATCAATTTTCTGCAGTTTTTAATAAATTTTGGTCTGCTAGACTACAAACTACAAAGTCTTATTTAGCAGACCAATCAATTACTGCGCTTTTTAGGAAATTTTGGTCTGCTAGACTACAAACTACAAACTCTTAATTAGCAGACCCATCAATTTTTCGCAATTAATATTAAAAATTCAAATTTTCTCAAAAACACAGAAGATTTCTCGACGAACCAGTGTGTCCAGGTTCGAATTTCCAGTACGACGTCAGGAATAGCGGCGGAACCATATTACACGGTGCCGTCGGCTCCATTTCGAACCGCGCGACCTCCGCGTTCACAAATGCCGCATCCGGCTTCGCGAGCTTCTGTGCTTGAAGCCACGTGGCAAGATGGGTCTTGTTAAAGTAGAAAATGCACATCTCGTCGTCCTTTTTGCTCACATTCTCATCGATAAGTTGCTTGTTGGGGAGCACTGATTTAATGAATTTAGCATTTGAGAGCCGGAATGCTAGTGGCTCAATTTCGTGTTGGATGGACGTGAGAAGAGTTATTGATGACGTTGGAAATGATATCATTACGGTGCCGAAAGTGCGCTGAATGAACTCTTCGGCTCCTTTTTTGAACCAAACATGCACGTGCTCGTTGATGGCCATGGCTAGCGGAATTCGCTGTTCGGATATTGTGGCCTGAAATTTGAAAAAAAAATCAACATTTTCGAGTTTCTTGAACCCTGAATCTTAAGCCTGAAGCCTGAAGCCTTACCTGCAATAAATTCCCGGTAGACTGTGACAAATTAAACGTGGATTCTCCAAGGGAATGATTCGATTCACTGGGCGCCAAATTGAAAGTACTACTCCACGGATCCATAAAGCTGCTCGCCGAGTCCTTCCGGCTCATCATTTGGCTCGTGGTGGGAGTGTTGCTTCGGGGCCGAGCTCGTGCGATTCCGGCCGCCATCGCCTGGTTATGACCCATGGAAACGGAGAAGGCAGGAGGATCCTCGGATTCTGGAATTAGGATTTCTTTTCAAATTTAGGAAATTCTACTAGAAAAGTTTAAAATATCGAAGAAAGAATATTAAATTACCACTAAAATTAGTCCTAAACCGTCCGTCAGCAGTGTGATGTGAGCGTAGAGGTTGCCGAAGGGAAGAGACATTCATCGACTGAGAGAACATCAGTGGAGCTTTTGTTCCGCCAATCGTCCAGGGATCCTGAAAGATTTCAACTACAAACTACAAAAATAGGTTCAAAAACCGGAAATTTGAGCTGAAAATTTCAAGAAAATTAGTAAAAACGTGCTTTTTTACTCCAAAAACACAATAATTTGGGTCTGCTAGGCTACAAACTACAATTTTCGATTTAGCAGACCCTACAAATTGTCAAAATTTTGAGGTTTCAGCCATTTTTAATGGAATTTTGAATTTTTTTGTTGAGAAATCTATGAAATTCGCATTTAAAACCGGGAAATTTGAGCTGAAAAGCCAAGAAACTTGGTAAAAACAGGCATTTTTTCTTTGAAACTGTGTTTTTTAATCTAAAAACACAAAAGTTTGGGTCTGCTAGACTACAAACTAAAATTTTCGATTTAGCAGACCAATATTAAAAACTGTTTGTTGTCAGCTTAAAATTTTTATTTTTTATTAGTTTTTTTTTTTTGGAATACAATGCTAATTCACTCAAAAATTTCAAAATTGGATCAATTTTCCGCCGAAAGTTCTGATTTTTTCAGAATTTTATATGAAAATACGCACTTTTGTCTTAAAACACAAAAATTGCAAAATTTTCCACTTAAAAATCGCAAAACACTTGAATTTTTAAAATTTCTATTCGAAAAATATTCATTTCCACACTGAAAAAATGAAAAACTCATCAAGTTTCCAATTTGCGAAAATTGAAAATTTTGGGTCTGCTAGGCTACAAACTACAATTTTCGATTTAGCAGACCCAAGTGGGTTTGAAGAAATATGGTCTGCTAGACTACAAACTACAAAACTAGATTTAGCAGACCCAACTTTAATAGTACATAATTGTCCATTTCCGACTGTAATTTTTTTGTTGGTTTCTCTAATTTTTTTCTAGTTTATACTAGTCTCGCAGACTCATCCAGTTGTGTAGTTTGTAGTCTAGCAGACCAATTTCTTCGTTTTTTAATTGATTTTTTCCCCTTAAAAACGAACCCTTTCAAAAGTGGTACTCCTCGTCAACGTAATACTTCCAATAGCATCTCTCAATTCATCAACCGACGCATTAATATGTACAGGTCGATCGGAAATCGTCATTTTCCGTATTCTCGACTTTTGAAGCTCATCCTCGTCCTCCTCCTCATCACTAGAACAACTGGACCATGCTGTTGGATTTGATGAGTCGGCATTATTTTCAGAAGTTGTCGTCGTTCGAACAATATATCCCTCGTCGTCGACAACGGGAAGATTCTTCGGTTTTTCATCAATTGGAGCATCCAACAGTGAGTGAGCCGGCGCCGAGCCATTGAGCATTTTATCGTCGGATTTTGAGCTGCTCGCCGTGCTGTGAGTGTCGTCCATGCTGAAAATTTGATAAATGTGGAATTTTGCGATTTTTTGCGGATTTTTTGGGTTTTTTTTTTTGGAAAATATCGAAAATTACCAGTTTTTTTTAAACTAAAATTTAGTTTTTTTTTTCAAATTATCGGAGTTTTTCGACAAAATTCAGCAAGTTTTTTAAAATAATTTACATTTTTAGGTAGATGTAGATCGAAATTTCCGGTTAAAAAAATTTCGGTTAACAAAAAATCGGAAAAAGCCGATTTTTAGTGGTTTTTCAACGAAATTTCGGAAATTGACACTTTTAGATAACATAAAAAAGGAAAATCCAAAAAAAACCTAATTTTTTTTTCAATTTTACAATATTTTTTCAGAGTAAATTGAAAAAAAAAACCCTTTTTTTTAATTGAAAATTCTCGATTTTCGGTCCAAAAAACCGAAAATATTTTATTTTTCTATTAAAAAAATCAGTTTTTCGCAATTTTCACCCCAAACTCACCATACAGAAGCCCTCAAGTTCGCCTCATTTTCCTTTTTCGATCTCCTCTTCTCGCGCGTAAACTTGAAAAGTCCTGAAGCAGAAAATGGCTCAGCAGTGGTCGGAGTCTCGTCAATCGAGCTAGTCGAGACGGTTTTTGTCCGACGTTTCGGTATGAACATTGACAATTTTTTGCCTCCTTTTTTCTCCGATAGGTCTTCTGACGATTTTTTGATGCTTTCTGGTATAGAATTATTGATTATAGGCGGTGTGGAATAATTTGAATTTATGGATGAGTCAACAACGGGAATTCCCTCGCCAATTGGGTCCATCATTAGTAAATCTACAGTAGTCGGATGCGGTGGTGGAGCTTGATCTTGTAGGATTCCTGATGATGAGCAGGATGAGGGCATAGAGTTGCCTGAAAATCAAAAAATTTGATAAACGGTAAATTTTTTAAAAAATTTAAATAAAAATTTTAGCTAATAAACGTTTTTTTGTTTCAATAAAAAACATTAATTTTTAAACTAAAAAATGAAGCTTCAACGTAGAATTTTCAGAAATCGGGTCTGCTAGACTACAAACTACAAAAAATAATTAGCAGACCCAAGAGAAGTTGGGACGACTTTGATGGGTCTTTTACAAATTTAAAAAAAAAAAAATTTTGCAGCTTTGCAGCTTTTTGAGTCAATTTTACCCGGAAAAAAGGTAGATTTTGATTTATTTTTTTTGCGAATCAAAAGGTTAATCTAGAAATAGAGGAAATGATATCAAGAGGATGGCGATAAGGAAGAGGACAACGCCCTCTATACATCTCGTAAGAAAAAAAAAGTGAAAAAAAAAAGATTCTCGTTGATCTCAAAAGACTAAACGAGACGACACGGAAAAGACCGAAAAACAATAGAGAAGACAAAAAAAAAAGATAATAACGCGAGAAACTTATCGCCGAAAATTGATTAAATTGTCGCGAGAATACATTTGATAGTGTATTCGGGGAGGGGGAACAAAAAAAAGAAGAGTGAAGTATACACGTGGTGTCAGGCTGTCCCATCACGGTTTGATCTACAAAAAATGCGGGAATTTTGTGCCCAAAAAAATGTGACGTCAGCACATTCTTAACCATACGAAATCAGTCTAGAATCCCGCAATTTTTGTAGATCTACGTAGACTAAGCCGAAGTGAGACACTCTGGCACCATGTGGCATTGTAAATTTTGTGTTTTTTAATGCGGAAAATTGCATAAAAATATGAAATTTCGGGTTTCAAATCTACGGAATGTAGATTCCCGGGATTAAAATTGCGAAGTATGTTCTGTTTGATTTTGCAAAAATCGTGAAAATCTGGGATAAACTCTACTTTTTACAGTAAAAAAAAAGAAAGTCTCGGGTTTCCAAATACTCGGAATTAAAATTCCAGGTATTCTGGTTTCCGTAAATCGAGATTCTCGGAGTTTTCAGTTCGAATTTTTTGTACATAACGTGAGAAATGATGTTTTTGTGAAAATTTACAGAAAACTTTCTCAAGAAAAAAAATCTCCTAGATTCCGTGGATTCCTAGTACAAAATCCACGGAATCTAAATCCCCGGAATTTTCGATTTTTTCCGCATTTTTTGTAGATCTACGTAGATCAGGCCGAAGTGAGACACTCTGAGACCACGTGAGTATATGTATCGTGACACTTTTTCTACACTAATTCCTAGTTAATTTGGCCTAAAAGGGCCTACTCCAAATCATGTGGTGGTGGCTATTTTGGCGAATTTCGGTACAAAATCTTATCGAAAATATACCACGCGGGTTGTGGTGGTTCGTCAAACTCAAAAAAAAAAAAATCTCAAAATAATTTTGCAAAAATTGCCTACTTTTGGTCTGCTAGTGACGATATTGTAGTTTGTGTAGTCTGGCAGACCAATGCATTTTTCAAATTTTTTAACTTCCAGCAAAAAGACGGCGCGAAAAATGAGAAAAATTTCAAAATTTACCCAACATTAGTGTTTAGCGCACTAACTTTTCAGGAAAATTACGAAAATTGCCACTTCTGCTAGATTTTTGCTGCAATTTTGCAGCCATTGGTCTGCGAAATGCGGTTTGTAGTTTGTAGCCTAGCAGACCAAACTCATTTTTCTTCGATTTTCAGCAAGAAAACAATGAAAATGTATCAAAAACTATTAATTTTGTCCCTAAAGTTGAAATTAAAACCTGTTTCTAACTGAAATTGTGAAAAATAAATTCCAAATTTGCACTTTTATTAGATCTGCTAAATCGAAATTTGTAGTTTGTAGCCTAGCAGACCCAAATTATTGACATTTTTCGAAAAAACATCATTTTTTTCAATGAAAATGACTGTTTTTCGCCGAAATGGTCTGCTAAATAAAATTTTGTAGTTTGTAGTCTAGCAGACCACGTTTCTTCAAAACTACATTGGTCTGCTAAATCGAAACTTGTAGTTTGTAGTCTAGCAAACCGATGTTATAGGTTTTTTTTTTTCATAAATAAACTATTTTTACAGTGAAAATAGCAGCTTTTATACATTTTTTCAATCGAATTTCGAAAAAACTTTGAAAAAACTGCAAACTCTGTCATCGGGAAGACTTTTGCTTAATGGGTCTGCTAAATAAGAATTTCTAGTTTGTAGTCTAGCAGACCAATTTTCTTCAAAACTACATTGGTCTGCTAAATCGAATTTTGTAGTTTGTAGTCTAGCAGGCCAATTTTCTTCAAAACTACATTAATGGACTTATTTCCGAAATAAAAAATTCTGGAAAGTTTCTAAATTGTTTTGATTATTTTTTTTATTTTGCAACAAAACAAAAAATTCCAGTTTCGGCATTTTTGCATTTTCGGGCTGAATTAATTTTGTTTTGTTTTAAATTTGAAAAAGCTGTTCGTAATAGGATATTTTTTTAGTTTGTAGTCTAGCAGACCAATAGCAGTTTCAGAGTTTCCAAAAATGCAAAGCCATATAAAAAATGTGTCTAATCCTGCATGCTGCTCAAAAAAAAAAAAAAGCAAAAAGATACACTGCTCTCAATCCGTTTCTGGCAGCGTGTGTAATCCATCAAATATCCGGTCGTTGATATTCGCGGAGATTTATGAATATATTAATACGGCCTTCCTTACCTGACATAATATCCACTAAATCTCGTACCGGATTCAGATTCATCGACGACGAGGAAGCCGGCAGCTGTCCGTTTTCAGATTCTTCGAAAAGCACGCGCGCTGAAATTTGGGCAGATGATTTTTTTATTTATTGTGATTTTGTAGTTTGTAGTTTGTAGTTTATTATGCTAAATAGAAAAATTTTCTACGCTTTAAATACAGATTGAAAATTTTTTTTTGAAACGTTGATTTTCTGTGGTCTGCTAAAAAGTTGTAGTTTGTAGTCTGGCAGGGTTTTTTTCGATAAAAAATAGTTTTACTATTTAAACAAATCGTTTTTAAACTAAAATTAATCAAAAATTCATGCATTCATTATTTTTAAATTATGATTGGTCTGCTAAATCGAGATTTGTAGTTTGTAGTCTGGGGCAGACCAAATTTTGAGCGATTTTTTCCGTTTTTTTGTAAAATTTTAATTCAAAAAGTAACACACGTGGCTTTTCCGTCCCAGTCGACTTGGTCTTTACGAATTTTCTGACAAATTCGTCGGCATTCAAGTGCTGTATAGATTCTTTGAATTGCTCGGCGACTTGATGGCTTGCAGATGACATTTCCGTAGAGTGGTTTGCGAAAAGAAGCATAAATTGCTGAATTGACGCGTAGAGAGATCTGAAATCGATCGAAATAAAATTGAAAAAAGTAGTTTAAAAATGAAAATTACCTATCAAAAGTCTGAAATTTCTTGCACGAATCGCTCATTTTCGTCTCGAAATCCTCTCGAACAAGTTCATATTTATCCACGTAGCTTTTATATTCTTCACGAGCTCGCGCAACTTTTAATTCGACCTGAAAAATATTTTTTTTACAATGGGTCTGCTAAATCAAAATGTGTAGTTTGTAGTCCAGCAGACCAAATTTCTTCAAAACCACATGGATCTGCTAAATCGAACTTTGTAGTTTGTAGCCTAGCAGACCTAATCTCTTCATAACCCCATGGGTCTGCTAAATCGAAATTTGTAGTTTGTAGTCTAGCAGACCCATTTTTAATTCCCTAATTTGGGTCTGTTAAATCGAAAGTTGTAGTTTGTAGTCTAGCAGACCTAATCTCTTCATAACCTCATGGGTCTGCTAAATCGAAATTTGTAGTTTGTAGCCTAGCAGACCCATTTTTAATTCCCTAATTTGGATCTGCTAAATCGAATTTTGTAGTTTGTAGTCTAGCAGACCCATTTTTAATTCCCTAATTTGGGTCTGTTAAATCGAAAGTTGTAGTTTGTAGTCTGGCAGACCAAAATTAGCGATTTTAACCACTGAAATGTCACTTTTCTTCGTTATTTAATCATATTTTCAAGTATTTACTAACTTTACTGATTTCTTTAACATTAACATTCGTCTCTTTCTTCACTTTTTCCAGCTCCTGACAACGATGCTGATACGTTTCTTTGGCTTTTTGAAGGCACGTCGTCGTCGTTTGCATCAAATTGACCGCCTCGGCGACTTGCGGCTGTTTCAGCTCTTTTCTCGTTCGATTCACGTCCTCTTTGTATTTCAGAACTTCTCTGGAGAGGTCTTGAAGGTTTTTGACGAGCATCACGTGGATTTCGGCCATTAATTCCATCGTTCCTTTGGTTAGAAGCCACATCGCATCGATTGAAGACCCATTTTGAATGTAGTGGGATACCTGGAACAAATTAAATTCAAAATTTGCATTAAAATTGCTCAAAAAGAGCCGAATAACTCAAATTGACGGAATTTTCCCTCGAAAAAACGATAAAAACGTGAAAAATTAACAGTTTTCACGCAAGGGTGCTTGGGTCTGCTAAATCCACGTTCGTAGTTTGTAGCCCGGCAGACCAACACGAAAATTAACTAATTTAAGCAGTAACTCACCTTATTAACACTCCGATTGATGGCTTTAACATATTCATCTTCAACTGAAAGCCGTTCCTTCACGAATTGAGCGACTTCTGCGACGGTTTCCTCGGATTTCTTCAGATTCTCTTGCAGCACCTTCAAGCTCATTTATTTCAAAGAAATACGAATAATTTATTGATTTTTCTGTTTTGTTATCGATAACAACTTCTTTTAATGACTGATAGTATAGTTGTCGAGAAATACAATAACCTGTTTTTTTTGCCGATCATTGGTAAAAAGTGAGAAAATGAAATAAAAATTGAAATTTGTCGGCGGTACGTGATAACCTTTGATATTAGAATTGATAATAAATGATTTCATATTTTAAATGTTTTAATTCTCCCATTTTTGACGGAAATCCGTTGTTTTATGTGAGTTATGCTTCGGTCTGCTAAACATTTTGTGTAGTTTGTAGTCTAGCAGACCACGTTTCTTCAAAATCACTTTGGTCTGCTAATTCGAAACTTGTAGTTTGTAGTCTAGCAGACCGATGTTATAGGTTTTTTTTCATAAATAAACTATTTTACAGTGAAAATAGCAGTTTTTATACATTTTTTTAATCGAATTTCGAAAAAACTGCAAATTCTGTCATCGGGAAGACTTTTGCTTAATGGGCCTGCTAAATAAGAATTTCTAGTTTGTAGTCTAGCAGACCAACGAATTTTTTTCAGTTTTCGCCACTTTCTATGCTTAAAAAACGACTTTTTGCTCAAAAACCCAGGTTTTCACCTGAAATCCATGATGCTTGTCGCCCCAAAAATGATCGGCATACAGCAGACCCTCAGCCGTCATGTTCCGCGCGCCGATTTGACCGCCAAAAGTGTCTGAACTCGCCGTCACTTCTTGCAGCCGTATCTGTAAAAAAAAGAAGATATTTTTGATTAGTGATTTTAACGGGGCGACGATGATCTTTTAATGATCGATTTTTCAACGAATTCAGACGAGACACACGAAAAATAAGCGAAAAACCAGCTATAAAACCACGTGCTTTCTCTATTTTGGTCATCTTTTTCTTGTCAAGGAGTGCCCCATGGCAGTTGGTACTCGAGAAAAGCCGCTGTGTGCAACAGAGCGCGCTTTCGCCCTGTTTTCTCTAATCCTCGGCGCCATCGATTCTCTCGGAGCTCACTGAGCACTGAGCCACTTAAAACGTCTCAGTTTTCTCTTTTCTATCTGATAAAAATGTTTCTTTTTTCGCGTGAAATGGTGACAAATGCTGCAAAAAACCAGAAAAAACTAGGATTATTCAAAATCGAAAATGTTTTGTTTCCTTTTGTACTGCTCGCTGTGAGACCTTATTGGCTATTTTCTAACATGCGCCTTTAAATTATACGGTATTTGTTTGTTTTTCTAGAAATTCAATTTATTTTACGAAATTGTTGATATTTTAATGAATTTTCAATATTATTTTGCTGAAAAATTTCTAAAATTCGTAAAACTTCAGTAAATTTTGCTTAAAAAACGAGAAATGACAAGAAAAAACGTTTCGGTCTGCTAATTATTTTTTGTAGTTTGTAGTCCAGCAGACCCAACGTCGTAAATTAATTTTTATTCATTTTTATCCACGTTTTATCGAATTAAATCGATTAAAAGCTCATTTTATTCTCATTTTTGCAGAAAATGCTCTCATTCGCAGCTCGACGCTCCTTAATCACACAAAAATGCGCCGCCAGCACGTACAGCGGTCTAACATCGGCGGATTTTCTCAAAAAGAAGACAAATGAGCCGATTTTAGAGTATCGAAAAGGAAGCAAAGAACGACAGGATTTGGAGGCAGCGTTGGCGTTCTACAGCAAGGTTAATTCTTCAAAAAAAGTGCGAAAAAAGTTATCGAATAGTGAGAGAATGGCCTAGAAAATACGGGGAAACCCGAGCGATAACAATCCAATTGACTAGTAGTGGTGAGAGATTAGCAGCGGTAGAAGAGACGCAGACATTGCAAATGTTTCTCTCGGGGAATTATTCCTATTTTGAATATTTTCTGCCTAAATTTTCAATATTTTACTATTTCAGAACATCACAGAAGTTCCATTGAGAATTGGCGACAAGAAAATCACGAATAAATTGGAGCAGAAGCAAGTTATTGTGAGTTTAACTAGTTTTTACATGTAAATTTACCCGGTAAAAATCAAAAAATCAATATTTTCAGCCCTCTGACCATCGTTCAACACTTGCCAAGTACACTTATGCCACCGGAGAGCAAATTCAAGAAGCCATCGATGTGGCTCTTCAGGCGAGAGGCGCCTGGGAGAGAAAACCGCTTAAGTGAGCAAATACGCCAGGGGATTTCGCTATAAAATCGTCAGATTTTCAGAGAACGAGCTGAAATTTTGCTCCGCGCCGCCGATTTGGCCGCTGGAAAGTACCGAATGAAGCTGAACGCCTCCACGATGCTCGGCCAGGGAAAGAATATTATTCAGGCTGAAATTGACGCCGCCTGTGAGCTCATCGATTTCTTCCGATTCAACGCGGTTTTCGCTATGGAGCTGGAGCATTATGAGCCGATTTCCACGAAAATCACCAAAAATACGATGCAGTTCCGTGGAATGGAGGGATTCGTCGCCGCAATCGCACCGTTCAATTTTACGGCGATCGGAGGAAATTTGCCGACTGCTCCGGCGCTTATGGTGTGCCAAAAAACTAGAAATAGCCTTGAAAAGCCGAAATTCGTGATGAAAATTTGAAAATTTCCGAGAAAAATTGCTAAATTAAGCTGAAATTCCTCAAATTTGCCGATTTGGTTTTGTAGAAATTGGGTCTGCTAGACTACAAACTACAAATTTCGATTTAGCAGACCAATGTGATTTTGATAAGATTGGGTCTGCTGGACTACAAACTACAAAATTTGATTTAGCAGACCAAAGTGGTTTTGAAGAGATTTGGTCTGCTAGGCTACAAACTACAAGTTTTGATTTAGCAGACCCAATTCTATGGGTCTGCTAGACTACAAACTACAATTTTCAATTTAGCAGACCCAAGTAGTTTTAAATAAATTTGGTCTGCTAGACTACAAACTACAAGTTTCGATTTAGCAGACCCAAGTAGTTTTGAAGAAATTGGGTCTGCTAGGCTACAAACTACAAGTTTCGATTTAGCAGACCCAAGTAGTTTTGAAGAAATTTGGTCTGCTAGACTACAAACTACAAGTTTCGATTTAGCAGACCCAAGTAGTTTTGAAGAAATTGGGTCTGCTAGGCTACAAACTACAAGTTTCGATTTAGCAGACCCAAAATGCTGAGATTTCAGGCAATTTTTTTGGAATTTTTAACTTTTTTTTTTGAGAAATCTATGAAATTCGCGATTTTAATGCCATTTTCCCCTCGAAAAAAAAATCATTTTTATCCCAATTTTTTCAGGGTAACGTCTCCCTCTGGAAGCCATCGAACACCGCCGTGCTCTCCAATTATATAATCTACGAACTCCTCGAGGAAGCTGGTATGCCACCTGGAATTCTCTCATTCTTGCCATCAGATGGCCCCGTTTTCGGTGACGTCATCACCGCATCTCCACACTTGAGCGCTGTCAATTTCACTGGCTCCGTGCCAACTTTCAAGACGATTTGGAGAAAAGTCGCCGAGAATTTGGATAACTATGTGACTTTTCCGAAACTCATCGGAGAATGCGGCGGAAAAAACTTCCACTTTGTGCATCCATCCGCCCACGTGGACGCTGTCGCCGCTGGAACCGCCCGTTCCGCCTGGGAATATTCGGGACAAAAGTGCTCGGCGTGCTCCAGGATGTACGCGCCAAAATCGATTTGGCCAAAGATTCTCGAGAAAATCTCGGCGATTCACAAAGAGATCAAGCTTGGAGATGTAGGCCACTGTTTGGCTTGCCGATTTTTGTGTAGTTTGTAGTTTACAGGTTCGCGATGGATCCGTCTTTCTGTCGGCTGTGATCGATGATAAGGCGTTTGCCAGGCTCAAGGCCTACATTGACTTTGCGAAAACCGGAGCCGACGGAGCAAATGTGGTGCTCGGCGGAAAATGTGACGACAAAACGGGATACTTCATCGAGCCGACCCTGATCACTGTGACGGATCCGAAGAGCAAGCTTCTCACTGAGGAAATGTTCGGACCGGTGGTGACGGTACTGGTCTACGAGGATTCGAAGGTTGATGAGGTGCTCGCGACTGTGAAAGACGCGACACCTTATGGGCTGACTGGCGCCGTTTTTTCGCAGGATAAGGAGTTCCTTTATAGGTTGGCAACTACAAAAAATACAAGTTTTTGCACAGGTTTTCAGGGACTCAAAAATTTTATCTAAAAACCCAGCGGAAAGAAGAAAAACTCGAATTTTCGGGTTTGTTATGTTCAAAAATGCTGAAATTCAACATTTTAGGCACAAGAAAACTGCCAAAAGTCGATTTAAAATTATTCCCGGAAAATTCGAAATCTTGAAATTCTGTTTTTTCGGCAATTTTCAAGAAATTTCTCTATAACCGAACAAAATAGGTTAAAAAATGTCGAAAAACGATAATTACACAATTTCTCCAATAAAAACCCTCGAATTTCGTCACAAATCAAATGAAAAGCTAGAAAAACTGGCAAAAATCGAAAAAAAAAAGCGATAACAACAAACAAAAAATTTGAAAGCGACAGTAAGATGTTCCTGAGCGTGGCGAGACCCAACAGTGAAAGTGTGTGTCCCTTTAAAGGGCTACGGTATTTTTTATTGGAATTTTTGTTGGATTTCGATCGATTTTTCGAGATTTTTGAGGCGAATTTTTGTGTTAAAAACGTTTTTCAACAAAGTGTTTTTTTTTCTCAGAGCTCGCGATGTTCTCCGCGACGCCGTCGGCAACATGTACCTCAACGACAAATCAACTGGATCAATCGTCGGCCAGCAGCCATTCGGAGGCTCCAGATTGTCCGGAACCAATGATAAGGCCGGTGGCCCCCACTATGGGCTCCGATGGACCTCGCCGCTGACGATTAAGGAGACGTCGGTGTCATTGACTGACTGGAAATATCCATCAATGGAATAATTATGTTGTTTTTTTCTTTTCATTTCCGATTTTTCTCATATTGAGAATATAGTTTTCTTTTTGATTAGGTCAACAATTATTGCTTTACCACTGAATTTTAATTTTTTTTCCCCCGTGATCGCATAATAAATTTTGTTTTTTTTCCTTTTTTCCAGCTATAACCGTTTATTTTATAGTTTTCTCGCTATTTTTATACCTTCCAACCGAACTTTTCCATTAAAAAGTTGGAAAAAATCAATATTTTTCAGAAATTTCCCTCCCGAAAATGGTTGAAACCGAGTGGACGCAAGTCTCTTACGATGGTAACATTCTACAATATTCAAATTTTGAAAAAAAAATCGATAAATGCTTGCAGAAGGACGTCAAGCGCTGAAAAAGTGGCGAGAATGCGGAGTTCGACGAAGTGATGAGGTCGTCGAAATTTGGGAGCACGTTATTTCACGCTCACCGGCTTCTCTTGGAGACGAGCAATGGGCTGTGTTGGAGCAGGTGCTGAAATTTTGTCGAAAAACGCTGAAAATCCTGAAAATCTGGCTTTGAATAGAAAAAAACCATAGATTTTCTGGTTTTTTTGGTGAAAAGCATATTGGTCTGCTAGACTACAAACTACAGTATTATATTTAGCAGACCCACGCTTTTTTCTAAGTTATCACGTTTCTGGTTGATTAATAGTGAAAATAATACAAATTTCGGCGAAAAACTGGAAAAAATCAATAAAAACGGTCATTTTTTACTGAAAAAATGATTATTTTCGAGAAAAAATTCAATAATTTGGGTCTGCTAGACTACAAACTACAAATTCATATTTAGCAGACCCAAGTGGTTTCGATGAAATTTGGTCTGCTAGGCTACAAACTACAAATTCATATTTAGCAGACCAATGTAGTTTTGAGGAGATTTGGTCTGCTAGACTACAAACTACAAGCTTCGATTTAGCATACCCATACTCATTTTTCACGAGAAAATCGAATTTTCACCTAATTTTTCCAATTTTTTTCAGGTGTGCATCGCAGCACTCGACGCGGCTCGTGTCGATCTGGCTCAGGATTGCATTGACCAACTTCACGCACAATTTCCGAAGAGTAATCGAGTTTTGAAGCTGAAAGCGATGCAGTTGGAATCTACGGAACATTATCAGAAGGCGTTGGATATTTATGAGCGACTGGTTGAGGATGAGCCCAATAATAATGTAAAAAATTCAGGAAATTTTTTTTTTGCAAAATTTCTAATAATTTGAATTTTCAGAGCTTCCGCAAGCGAAAAGTCGCGGTTCTTCTCGCTCAGGGAAAGCGTCTCGACGCAATTCGAGCTATCAACGATTACCTGAAGGTTTTCATTTGATTTCTAGAAAAAAAAAACTCTAAAATTTATTAATTTTCAGATTTTCCTGAACGACCCAGAAGCTTGGCTTCAGCTCAGCGAGCTTTTCCTGCTCGAAAATGACGTGGCAAAGGCGGTACATTGCCTGGAGGAGTGTGTGCTCATTTCGCCGCTGAATTCCATGTATTTCAGACGATTAGCCGATTTGAGATATACTCAAGTATGTGTGTGGAAAATTGGAGAAATTTGGGCCTGCTGGGGGCTACAAACTACAATTCATATTTAGCAGACCCAAATACATTTTCAATGGAAATTGGTTTTTTCTCGTTTTTCTACTTTTTTTTTTGAAGAAAAAAAATCGAAAATTGTCAGTTTTCCGTCAAAAAAATGTCAGAAAAACAAATTTTCAACGAAAATATATTATTTTAATGCAAAAAATGAAGAAATTTTTAAAAAATATAGAGAAATTACCGAAAATGATTGAAAATTGATTTTTTTTAAGGAAAACTAAAAAAAATTGAACGGTCTGCTACAATGCAAACTACAAAGTACAATGTTCGATTTAGCAGACCCAAGTGATTTTGAAAAAATTGGTCTGCTGGACTACAAACTACAAGTTTCGATTTAGCAGACCCAAGTGATTTCAATTCGAAATTGGTCTGCTAGACTACAAACTACAATGTTCGATTTAGCAGACCCAAGTGATTTTGAAAAAAATTGGTCTGCTAGACTAAAAACTACAATGTTCGATTTAGCAGACCCAAGTGATTTTGAAAAAAATTGGTCTGCTAGACTACAAACTACAATGTTCGATTTAGCAGACCCAAGTGATTTTGAAAAACTTGGTCTGCTGGACTACAAACTACAAGTTTCGATTTAGCAGACCCAAGTGATTTTGAAAAAATTGGTCTGCTGGACTACAAACTACATATTCATATTTGGCAGACCCAAGTGATTTTGAAAAAAATTGGTCTGCTAGACTACAAACTACAATGTTCGATTTAGCAGACCCAAGTGATTTTGAAAAACTTGGTCTGCTGGACTACAAACTACAAATTTCGATTTAGCAGACCCATGTGATTTTGAAGAAATTCGGTCTGCTAGACTACAAACTACATATTCATATTTGGCAGACCCAAGTGATTTTGAAAAAAATTGGTCTGCTAGACTACAAACTACAATGTTCGATTTAGCAGACCCAAGTGATTTCAATTCGAAATTGGTCTGCTAGACTAAAAACTACAATGTTCGATTTAGCAGACCCAAGTGATTTTGAAAAAAATTGGTCTGCTAGACTACAAACTACAATGTTCGATTTAGCAGACCCAAGTGATTTCAATTCGAAATTGGTCTGCTAGACTAAAAACTACAATGTTCGATTTAGCAGACCCAAGTGATTTTGAAAAAAATTGGTCTGCTAGACTACAAACTACAATGTTCGATTTAGCAGACCCAAGTGATTTCAATTCGAAATTGGTCTGCTAGACTAAAAACTACAATGTTCGATTTAGCAGACCCAAGTGATTTTGAAAAAAATTGGTCTGCTAAACTACAAACTACAATGTTCGATTTAGCAGACCCAAGTGATTTCAATTCGAAATTGGTCTGCTAGACTAAAAACTACAATGTTCGATTTAGCAGACCCAAGTGATTTTGAAAAAAATTGGTCTGCTAGACTACAAACTACAATGTTCGATTTAGCAGACCCAAGTGATTTCAATTCGAAATTGGTCTGCTAGACTAAAAACTACAATGTTCGATTTAGCAGACCCAAGTGATTTTGAAAAACTTGGTCTGCTGGACTACAAACTACAAATTTCGATTTAGCAGACCCATGTGATTTTGAAAAAATTGGTCTGCTGGACTACAAACTACATATTCATATTTGGCAGACCCAAACTATATTTTTTGCAGGGAGGCGCCGAAAACGTGGAATTGGCTCGTTCCTACTACGAACGTGCGCTCAAAATCAACCCAACCGATTTGAGATCTCAATACGGAATTCTATTGGTAAGTGTAGTTTGTAGTTTGTAGTTTGTAGTTTGTAGTCTATATTAATGTTTCAGAGCAACAATTTGATCGCGGCGACCACCAAAAATGCGACGGAAAAGAAGAAAGCCGGAGCTGCAGCAGTTGATGCAATCGATAATTTGGTTAATCGTTATCAGAAGGTAGATTTTGATAAAATTAATAGTTTTTAATTGGAAAAAGCTCTAAAAACTCCAAAAAATGCCGAATTTCGGCTGTTTTTTCTTGAATTTTTTGAAAAAAAAATTCGAAAAAAATCGTGATTTTTCTAAAAATAACCTTAAAAAATTCCAGATAAGTCCAAAAAGCAATCCAGAATCGGACGGAATTCTCAATTGCCTCGAAGCCATGAAAGTCACTGTTGGAAGCAAATAAATTGTCAATTTCCTCCCAAAAAATGATATGCTTTACGTACATTCCCCCGAATATTCGATTATTTCCTATTTATTTTCTGTTAAAATTCAATTTTTTTAATGTCTATCGAAAGTATATTTATCGAAAAAAAGAACTCCTCAAGAATAAATAAATGTGATGATTTTTGCCACCGTTTTTGCTCCATTTTAGAGTCTTGGGTCTGCTAAATAGCTTTTTGTAGTTTGTAGTCTGGCAGACCAATTTTTGATAGCAATTTTTAGACTAAAAACTACTTTTTTCTTGAAAATCTTGAATTTTTGCGTTATTTCACATCTATTCCGGTTTTTCCGGCTCCTTTTTGGCGCTGAAATCGATAAGTTGGGTTACTGTAGCCTCAGAAGTACGCAAACACCATGCGACTCACGCAAAAATGCACAGAAACCTGAAAGATGCGCGAAAAAAGCCATACATGGGTAAAAATTTGTGTAGAATTCAATTTTTGTGTCAGAATCGTTTAAAAAATCAGTGAAAAATGATAATTTTCAGAAATGTTGAGCCAAAAAAAAATTATTGATTTTTGTGCATTATCAGTTTTAAATTTGGATTTTTATGTTTTTTCACCCATACGAGACTTTTTCGACTCCATTCGAGTTGTAATAAAAATTTCCGGGTTACTGTAGCCTCAAAAGTACGCAAACATGGAACACTTTACGCAAAAGTGCAGAGAATTCTAAAATTTGCGGAAAAAAGCTGCATAAGGGTAAAAATGTGTGTAGAATTCAATTTTTGATATCAGAATCGATAATAATCAGCGGAAAGTACACAATTTTCGTGCTACAAACTACAAAATCCAATTTTCTCGAATTTTTCCGTAGAATTCCGTATTTTAGTTCCTGAAACTCCCCTAAGAAACAGAGAAAAAGCAAAAAGAGCTCCCTCTTAAGAGGTGCTAATTTGTATAAAAAAGAAAAACAAATTAGCGCGGGGGGGGGGGGGCCTAAAAGGGGCGCTAATTAGCAATTTTGGTCCCCGTCTTCCTCCAAATTTTTGCACGTCTTCAGATTCTGAATGTATTCTGCAATATTCTGAGTACTTCTAATATTTCTAGCATGTTTTGAGATTCTTTTTGGAAACGAAAATTTTCAAACAAATTTTTTTTTGAAAATTTGAAAAAAATTCCAAAAATGGGCATAATTTTGGCGTATTTCCGACGTCCCAAGCTTGATATCGACAGGGTTCGGTCGGTCTGGATGGATCATATCAATGGAAACGATCAGTACTTCCAAGAGGTGAGTTTTTACATATTTTTGCCGATTTGGCCCGACAAAACTGCTTTTACTGGCTAGTTTTCTCAGAATTCTGTATTTTTCGCTGATTTTCTGAAGATTTCATTATCAAAATCGAATTCTACGTCAATTTTTACTCCGATAAGGCTTTTTTCCGCGAATTTTGGAATTATGTGCATGTTTGCGTGAAGTGTTTGGTGTTTGCGTACTTTTGAGGCTACAGTAACCCAAAATATTGATTTTTAAGCTAAATGAGCGGAAAAAAACGTGAGAAAGGTGAAAATAAGCTGAAAATTCAAATTTAATAGAGAAATTAACAAAAATTAGAATTTTTCAAGAAAAAAAAATGAGAAAAAAATTTCAAAAAAAATTTTTTGGTCGTAATTCTATTTTTTATTAACCAATTATTTTTTAAGTTTACTTATTAATTCTACAATTTTTTTCCAGGTAATCCATAGAATATGCAAGCGAAACGAGGGAATCCGGTGTGCAATGCTGGCTCCGAACGCGCAGCACGCCGAGTCGGTGGCCGAGGAGGATTTTGTGCTCTCAAATATTGCAGATAGGATCTCACAGTTTTTTCATCAATTGGTTGAGGTTATTGTATATTTTTGGATAAAAAATTGTCAAAAAAATAGAAAAAAAAAAAAAAATTTTTTGGGATTTTTTCTTGAAATTTAGGAAGTTTTCGCTAGTTTTCAGCGTTTTTAATATAAAAATTAAATTCTGCACTAATTTTTACCCTTATACGGCTTTTTTCCGCAAAATTTAGAATTCTGTGCACTTTTGCGTAAAGTGTTCCGTGTTTGCGTACTTTTGAGGCTACCGTACTCCAAAATACATTTTTTGAAGCTAAATCATCCAGTAAAACCGTTATTAGGGTAAAATTACATGGGAAAATCGAATTTTGCATTAAAAATTCACACAAATCGATAGTTTTTGAGAAAAAATTTCAAAAAAAAAAAATTTAATTTTTTTTTTTTTAGGATGACGTGCTTATGGACACGGTAGAACTGAAAAAAGCCTGCTATGACCTTGGAAGACAACATTCTTCGTATTCGAAACAACAATTTAAGGTAAGTTTTGGAAAAAAATTCCAAAAAAAAATTATAAAATTTTTTTTGTTCGAAAAAAATTTTTAATCTTAAAAATTTTAGATGTCCTACTGGGAAGAGTTTACATTGACAATGATGGGTGTTCTGGAGCAAAACTACCCGGAAACCACGAAAGAAGAGCAAAAAGCGTGGCTTCACTTTTTGAGATTTGTGAATGAGAATATGTTGGATGGATATTTAGATGCGATTTCTCGTAGTAATAAATAGATTTTTTTTATTGATTTTAGTAAATTTTGTTGCAAATTGGCGAAAAAATTAAGTTGAATGTCAAAAAAAAAATTTTTGTCTGAAAATTTTTTTGACAATTTTTTCAAAATTTTTTTTTGTTGGAAATTATCGATTTTTTAGGGTTTTCACTATCAAATTTGAATTCTCCGTGTTTTTTCGCAACTATTATGCTTTTGCCGACTTTGTTAGCTTTAAAGTCAATATTTTGGGTTACTGTAGCTCCAAGTGTACGCAAACACGGAGCACTTCACGCAAAAATGCACACAGGGGTGAAATATGAATCTGAAACTGATTTTTGCAATGATTTGTAATGAAAATCAGTTTTAACATGTACAAATTGAAAAGTAAAATAATTTTATTAAGATTTTGTGCAATAAACTTCAGACTCCGCAGAGCCAAGGTCGTTATCAAATAATGATGTATGGACGCTACACAGCTGAAAAATCAAAATTAATCAATGAATTAGAGGAAAAAATCTGAAAATAACTATACCGTTTTTGGAGAAGACGTGTTGGCTTTGCAGCCGGGAAGATCTGCGAGTGGGGTGCTCTGAAAAAAATTTTCTTCGAAAAAAAAAATTCAAAGTAAAAGTTTTCTGGTAATGCTAGGAAACTTAACGTTATGAAATTCAAAATCAGCGGGACAAAAGCTTTCAAATAAGTATAATCATGGCTAGGATTGAAAAACGTCCAGTTTGGGCCTAGGCCGGCCTGAAACGGCCTGAAAATTAATTAATCTGGCCTAATCTACCCAAAGAGGTAACTTTTGACTTTATGAAAAAAAAAATTATTTTCTAACAATAAGACGAAAGACCGAAACTTTGCCATTAAAAATTTCAGGTTTGGGCCAAATTTGGCCGTAATTTTAGGCCCGAAAACTTTTTTTTTCAAAACATAGGCTTATGGGTACATATTTGAAAGCTCTAAAAACGCTGAGTTCAAAGATAGTTGTTTTGAATCTCGAAACTTTTGTTTCTAACTTTTTGGGCCAGTTTCAAGCTTAAATTTTTTTGGCCCAAAATTTTTTTTGTAAGAATATAGGCTTGTGGGTACTCATTGTGAAGCATTCAGTGTGCTGATTTCAAAAAAATACTGCAAAGTTCAAATAATACGAGTTCAAAAATTTTTTGACCTAAAAAATTTCCAAAAAAAAAAGATGTTTTTTTTCCGACTTTTTTTTTCAAATTTTCAAAATTTTTTCAAAATTTCCAAAACTCACTCTACTCGAGCAATCACTTCTTTGGAGCAACATGTCATAAGTCCACGTGGAATACAACTTCCCCTGGTTCATTACAGTAATCCTCCGAGCCGAGAATTGCGTGGTAGCTGGCACCCAGTATACGGTATCGTGCAGCTTTTGGTTAGCTTTTGGCAGGGCTTCTTTGTAGACCAACGCCTGAAAAAATTACAGTAACTATGCAAAAAGCTACAGTAACCCACTCACTTTTAGGGTCGGATCCTTGTCAGGAACCTGGAGAAGTTTGCCAATTGTCGCCGATTCGATAATTCCGAAAATTATTGAGAAAATCAATAATTTTGCGTGCATTTTGACAGAGAAACTGTGAAAAAACTAAATTTTTGGGTTACTGTAGCCTCAAGAGTACGCAAACAGGGGGGGGGGGTGGGGGGATTTCACGAAAAAATGCACAGAAATTCAAAAATTTTGATTTGAAACTCAAAATTAAATGTTTAAAAACCTAAGAAATTATATATCAAGCGAAACAAAAAATATTGACCGCCGCGGGGATTGAACCCTGGACCTATTTCCTAGTAGTCATCCCTCTTACCAGTTGCGCCAAAAGTACACTTTCTTCAAATTTTCAAAAAAAAATTCTTCCGGGGTAAAATTTGAGCGGGAATTCAAATTTTTGAGTTAATTTTTTGTGTAACGTAATTAAACAGTCATAAATTGAAAAATAAATAAAAACTTTGTTGAAAAACAAAAAACTTCTGCTCAAGATATAGATATTTATAGTAGAACCAAATCTTTAAAAAAATAAAAAATAAATTAACGTCGTCATAATCCCAAAGACAACTTCCGATTCGAATTTTCCACTCAAAAATTTGAAAAAAAAAAGTTATTTTTTTCAGAGAAAAATTGGAAATTGAGAGTTTGAACGAATGAACTATCAGTAATGTGATATCATGTTAACTGATAAGAGATAAAGGTCAGAAATTGAATAAATATTTACTAAAGTGTGGTTTTAAAAAAATACTGATAAGAAATTTAAATGGAGGAAGTTGAAAAAAATTGAAAAAAAATTTTTTTTTTAATTTTTAAAAAATTCCAAAAAAATAAAAACACAATTTTCTTTTTATAATAAGTTTTTTTTTAATTTTCAGGCCGTATAACTAATCTAACTAATCTCACCTATTAAAAAAACTTGAAAGAAAATTTCAAACAAAAAAATCCAAAAAAAGTTCCACCCGAATAGTTTCCAAAATCCTCTCAATTTCCAAATTGTCGATATGATTCACACAAACAAATAGAACAAAAAAATGGTTCCCTTTCCATTTTTCCCTGCGTCTCTTCAATTTTCTGTGCTCTCTCGCCAACTAGTTTCCAGGTGAACTCTCTCTCTCGTTTCTCTGCGTCTCTGCGTTGTCTAGGAGATTATTTTTGGGAATATTTGATGGAAAAGTAGAAAAATAAATTGAAATTGGTTTTGGAACAGCTAAAAAAAAAATGTTGATTAAAAAATGGTTTTTTGAATTTTTGAAAAATACTTCAGACAGTTTTTATCTCAAATTTCGTGATTTTTTTTCTTCAAATTTTTATCTGTTTAAAGTGTTTTTATTATCATTAAATTATAATTTCACACTTTGCACACATTGATCTACAAAAAAAGCGGGAATTTTTCGTCCAAAAAATGTGACGTCAGTACGCTCTTAACCATGCTAAATCAGTTGAGCAACTCTGCGTCTCAACTCCCGCATTTTTTGTAGATCTCAGTAGATCAAACCGAAATGAGACACTCTGACACCACGTGTTTGCAGCCTTATTGCATAAAATTGTGCAGTTTCGCGTGAAGCTCTCTGTGATCACGTACTCTCGAGGCTACAGTAACCCGAAAATTGGAAATTTCAAGATTCTTGAAACAAAACTCGATTTCGAGCACAGTAACCATAGTAAAGCCGAAGTGGAATAAATTTTGACACATGGTGCATCGACGGGACCATAATTTTATTTTTTTAAACCACCACTGAAAGTGTAATTATTACGTACATTTTTTGAAATAAATAACTTATTTTAAACGACCGATTTATTAATTTTCTTATTAAGTTTAATGTTAATATTATGAACAATTTCAAGAATTATTATTATTATTATTCTGGAAATTCCTGTGGTACTGTACTTCATTCTGTACACCTCGAGTGCCTTGTTGTGCTCCGTGTGCTCCAATTGGATCGTACCGACCTCTGTTCTTCCTCAGCCTTTGCTTTTCTGAAAATTGGCTCAAGTTGTACAAAATTTAGAAAAGAAAAGAAAAAAAATACAAAAATCTTACCTTTCTGTTCTTCAATTTCAGCATCAATTACGGCCGGATCCACTTGATTTAGCATTTCCAAGAGAGCTTTGTTTTTCTGATGGTCTGAAAAAAATGTAATTTAAAATTTTTTTGTTAAACTGTCTAAAAAAATTGGTTCAAAACTAACTTTTTTCCCTTGCTTCTTCTTTATTTTTTCCTCCTTTTCTGCTCTGCGAGCTGCTTGGCTTCTTCACAGCTACTTGCTCGTTCCAGGAGCTCCCAACAGTCCCCATACAGTGAGCTCCATGCACCACCTCCTGCTTCTGGTTCTGGTACTGAAAATACTGAAAATCCAAATGCTGGAAATTCTGGGGAATCTGATTCTCCTGATTTTGCTGCTGGATCCTCCACAGATTTGGTGTAGTATGGGCATTTGGCACCATAAACTCCGCGAAGACCTGCTCGTCGTGGAGCATTTCATTGAAATTTTGTCCATTCATGGTTGAGCTGTAATTTTGTTCGAAATTAGGGTCTGTAATTTTTTAAACTACAAAGTTATAGAAAAGTTATAGAAAAACGGAGATATTCGCTGTTAAAGTTCGGATAAAATGGAGTTTTGACACATGGTGCATCGATAGGGATCTACCTAACTTTGTCAGCATATAACTTGGTTAGTTTTGAAGATATAAAAATATTTTATACTACAAAGCTAAATAGAATTATATGAAAAATAATTTCACAGTTGACAAATTTTTGATAGCGGCAAAAGGAGCCGAGATATTCGCTGTTAAGGTTAGGATAAATGGAGTTTTGACACATGGTGTATCGATAGAGATCCACCTAACTTTGTCAGCGTATAACTTGGTTAGTTTAGAAGATATAAAAATATTTTAAACTATAAAGTAGTATAAAAATATGTGAAAAATAATTTTATAGTTAAAACATTTTTTCTACGGGCAAAAAGAACGAGATATAAGCTGACGTATGGTGCATCGATAGGGGGGGGGGGGCACTGGTTAACTTTGTTAGCGTATAACTTGGTTAGTTTTAAAGATATAAAAATATTTTATATTACAAAGTTGTAGAAGAATATATGAAAAATATTTTGTCAGTTAAAAAAAATTTTCTACGGGCAAAAAAAGCCGAGAGATGACCTGTTAAAGTTAGGATAAAGTGAGTTATGATACATGGTGCATCGACAGAACACTCAAAAAAACGGGACATGTTTTGGAGCAATTGAAAAAATAAAATAATACATCTGGCAATGGAAGACTGTCTAGCAGGAATATAGGTCATCTGGTGAAGAGGAGGAGATTGCTGTGTGACTGTTAAATGGTAGCTCCTGGGGACAGTAATCATTGGTCTGAAAAAGTGGGAAGATGCAGGTCAAAGATTGTTTAGGACGTTTTAGAACTAAAAAAAGAATTTGGCTGGTTTTGAAATCTTGAAATCTATTAAGTATTTAAAATCTCTAAAACTAGAAAAGTTTTCCAAACATTTCGCACTAACAAGTTGTTTTACAATATTTGATTAACACTTCATCGATTGAAAATTTTTTAACAGGACTAGCTGCTGCAAAGCTATCGCCGTTTAAAAATTACCGATACTGAAATTTTCCTAACTTCTTAACCATAAGTGTTCAAAGATATTTGATTTACATACGTTTTGTTGATATTTCATTTTTTGAAAACTCACCTTGTTCGCGAAGATACTTTCCGGTATGGTTTACGACATGGTGCATCGATGAGAATTTGATCAATTCGCACCTGTTGCCTCCAGTGAGTTCAATGTTTCATTGCTTATTTAGCAATACCCCGACACAATTCCTTTGTTCTCTTAATGCATTGGAGTGCGAGCTGTCATTGTCTCGTCAATTTCAGATGGACACCTGCAATACAACTGTGGCAATGTTCTATAAATATGTACCAAGTTAGAATGGTTTCAAATTAAATGTTAGTAGTCAAGGATGACATAGGGGTCTATTTTTGACTCGGGATCTAAATAAAAAAAACGTTTTTTTTTTAAATTTATTCTTCTAAACTTTTGGTAGCAAGTTGCCGAGTTACGAGTTGTAACTTACGACCGAGAGACATGGTGCATTGACTAGAGAAATGTTTATTGCAACAATAACTTAAAACATTAAAGCAGGCTTCGAAAAACCGAAATGAAATTCAGTACAAAATCAAAACTTTCTAAATTTAAAGATATCTACAGGTTTTGTTTGAGAAGAAAAATGTTTTCTTTTATGCTCTTTTAGAAAATTAATTAAACTTAACTGTGCTCGTTTCTAAAATTATGCCCAGAGGTAGACCCATTTACAGCTCGCGCGCAAATTTGTTTCTATCATGTTTGCTTAAAACCAGGTGAATTCAATTTATTTCTGCAGTTAGATGATGTTTTGTGCCGGATTGAAGTGGGATTACTAACACCACTTTTTGAGCAGGTGACAAACTAGAAAAGCTACACCAACAACGAAAACCCACTTGACTATAATGAGTGATATAGACAATGATACATCAACTAACACCAGTGCTATTAAAAATATTTACCTATGGTCTTTCCTGCGAGTCCTACATCCCATTGCTATATTGTATCTCATACTATTACCAATTTATGTGTATGTCCACAAAATCAACCGACATGTTCGATACATCATTTGCAACAAAATTTCAAATTCAGCTGCTTTCGAAGAAACAGGTGAAGGGCGGAAATTGGATTTTAGAAATTTTTATTCTACATCTCGTCATATCTTAGGCTCTGGGAAATATTTTTAAATGACTCTAAATTATCCCCTGAATCCGAATATCTATGTGGAAAAATTCAAAAAATAATTTCCTGTTATTATATTTGAGCTTGAAATGGCGAATTTCATTTGCTTCCCAATGACTTTTTCCAAATGCACGCCCAAATAAATTTTCCCTGGAGCGCGTTTGCTTCGTTTGATTTTCTCTATCTATTTTCAGTTCTTCCAGTTTTTCAACCATTTTCATTAATTTCTGGCTCCTTTTTTTCCAAAAAAAAAGACAATTAATTGACAGGAAGGAATATATATTTTTCAAAAAAAAAACCGATAAAAACCGACAAAAATTAATGAAAATGGTTGAAAATCTGAGAAAAATCAAATGAAGCAAACGCGCTCCAGGGAGAATATATTTGGGCGTGCATTTGGAAAAAGTCATGGGGACGCAAATGAAATTTGCCATTTCAAGCTCAAATATAAAATCAGGAAACTTTTTTTTGAATTTTTTCACATAGATATTCGGATTCAGGGGATAATTTAGAGTCACTCAAAAATATTTCCCAGATTTAGCTACTCCATCCCAAATAATGTGTGACATATACATCGAAAACAGTTTTGATGACTATTTCAACATTGAGGATTGTAGTGCAGTTTATGATATTTACGATCGAATCCTCTCCATAGTTTTGATCCCCATGTATTTATTGTATATCTTACTATTACCATTTTATATTTACGTGAACAGAATTAATCGGCGTAGAGATGAAAATGTATACATCAAAAATCGTGTTTTTCAGATATTTCACCAATTTTTCGAATTATCGAATAACTCTTAAACTTTGTACAAAACTTAGCAAAAACACATTGATCATCGTATTTGTTTATTTGTTTCAAGTTACTAAAAATTTTGAACTAAACCACGATCGCGAGTTTTCGAAACACCTACAACTTATACCATTCGATAGTGCATGTCTTAAAACGATTACTCGGTAATTTTTAGCCGAAAAACTCCAGAATCAAGCTCACGGCAAGCTCTCAAAGATCCTAAAATAGCACTGTAATGAGGCATTGAAGGGATAATTTTGCAAATTCACTTTGGTAGCTCATATCTCCGCGGATAAATTTTTTACAGAAAAGTCATCAACTAATAAGTCGTTGAACTTTTTGCAAAGAACAAGTTTGTAGTTGACAGTTTTTATCAAAAAAATTAATGTTTCAGATAGAAGCGCGTGAAGTGCGGCAACTGTTGTTACTTTTTTAATGCTGCTATTCTAATGCTTTTATCTGAAACATTAATTTTTTGATAAAAACTGTAAACTACAAACTTGTTCTTTACAAAAAGTTCAACGACTTATCAGTTGATGACTTTTCTGTGAAAAATTTATCCACGGAGATATGAGCTAACAAAGTGGATTAGGAAAATTGCTACTTTTGATCGCTCAGATAAATCGAACCACGCAGGCGCCGCTCCAAACCACGCAGGTGACTGCCCACCACGCAGGCAACGCGTCAAGACCACGCATTCAACCAAAAGCACACAGGCGACACCAAAGAACCACGCTGGCGACTTGACGGTGGGCAGCTATTGGCAGTGGCTGCAAAACCACGCAGGTGACGCCTACATACCATGCAGGCAGCCAACGTTCAGCCACGCGCGGGATTCCTAGGCCAATGGCTGCGTACTCCTCTCGGACAACTTTTTCTTCTAATTTTTTTTCCTAATTTAATGGAATTTTCCGGTTTTTTTCTTGCAAAAAGCACTTTTATATTAATTTTCAATGTCTTCATGAAACTCAATAATTGTTTTCAGGTAAATATGTCAACCCCGGCCCGAAAAACCCCGAAAGGAGGCCGAAAGCGGGGTGGCAATGGTGTGAAGAAGGAGAAACTGGAAACTGAAACGTATAGTTTCACAAAATCCCAGCTCCAACAGCTGCTCGTAAAAGCGGTAGTTTTGCTAATTATCGCGTTTTATCACTAATTTACTGTATTTCAGAACGCGAAATCGGCCAGCCACCAAGAAAATCAAGATCCAGAAGAAGAGAAAGATGAAGACGATGAATACGAGGAAGCCGGTGAAACAAGCAACACCTACCAATCGGGAATTTCGGATGACGACGATGAAAACCGGGCAAACCATCACGTCAATGGCATTTGCCCTATCCGAATATAGGAAAGGAATTGGTGCGAACTGCGCCGCATTCGATTGGTCGCTTCAACGTAAGATAAACTTTATTATTAAAAAATATAAAGCAACAATATTTCAGAAAAAACTTTCTGAATCGTTCGTTCGAACTATGGACTGGGATTTCAAAGAGCTTAGGAAAATCGCGGAAAATTCCAAGTCAAAGGAGAACAGAAGTTTGGCAGCTGCACAAATTCTCCAATTTCAGACGGTTGACATAAGAATGAAATATTAATTAAAACCATATTTTCAGATGAGCTGTGTGCATTCCAGATTTTTGAAATCTGAATCTCGAAGAACTCGGATCGATGTGGTAAGGCCCGAAGAACAACATATCTCTGTTAAATCGATAATTTTAGAGGAACATCACCGCCGAATTCGTCATCAACAATTTGATCGGGGAACCTGCCCTGAGTATTCTTGGATTAAGTGGAGGTTTAAATTCAGAAAAGCAAACGATTCGCTAAAAAAATTTTCAGAACAACATAATGTGCAGGAGATCTTCATAGCTGGACTAAAACCAATGAGATGTCCAATCGCAAGATTGATCCAGAACGCGGCAAACTTTTGGGTGGCCGCTGTAAGTTGTGAAATCTCCAGATGTAGTTAAAATAGTTCACTTTTCAGAAAATTCCTCCAGAGCTCCTCCACACCTTCAGTATCTACCCCAATTCGGTGAATCCTCAGAT
Source organism: Caenorhabditis elegans (assembly GCF_000002985.6). Lineage (NCBI taxonomy): Eukaryota > Metazoa > Nematoda > Chromadorea > Rhabditida > Rhabditidae > Caenorhabditis > Caenorhabditis elegans. The sequence goes on along the minus strand of NC_003280.10, from coordinate 1,290,970 downwards.
TCTTCCAGGAAGACTTCTCAATTGGCCTATCAGTAAGCTATTCTTGTCCAATTCGTTTCAAAACAAAAATGACGTTTTTTACAATATTCTACATATTGTATCCGGATTCGAAGGACAGTTCCCGAGTGCGGATTTTGGAGATATTTTCTCCCGACAGGTGGACCAAAAATTGTAAATACTGTTTTCTATTTGCGTTACCAAAACTCAAAAATATTCCAGCTTGAACGCACGAAGAAAGATGAGCCAGGAAAAGGTAACACCATCACACTGATCGCTCGAAGGGAAACAACTGTCTTATTCGGCTTCATTCTGCTATTAATTTTTTGTTGTTGTGTTTTTTGAGGTGTTTTTTTGTTAGAATTTCGTTTTCCTTTATCGATTTGTTTTAGGTTTCATTTGTTATTTACTTATTTGTTGGATATTTTACTCATTCGTTGATTTATTAGGTAATTGTTTGTTATTGTGGTTCTTCTTTCATAATTCTTTTTATTTTTATCTAATTTATTGCTTCTCCTTTCTATTTTGTATATTAACGCCCATCCTTCCCCAAGATTCTTAAATTTCTTCTAAACCCGTTAATTTCCTAAATATTCGACTGTAACTTTTTTTGGTATTTTTTGTTTTCTAGTTTATGAATAAACAATATTTTTGAAAAACAAATCGTAATTTGCGTTTTAGATGGTTAAACGATAGGAAGGGGAAGGAGCGGGCTGCGAACTGCCATTGCTGCAAGACCACGCAGGCGTCGCCTTCAAACCACGCAGGCAACGCGTTGAAACCGCGCAGGGACTGGCATTCTTGAGCGTGGTTTGTACGCGTTGCCTGCGTGGTTCGATTTATCTGAGCGTTACAGTGCTTCGTTACAATGCTATTTTAGGATCTTTAAGAGCTCGCCATGAGCTTGGTTCTGGAGTTTTGCCGCTAAAAATTCACGAGTAACCGTTTTAAGACATGGGCTATTGAATAGCATAGGTTTCATATGCAAGTTCGATGGACACCTTCTGATGGTTCCCTAGTAAGCCTAAGCTGAAGCCTGAGCCTAAGCTTAAGCCTAAGCCTAAGCCCTTGAACATTATGATAAAACGTTTTTCGGTGCTGATTTTCAATTAGAACATGACTAAAACTGAAAATTTATGATCCAAAAGAGAGTTTTAAAAAACGAAATCACATTGCTTTGTAGTTTAAGAGTTAAGATCATTCGAAAAACTTGTAAAAAATTCTAATTTTAGGTTTTGATATTTCCAATCACCAATGTCTTTTACAAAATGGTGATATTCACGTTGTTTGTTGTAGTAGCCAAATATATTTTTTTTATATCTTTTCAAGTGTTTGCCGTGTTACCAAATATGAGTGAAACAATGTTAGTGTGCCACGGGGCATCAAGATCTTCGGTTCCAACCTTTTTTTCCAGATATTCCTATGTTTCACTTTTTGCTTATGAATTTTGTCTGCTCTTACTTCGTGTGAACAACGCTGTATTAGATTTCTTTTTGATAATATCGCCTATCGTAAGATTCCTCGTATATTTCTTCCCGTCTACCGAAAAACCTATAACTGTAGCGAATACCCATATTTACAAAATCCTAGCGTATTTGTATGTTATCCTAATCATCAAGAACTTTTTCTTTTTTTTAATGGAAGTGATTAATGAGGATCCAGTTGTCGAATTGGAACTGACTGGATGGGAATGGATTAATTATATTCCTTACGTGAGTTTTTAACATTTTCTATTTAAAACAAACTGGAAAAAGTATTCCAGGTGCCTTTCTATAGCTTCCATGTTCTCATCTTTTTATCTGTCCTACTATACATTCCAATAATGATTAATATCCGAAAGCATTCCCATCTGGCCTCGTACCAGCAGAATCACCCACAAAGGTACATCTTCTGGCAGACAGTTGTGGTTTTTATATTTAAATCTGTAAGTTTATTTTTAATTTATTTTTAGTATTTCGTAATAAATACAGTGTTCCGTTTTCAGATGACACTTCCAATAATCATTATGTACAAGTATTTCAACTACAATAATTTTGTAAAATTGACGAGCGAGGAAACGGGAATTGAAGAGATAACTATTCCATTGGTAATTGAACTGTCTTACCTGGGATGTAACAAACGGAATGTGACTGCCGCGTTCTCTTCGTTCAAACGTTTTTTAAAAACCATTCTCGGCCTAAAATCGGCAACTGTTCAACCGCAGACGGTTGCTATATCAAGCATAAATGTTTCTAATTAGTTTATTGACCGGGGTACTATAGGATTACTTTTTATTTTATTTTAAAGGTATTGTATGTGGAGTTTTTTGTGCCTCAAAAGACAGAATAAAGTATTGATATACAAAGTCTAAATGAAAATTTGCCATAATTTGTTCAATTTTATGAGAGAAAACATTTTTTGACATTTTTGCGTTTAACGGCCATATTGATGGGCTTTTCTTGCAAACCAATATGGACAGCCTTGAACTGTATTTCTAAAATTAAAAAATTCATCAAAAAGTTTTCAACTGACAAAAAATTTAAAAATATGTGATTGAAGTTTTGTAAGTTGAACATTGGGGAATTGGACTAGTCACTGCAAAGTTATCACTGTTTGAAAATTACCGATATTTAAACTTTCCAAAGCTGTACCATTAATGGTAGTTAAAAGTTTTCAAGTGACAATGACTGCCCACAAAATATCATAACTACTTTGCCAAAATACTCTCCAGTATAATTTACGACATGGTACATCGATGGACATTTGCGTAGTTCGCACCTGCTACCCCCAGTCATATAAATGCTTACCCGACACAATTTTTTTATAGGAGTGCGAGCTGTCATTGTCTCGTCAATTTCAGATGAGCTAGCAGATAACACCTGCCAAAAACCGGTGCCACTTTCTGTAAGTAGGCACCAAGTAAGAATGGTTTCTAATAAAATGTTAATAGTAAACCGGGGAGACCCGGCACAATTTCTTTGTACTCCTCTTATATAGGAGTGCGAGCTGTCGTTGAGCACATGCAACACAACTGTGGCAATGCTCTGTAAGCATGTACCAGGTTTGGATAGTTTCCAATTAGGCGTGTGCGGCAAATCTCAAAATTTGCCGTGCATAACAAACTCAGAAAAATTTGATACTATTTGATCTTTTTTGAGCACCAAAACTACTGAATTCTGAACAAAAATCTGGTTTCTGCAGGAGTTCCGTGTAGTGTGTCAGCTTAAGCATCGAAATAACTCAATTTTGTGCCATTTGTACACTAAATTTTTAGGGACAACATCAATAGTTTTGGCCAAAATTGTATTGTCAAACGGCAAATTCGGCAAATTTGCTGCACACCCCTGTTTCCAATGTTTATTTGGGACGTTATAATATACATCTTGAACAACTTCTAGATCTGAAGGAATTTTGAAAAAGTATGAGGTAATAGAGGTATCCACCCTTCCTCAATTGGTTTAGTGTCGGCACAATTAGTTGAGTACTGCTTTGGCTGACAAACCTAAGGAGTTCTTCAAAGTGGAACTATTTTCATCTAAACCATAGTGTAAGTTACTTTGGTTTACGTATTAATGGCAATTTCATGTATTTTGTAAAGAAATTGAAGATTCTAAACCAGGGGTGTGCGGCAAATTTGCCGATTTTCCGAAAATTGCCGACTTGCCGAGCTCGGCAAATTTGCCGATTTGCCGAATTTGCCGTGCTCGGCAAATTTCGAAATTTGCCGCACACGTCAAAAATTTGACAGTACAATTTTGACTAAAACTATTGATTTTTTAGCCAAAAATTTAGTAAAACGACACAAAATTGAGCTATTTTGATGCTTAAACAGACATACTACGCGGAAGTTATTCAGAAACCAGATGTGTGTTAAGAATTCAGTAGTTTTGGTGCTCCAAAAAACATAAAAAATATCAAATTTTTCCGAGTTTGTCAAGCACGGCAAATTTGCCGAATTTGCCGAATTTGCCGTGCTCTGCAAATATTGAAAAAAGAGATTTGCCGAATTTGCCGAGCTCGGCAAATTTTGAAAAACCAGCAATTGCCGATTTGCCGAGCTCGGCAATTTTTTCCATTTGCCGCACACCCCTGGTTGAGATCTTTTTGCTACCAGTGATGGTTCACGCGGGGATAACTTTGCAGTAGTTAGTCCGATCAAAAACTGTCAACCAACCAAGTTGCCGGAATGGTTACTTGATTTTTGATTTTCATCGATTTTTTTATTTAGAAAAGTGGACAATCGAAAAACGAATTTTTTCAAATTTTACATTTCTTTGGCCAATTTCGAATAACTGCCCATTTTGTCCTTAGATCTGGTGAATAGAAGGGCTGTGCGGCAACCGAGATTTTCGGTAACCGGCAACTTTTCGGCAACCGGCAACCAGGTTTCTAAGTTTTTTTGTTGAAATTATATTTTTGGGCGATCTGGAAAAAAGTGTGGTCGTTTTTTTTCGGCAACCGGCAACTTGGTTGCCGGCCCAGCCCTGGTGCATTTCTTGCGGTTTGCGTTCTTCCGGACCTACAGCAATCCAAGTTCTTAATAATTTTGCATTTTGTCGTAATATCTGGACTTTGCGTATTTGTGGGGCTACAGTAGCCTAGAACACTTTAACAGAAAATCTTCTACCACTGCTGCTTCATTTACATAAAAACAAGTTCAATTACTTTTTCTTTGCCATTTTTGGCTCATCAGCATCGTCCGACTCCTCTGGTGGCAACGATTTCACATTTCTGAAAATTTTAATCAATATCAGTGGCCAATTCTACAAACATACGCAAGAGTGTCTTCAGCTTCATGTCTGCTCCTTTCAATTGGAGTTTTTGCCGGCGGGGTCCTAAAAATACATTTTCTAGTGAATCGCGCAATTTTAAAACTTACTGTGCAGTCGGGCAAGTCTGCGTGGACGATTTCTTAATAGGGTTTGGGCAAACTGGCGCATTTTGGGGGACTAGATCGGCCTGCAACAAGCCATTTTATTAGGTTTTCTTTGGTCCAAGAAACTCACTCTTTCATCGTCTCTAAACTTCTTTTTTGACTGACACTGGGCAATCGAGACGATCAGCAAAAAAAATGGTCCGAAATAGAGGGAAATCTGGAATTTTTCAGTTAAGTGCTGATATATTTAATAAAAATTTCCTGAAAATTAAAAAAAAAGACATACGCTCTTGAAAATAGTTGTAAACGAAAACATGTCCCATCAATTACTGCATACAAGTGAGAATTGAAAAAGGATGACTTTGAATTTTTATCTAATGGGACTTTTATAATCTAACAAAAAACGTCAAAAAACACGTATTTGTTTGTTTTTTTAAACAATTTCAATTTGATTCCAAAATTAAATTTCCACGTGAACTTCCACATAACCCTATAAATGATGACATTAACTTGTTTTTTTTGTTGTTTTGTCCAAAAATCGATCAAATTATTACGTTCTCTTCAAACGGTCATCGCTGGTATGAGAATAAAATCAATTATCAGCATGATAATTCTGCTGAAGATTGCGATTTTCGGAATTGTCACAACTTTCGTGGAATGTGGTAAGTCACTCAGTGTTGTTCATTGCGAAAATAATTCAATTTCAGATAATTTTAATGTAAACAACGTCGAATCGCTGGATCATTCAAGTCGTCGTCAGTTTGCGAGAGCTGTAAGCTCACACAATAGTGAGTTTAAAACGTTTTTTGTTTTGTTTGAGCGCATCTGCCCATCACAGGAACCGCGCAACATTGACATTGCGACTCACCTCTGCCGCACACTCCGCGCGCCCGCCACATCACATTATGAGTACTGCGGCTGACGTTTCCCGGGTCGCGCGCACTATAGCTTGTGTGCAAGAGAAAAATGCGATGGTGTGTGAGCGGCACGGTGGTACAGCAGCTAGATGAGTGCAAACGCGCTCTACCGAACAATCCCAATTTTGGCCGGTTAGGAAATTTTCAACCAAAAAATTTCTCAATAGAACCAGCCCGACGGCGGCGGGAGTCGGGCTGGAAAGTTGCGCTCTTGTGGTACGCTTGCTAGCAAACGATCGGAAATTGCGACAAGGGATGGGCGGCAAACCGACCTTTTCGCCAAATTTAGCGAATTCGGCGAATTCAGCCAATTTTCGACAGAATTTTCGGCTAATTTTCGGCGAATTCGGCGAATTTAGCCGGCAAAGTTTACATTTGTTCCGATCAGCCGCCCATCCCTGCTCGCAATGTGGGAATTATGAGTTATTTTCTTGATACACGCATCGTGTCTGGTCCACGATCGCAAAGCCCCATTGTGCCTTAGGACGCGTTATTCGCACACCGCCAATCAACCCTAAAGAACAATTAACTTTCCAGATGAAGACCCCGCAACTCTGTTCAAAAAACTACCTGCTGTTGCTCGTCTCATCACAGCCATTGCAATAATCAATGGATTCTCCGATGGCTCCATCCCCGCCGATCCAGTCATTGCGGAACTCCTGAACATTGACACTGCCAGTCTTCAACAACTGGAGAAGTTCAACAAGACGTCTGTAGATAAGTTCATGGAAAGCTTAGGGAGCGCTGTAATTGACTCACATCCGGATACATTGAAAGTTGAGCAGGCAATACTTGATATGTCCGAAGTGAAGATGGCATGGAAAAATATTGGAAGCTTAAGCAATATACCGGCAAATGATACGTTACATTCTCTGTTAACTATTGGGTCCTGGGATATATCTGGATTGAAATCATTTGATTTGAAGAGCACATTGGATATGATGGTTTCAGAAAGTTCGACAGTTTCTGATGTTAAGAAACAGCTAGCCGACTTATCTTCCTCTGTCAAGAAACTTGCGTTTCTAAACACAATGAAACCTATTATTGAGTTACTTGAAAAATGGAAGCCGATTAAACCGTTCGCAGATATTATGGAATTGTATCTAGGCGCAGGTGCGTTGTGGTACCCGCCGCCAAAACCTAAATTCACAGAAAACGCTGAAGCTGTAAATAACATATCACTTTATGCCGACAAATTGAATATTTTTGTGATGAAAGAAGTGGTTGGGTCCCCCTATTCGCAGATAATTCGGAATGTCACTGCAGGATTTGCAAACGGAATTTCGGATATTGGAATGCTCACTAGTGATTCTAAAGATCAGTGGCTGGAGAGGCTACTCAAGCCGTCGTTTCCGTTGAGTGGCGTTAGAACGTTGACTAAGCATGCTTCTGAAATGAAAAAACTGGATGATCTATGGAAACCAGTCACCACAGAAAGTCATTTTTACACGATGAGACAAGTCACTGAACTTCAACAACATCTTGGAAACTTATTGCCTCAAAATGGCATTGAAACAAGTTTAACCACCTTGAAGACGTGTCCATCAGAATCTTTTAATGCACAATTGGCAACAAACTTAAAAAATGGAGCTGTTCATGCACTATTGCTCTTGAAACAAGTAAAAGCATTGGAGTCAATTTCAAGTGTTGTCAACAGCAAGGATTTCCAAAAATACTCTAATTCTACTAATTCATCCGACATTAAAATAATGGGCAGATTGTTGCTTCCTTTAACTCAGAAGTTTAAGTTGATCCAGGACTCTGGAAGTCTCCAGGAGCATGCCGACGGAGCTCAAGGATTGATGAATTTCCGAAAAGCAAGCATTCAAACTTTGATAGATCATCTTGATTGTTTCAAAGATAACACCACAGACATGGATAAAATTGCTTCAACTGCAAGATCAGCCAAGATTCTAAGAAAATTGACGTCGGATAAAGCTTTTGCAAACAACTTCAATGATGTGTCATCTGCTGTGTCAAAGTCGTTGCCGCTTCTTGGACCGCTTCGAAAAATGGCTGAAGCCTACAAAAACGATTCCAGCTCAGAAATAAGCGAACTCAAAAAGTTGAAAGTTTTGCAAGATCTCTCGAAACCATTTGGTGATGCTGTTGGTGCTCTGATTTCTATCAAAAAGGCTAGCAGCGGAGCAGATTTTGAAACTTTTGTGAAAAACGGAGAAGCCGCTCAAAAGAACGTCAAAAGTTCAGGTACTCCTAATCAGAAGATACACTTTGAAAGTCAATTCGGAGATTTCGAGGAGACAACTCAACAAATTGAAATGTTCCTTTTCGATGTGAATTCTTGGGAAAAGTCGATTGCAGTTAAGAAGAACTCGAATCTATCCGCTTATGGGCAAATGTTCGCAGATTTGGCAATTTTCAATTCGATTGATTTGAAGTTTGAAGAAAGACTGGCGGCTACTGAAGGATTTGATGACACACAGATAGTGACTGAATTTCGAGAATCTCTCCTGAAACTTTCCAAGTTGGACCTTGAATTCTCTCGCTACAAATCTGCGCTGACTATTATGCCGGACGTTTTGAACTCTGTTGGTGCTGGCTTCAAGGGCAAAAAGCTTGATTTACCTGTCAGTGGAGGTGGAGTGAATAATGTCTCAACAAGTACACAATTTGCAATCGTTGGTGACCCCAACAGTGCTCTTAAGTGAGTTCCTTTTTAGTTTTTAAATTTCAAATTTCACTATAAATACTTGCAGGTACACTGTTACGATATTGATCATTGGCGCCGTTTTGGGAACTATCGCTTTTCTATGGTGTTGGCGTGATCAGAATTGCATCTATCATAAGCTCAGGAGACACTACTTTAAGCCAAACCACAACATGAAGACTGCTCGAGAAGTGGACCCGAACTCTCAGAAACCGGTGGCAAGTCAATCTGAACCGGAAACCGAGAGGTTTTTCATCAGCTTATTTATTTATTTTTTCGTTTTTTTTTAGGTTTGTGAAGCGAAGAGCACAAACTCTTGTTAAAACACAACCAAAGCCAGTTTCCAAAGCAGAAAAAATTGCCACAAAGCCCAAAGAGAGTGAGTTTTCACGTGTTTTTTCACAGAATTTTAGTTACTTTGTTTTAGGTGTGAAAGTAAGCCCAAAAGATGCAAAGACCAATACTGAAAGCGAGGAGACCAAGGCAGTTGAGAAGAAGAGTGAGCTGAAGGTCCAGGCTAAATAGAACTATTTTATGGAAAATGAATTTTGAAAATGGAATTCCGGTTGATTCACTGATTGAAAAGTTGGAAGTCTTACTTGTGATGTAAGAATCGAAAGTTGAAAATTCTGTTCACTTCTTTCAAGTTTGAACATTTTCGGAAGGATATATTCGGTTTAGAACAGGGGTGTGCGGCAAATGGAAAAAATTGCCGAGCTCGGCAAATCGGCAATTGCTGGTTTTTCAAAATTTGCCGAGCTCGACAAATTCGGCAAATCTCTTTTTTCAATATTTGCAGAGCACGGCAAATTTGGCAAATTCGGCAAATTTGCCGTGCTTAACAAACTCGGAAAAATTTGATATTTTTTATGTTTTTTGGAGCACCAAAACTACTGAATTCTTAACACACATCTGGTTTCTGAATAACTTCCGCGTAGTATGTCTGTTTAAGCATCAAAATAGCTCAATTTTGTGTCATTTTACTAAATTTTTGGCTAAAAAATCAATAGTTTAGTCAAAATTGTACTGTCAAATTTTTGACGTGTGTGGCAAATTTCGAAATTTGCCGAGCACGGCAAATTCGGCAAATCTACTTTTTTGAAAATTGCCGAGCTCGGCAAATCGGCAATTGCTGGCTTTTTTAAATTTGCCGAATTCGGCAAATCGGCAAATTTGCCGAGCTCGGCAAATCGGCAAATTTGCCGCACACCCCTGATCTCAACTAACAAAATGGTCAAAAATATTTGACTTACAACTTGACCCCTAAGCCCGCAAAATGACTACTTTGCCAAGATTGTGACGTCACAAATGTATTTAAATACATGTTTTTACTTGAACATATACTTGACATATACTTGAATACAGTTGTGACGTAATTTTTCTACACTTTTTAATTTTCCGACACTACTTGAATAACCCCATTAGGAAGGTTTCCAATGTTTATTTTTTGATATTATTTGGTACGTTATAATACAATAATAATAATAATAATAACTAGGTAGTAACGTTCATACTAGCATTAGCAAGAGTCTGCGGTTCAACAGTTGAAGATTCTAAACCGAATATCACCTTCAGGAAATGTTTCAACTTGAAGGAAGTAAACAAAATTGTCATATTCCGCTTGTTACATCCCAAGTAAGACATTTCGATTATCAATGGAATAGTTATCATTTCGATGGCCGTCTCATCTTCCAACCTAATAATTAGAGAATCAATAGAATAATATGCATGAAAAATGACTGATAGAATTGTGATCTGAAATAATTTTGGTTTTCTAATTTGGTGTAGGGATGTGAAAGCAAAATACTACAACTAATAGTATCAGTTTCTGAACTGAAATTCTTAAAAATTTACCAAATAATTAGTATCAGGGGTAGGTAATTGCCGTTTTAAAAGTTTTTTTTGTCGACAAACTTGGCATATTGCCGGGTTGCCATGAAATTTTCAATTCCGGCAATATGCCGATTTGCCGGAAGTGTTTAGATGTGTTCATAGAATTTGCATAATTTCCAAAAAAAATGTGCAAAACCACAATTTGCCGGTATGCCAATTTGCCGGAAATTTGAACTCCGGCAATTTTTTGATTTGCCGATTTGCCGGAAGTCAATAACTAAAAAAAAACTTACAGATTTAAAAATAAAAACCACTATGGTCTGCCAGAAGATATACCTCTGCGGGTGGTGCTCTTGAAAAGAGGGTAGATATGAATGCTTTCGAATGTTTATCAATATTGGAATGTAAAGCAATGCAGATATAAGAAGAAGAACATTGAAGCCGTAGTATGTGATCTAAAATTTATGTAAGATGAGAATAAGACTAAGTTCTCTATTATTAGGTCTCCAAATAAGTTGCGGGTCAAAAATCATAACTTTTTTCGCATTTTATCGATTTCTTTGAAACTCTGGAAACTCATGTTATCAACCATGATCTTTCATTTTAAAATGGTCTAAAAATATTTTGACCACCCGGAGTGCCCTATCTCGGAGCCAATTTTTTCAGGCATTTTTCTGATCTCGCTTCTTTGCCGCTTTGAATTGATGTTTGTGTGCGGATTTTTCTTTGTTTAGAATACATTAATAGAAAACGACAAAAGTTTGAAAAAAATTCCGTCCAAAAAAAAATATTTTTTGGTCGGTCGTCAAAACAACTTCAAAACTTTTTTTTCGAAAATTCTTGATTTTTCATACAAAAATGATGTAACCAAGTGCAAACTACTTTTACACATACAAAACATTTCAATTTAGTTCGTCACACTCAAATGATAATAGAAAATATACTTTTTTCGGAGAATTTTTCAGTTTTTCGAGTATTTCTCGAGATCCAAATTTCAAATTCAAATGTTTTGTAAGTGTAAAAATAGTTTAAACATGGTTGAATCATTTTTGTACAAAAAATCAAGAATTTTCGAAAAAAAATTTTTTGAAGTTTTCTTGACGACCGACCAACAAAAATTTTTTTTGGACGGGCTTTTTTTCAAACTTTTGTTGTTTTCTTATAATGTATTCTAAACAAAGCAGACAAACCTTAATTCAAAGCTAAAACAAAGCGAGATAGGAACAATTCCTGAAAATTAGCTCCGAGATAGGGCACTCCGGGTGGCCAAAATAATTTTAGACCATTTTAAAATGAAAGATCATGGTTGATAACATGAGTTCCCAGAGTTTCAAAGAAATCGATAAAAGGCGAAAAAACGTTATGATTTTTGACCCGCAACTTATTTGGAGACCTAATAGTAAGGCATATCAATAAATCTTACGTACATAAGAAATTCTGTATAATCTTTTGTGAGCATTTCGATCGCCAATTGAGTAACGTATGATCAAATCCTTGATTGTAAGGGTAAGATATACTAATTTAAGATTTTTATGGAAAAACGACTGTACGGATAACGAGCATTTTTCAGTGGACGGGAAGAAATAGACTAGAAATTTTACAAGTGTCATCATCATTATCAATACATGAAATACTGTATTGTTAATATGAAATGCAAACAAGCTACAGAAAGAAATAAAGTTCAACAATTTCCAATAGCTGAAATTAATGAAATTAATAAATTAAATCGTACTCCAACTAATTCCTTACAAAGGTTTATCACCCGACGGTAGGAGAAAATAATCGATAAATCCGATTATATGAGTAAGTAGCGAGGGAATAAATGTAATTTTTACCATTTTGTAAAAATAATTAGTTATTGGAAAAACTACAGCCTGGAATTTCCAGTTAGCTTGAGCCTAAAACTCTCTTCTTCAGCATACCTTTTCATCTCTCTGTCGATTGATTTTGTTTGCATAGACATAAAATGGTAATAGTATTATATGCAATACTGGGATGTATAATAACCTTGTAGAACGTGGCATAAATTTTGTAGATTCTACAATAATCATCAAAGTCAGTGGAGTTGATTTGGCAAGTGTAAGGCATATCACTGAAAGTAATATGTTTTCATGGTTAGGGGAAGTGTTGCTAATTGCATATAGTTCACCTGTTCACTTGAAGCCGGCTGAAATTTGCATGCTTGGAAAAAACGAGAATTTCAGAAAGAAATTCAAAAAGATTGAAAACGTTTTTGTCGAAAATTATTAGTTTTGCACGTTTTGCCCATTTTCGAAGTTCCTTCTGATGATATTCGTTAAAAAATAAGTTAAGACTGATAAATTTAACTATTTCTTCCAATTTCGTTCAAAAATATTGGCCGGAGAAAATTTCTTGATTTTTCTTGATTTTTTGAATTGTTCTTGAATTTTTAAATCAAGAATTCTTGATTTCTTAATTTCTTGACTTTGAAAAAGTTTGCTCTCAATACAGTTTGATCTATCAAAAATGCGGGAATTTTTTCCCAGAAAAATTGTGAGGTCAGCACGCCCTTAACCAAGCAAAACCAGATGAGATGTCTGCGTCTCACCTCCCGCATTTTTCGAAGATCAAAGCGAAATGGAACTTTCTGAATCCACGTGCAATTATCTTTTCATCCCTCTTTCGATTGATTTTGTTCACATAAATGTAAAATGGAAATAGTATAACATGTAATAAACGCACGGAGATCGTAAATATGGTATAAATTTGGTCATAAATCTCATTTACTGCTGGGCAATCCTCGATGTTGGTATAGTCATCAAGACTATCCTTGCTGTATATGCCACAAATTATGTAGAATAAAACTTCATCGCCTGCCCTACTTTTGCCGTTAACCAGTTTTCACAAAAAGCAGGTGAATTTATAAATAGTTAGTAGTTGGGGTGATATGATGTTTCACACTCCCTCGGTTGGAGTTTCCGGTTAGAATTCCGGTTAGGAATCTTAAAATCTAATACTTTGTTGTTATCGAGAGATTGGGCACCGGGCCCCGCTTGACCCATTTAATAAGCTTCCCGGTTTATAGTCAGGGTACTGTAAGACTACTGTAGGATTACTGTAGTTTTAGAAGAAATGAGCTTTGGCCATGCGAAGGGATCATGGGTTGAGGTTAGTGGAGGATTTGGTCGGGGTACTGTAGCACTACTGTAGGGGTACTGTAGTGCCAGAAAAATAGGCTAATGACTTTTGAAGTGATCACGGGATGGGGTTTTTGTGCGATTTTTTAAAAATAAATTTGTAGTTGAAACTTTTTTGATATTAATTAAATTCCTTCAGCAATGGCAGCTTATATCCCAGTTCTCATAAGTTTTATCAAAATATTTCCAATTAACAAACTACTTATTATCAATTTTTTTTATAATTTTGAAGTTGAACATTATTTAATGTTGATAAAATTAGAGTTATGACCAGAGACATGGTGCATCCGACCAGAGGGGTGGCTTTTAGTTCTAAATAACAAAAACTAGTTTTTGAAAAAAGTGTTCGAATTAAAAAAAATTTCTTTAAAAAATATTTTTGAAAATTTATTTTCCAATTTATTTTCTAACTTTTTTTAAAATTGTGTTCCTCTTCTCGTATTAAACCACATTTAACTTTATTATTTGTGTCATTTGTGTGTGTTTTTCCTACCTACCAGACACTTGAAAATAATCACTTTCAAGTGGCCCCCCCCCCCCCGGGGAGCTCCGGAGCTCTGGGGGTATCTCTCTCGTTCCTCACCAATAAATCACGTAAATCTCTCTTGATTTCTCCCATATTTTTTTGATATTACACATACGTATTATATCTATTACATCTAATTTCATTGGCATTTTATCGGATTCTTTGGTTTTTGCGGAAAAAAAAATTTTTTTTTGAAAATTTTTTTTCCAAAAACTTTTTCAATTAAAAAAAATGAAAGGATGGTATGAAACACGTGGCAATGTTAGTTTTTTTTTCAAAATATTTTGAAAATTTTGAATTAAAGAAAAATTTTTTTTTCAGACATTCTACATTTGGGAGGGTGTCCTTGCCACCTACCGCCCGGAAAACTTGGCGGTGTGCCAACTATTCAAAATTATGGAAAACGAGATTTTTGAAATCCACGTGGACTTTTCTACTGAATTTCCCGATTTTTCTATCGAAAAAATTGATTCTGAAGGATATTGGGAGTGTGTGGAAATTCGAGGGGTACTGTCCACTGGGGCTCACTTTCTGTGCCACTCTACGAGTAAAAGCCATGCGATGAGCATTTTGAAGGTGAGCTAGGAGGAAATTATTGTGAAATTTGAAAATAAAATTAAAAATTACCGCTAGAATGTTCGAAAATACAGCATTTTATTTTTAAAATTTTTTGAAATAATTGAAAAAAAAAACACTTCTTTGAATAAATATTTTCCCTTCATTTTTAAAAATTTTCATACTAAAAATCAAACTCAGCATTGCTTTTTACCCCTATGTGAGTGTTTTCCAGCCGATTTTGTACTTCTGTGCATTTTGTCGTAAGATATGGTGTATTGGTCGGTGTTTGCGTACTTCCGGAGCTATAGTAACCCAACTTTGTAATTTTTGAACTTTAAGTCTAGAAAAAAGCCCTGAGGGGTGAAAACATGAGTCATTTTCGAATTTTTAATTTAAAATGGGTTGAAAATCATTTTTAACGGATGAAAATTCAAAAATTCAATTTTAACTTGGATTTTGAAATTCTGTGCGTTTTGTCGTAAGGTTCAGTGCTTGCGTATTTTTGGAGCTACTAAAATTATATTTTCAGGTCCTTCCATCTGCAATAACTGAAATTTCCGTCCGCCTGGACCCCGATCCACTGAGAAATTGGGAAAAGCCTGAAATTAAAGAAAGAATTTCGGATTGGCAAGAAGTGTTGACGTTATTCTGTGAATTTCCGGAGAATTCAAAAATTATACTGGATTCTAATATGTTGTCATGATTTTTAATTGATTTATTGATTTTTCAAAAATAAACTACTCGGGTTTTACAGAATTATCACGTTTTTAGTGTAAAAAATTCTTGGTTTTTCAAAAATTATTTCGAAAAATTTTGAAAAAAAAAACAAATTTTTTGGAAATGTTTTCCGTGACCCCCCACAACCCTGCACTTTGAAAAAACACTCCTTGCTAATCAATAAATCCAAATCACAAAAATCGATTATTTCTCAATTGTTAGCAAATAAAAAGAGCGAAGTCGAGTCTCTATGGAAGTTGAAATTGAAGACATTGATGAAGTGGCGACGCTCACCGAGACGGATATTGTCGAGATTCAGACGAAATTGATTGAGGATCTGCAGGAGATGGTGGTCAAGGACAAGGAGAAGTAAGTGCGCTCTGATGAAAATATTGCGAAATTCTCTTGAATTTCCCGCTCATCATCGCGCGCGCGTTGCAAGAGCGCTCCAGTGTAGAAAATTGCGAAACTCGCGAGTGCGCTCTGATAAGAATGTTGCCAATTTCATGAAAATGTGACAAGAAAGATAAGAATTCTTGCTGACCGCGTGATGCAAATGCGCTCCAGTGAGAATATTGTGAAATTCTCGAGAAAATTTGAATTTCTTTCCGACAGCGGTTGTTGCAAGAGCGCTCCATCGAGAAAATTTCGAAAATTCTTCCCTTCCACGTCTTGATCTCTCCTTTGAATATTCCCGATTTGCATTTCCTATTGATTTTTTTTCTCTATTGTGTTCTGTCTGTATTTTTTCTATTATTATTTTTTGCCTGTTGTGCATATTATTTTCACGACTAAAAATCGTAATAAATTTAAAAAAAAAAAAAAATTTTGCGAAAATTCAAAAAGAGCAAAGCAAGTGTGCTCTGATGAGAATCTTGCCGGAACTTCTGAAACTACGTGTAGATTTTTGCTGCAAATGTGCTCCAACTCAAATTTCCCGCTTGTCGCGCTTTTGGTAAGTACGCTTCAATGACAAAATAGCAAATTCCTCTGAAAATGTTCAGAAATTCGAATTTCTTGCCAGATACGTGTTGCAAGTGCACTCCAATGATAATTTTTTTTGAAAATCTCTTTAAAAAATACTGACAAATTCAAATTCCCGCCTTACACATGTTGCAACTGCGCTCCGTTGAGAAATTTGCCTTGAAGCGCGATTGCAGCCTGTTAATCACGCGGGAGTTTTGAGTTTTCCATCTCAATTATGATTTTAGACACGAAAAACTGCTGAAACTCGGCGAGCATGTGCTCGATGAGCAAACTCGTCTGAGAACTCGGCTTTCCGAAGAATTTGGTGACTTTCTGAACCGTTCCAAGCGTTCGTTGACGAGAAATTTTGAGACGGCCGACGGAAATGTGTATAGTTTTGAGAAAAACCTGAGAGAACTTCTCCATTTGTACATTACCGTTCATAATCGAGTGAAGCAGGATGAGAAAGAGGTGATTTTAGCTGGAAATTGAGGGAAAATTATTGAAAAATCGATTTAGGTTGCCAAACAGGACGAATTCCTCAATCAAATCGATCGAAATGAGATGGAGCTGAAGGATTTGAGAGATAATGTGAGATTTTGAAAGGAAATCAGTGTGAAATTCGGATTCCCCCGTAAAAAATTACCCTAGAAAACTGGGATTTGCAAAATTCGGGTTACTGTAGCGCCAGAAATACGCAAACACCGAGGCTCTTACGACAAAATGCACAGATTTTTAAAATTGCGCAAAAAGTGCTGGGATAGGGGTAAAAAATGCCGGTGAACTCGAATTTCACACTTAAATTTGATTTTGGCAACGTTTTTCAAAGGTTTTCGGAGATTCCTTCTGAGACTTGGCAGAAAAGTGGAAATTTGAAATTTCGAACAGTTTCAAAAACACTAACGTTGAAATTTGAGTTTTCCGGGTTTTTCTTCTGTCATAAAAACATTTTTTCCTGCCTTCCTAGCATCAAATTGAAGAATTTGGGGTACTGTAGCCCCAAAAGTACGCAAACACCCAGGACCTTACGACAAAATGCACAGGTTTTTATAATCGCGCGAAAAGTGCCGGGATAGGGGTAAAAAAGGCAGCTGAACTCGAATTTTGTATTAAAAATTGTCTAAAATTAAGTTTAACCCCCTCATTTTCCAATTTTTCAGATCAGATCTCTTCGCTCCGAGTTGACAGTGGACGTTGGGCCAGTCTCCTCGGTAACCAGTAAAACTTCGGGAATTGAGGCCAATTTTATCGTTAAACCGTATAAGCCGCTGGAAACGGAGGTTTTTTTTTTGGTTTTTGGCCTGAAAATTTGAATTTTTTTGCAGCTCGCCACCCAAATTGTCCGTGTGAACCGGGAGCTGGAGATTCTCAAAATGCAACTCCCAAACTGTGATCATTTTCCGAATTTGATGAATCCCGTGCAGAAATTGGGTGAAAAAGTAACCGGAATGGTCATGAAAGATGTAATTTTTTTGCATAAACTTTCAATAAAACATTTTTAATTTTCAGCTCCCCGCCAAGAAGCTCCAGGACTTTTTGGACACTCTTCCCCCAATGAAACGTGATTAATTAGAACTTGAACTGTAGAAATGAAGATTTGAAATTTTTTTGGGATACTTTAACAGAACCCTACAAAAATGAAGTATATACATAGAAAAAAAAACATAGAAATGCGAAAAAAAAATTGGAAAATTGCTGTTTTGGAAGTTGACCAACTGATAAGAAAAGTGTTCAAAAACCTCCAACCGAAAAATTCTGAAAAAAATTTTTTCTTCCTCACACTTAATAGTTTCCTCACGGCAAATCGGCAAGTCGGCAATTTGCCGTAAATTAAAATTTCCGGCAAACCGGCAAATTGCCGGTTTGTCGATTTGCCAAATTTGTCTACAAATCAATTTGCCGAACGGCAATTGCCGCCCAACCCTGCTGTAAGGGTACACGTGGCGTCAGGTTGTCTCATTTCGGTTTGACCTACCTTGATCTACAAAGAATGCGGGAGCAGAGACGGAGAGATCTCAACTGATTTCGCATTTTTTGTAGATCAGACCGTAATGGGACTGCCTGATTTTCAGCTTTGAAGTTTGAAGTATGTTTTTCAAAGACTTTTCGATAAAAAAAAATTTACCGGGAAATTCAAAACTAATGAGAAATTTTTTGGCGGACACTACAAATTTTACTAGGAAACATTTCGGCGGGAAATTCAAATTTTCTGAGAAAATTTATTTTGCTAAAACTTCAAATTTTCGGAATAAAAATTTTGGCGGGAATTCAAATTTCCTGGCAATCCTTCTACAATCAATTGATTGAAGTTAAATATGAAAATTCGATTTTTTTTGTTTTATTTCATTGAAAAATACTTTAAAATACATTTTATGAATCTGAAAATGACAACTTTTTAATTTTCACTCTTTCAATGTGAAAAATGCTAAAAATCACATGTTGCCTTTTTTGTTTTCGCTGATAACAATGATATCAATTTTAAATGGCAAGTTGCTCACAGTAGGGTATAATCAAATTTTCAAGTGTAAAAATATATGTTTACCTTTTTTTTTAGTTTTGTTGGTTTTTAGTGTTTCTGGGTGCATTTTCAGAACGTTGTCTCGAAAAAAAACATCGAAAACTTCAAGTTTCACAGTTTGACAGTTTGATCTACAAAAAATGCGTGAGTTTTTTTCCCAAAAACTGTGACGTCAGCCATGCGAACCATGCGAAATCAGTTAAGAGGTCTGCGTCTAACCTTCCGCATTTTTTGTAGATCACAACGAAATGGGACATTCTGACACCACTTGATACTCATTAAGAGCGGAAAGATTAAAAAAAAATTTCAGAAAATTCTCAACAGAGCGCGCTTGCATTTCAAAATGCCTATCGGCTATTTCCAATCGGATTTCAAGGATTTCAGCGATTCTAACAAAAAAATATTGGTAAAAATCGCGAATTTCATATTTTTTCTCGCGGAAAAATCCAAAAATGCCTACAATTGGCTTGCCTGCGTCGCCGTTTTCATAAATTGTATACATTTATCGATTTTAACACGGAAATCGATGGGATTGAATAGTATAAATATAATTATGATTGGAATTTGCATATGTGACCTTGTTAATATGAGTTATGCCATTTATGATATCATTTTTCTAATTGTTCATCCAAATGACAAATGGTAAGTAGTAAAAAGCTTAATTTTCAGAGCAAGAAATTGAATTTTTTGACTAAAAATTTGAATTCCCTGCATCTTTTTACCCCTGCCACGCATTTTTCAGCCTATTTTATGAATCTGTGCATTTTGTCGTGAGGCGCACGGTGTTTGCGTATTTTTGAGGCTACCGTACTCTGGAAACCTTGGGTTTTACCACAAATGACTGAATAAAAACGTAGTTTTGCACGACAATCTTGAAAATTGCATCAGATAATTTTTTTCAAAATATTTTTTCAACTCTGTGCAATTTGTCGTAAGATCTGGTGTACTAACGGTGTTTGCGTACTTTTCAAGCTACAGTAACCCGAACACAATTTTAAAAACTAAAATTCAAATTCCTCACCGTTTTTTACACTAAACCCGTGTTTTCAGCCATTTTTAAAATTCTGTGCATTTTGTCGTAAGACATGGTGCATCGATAGGTGTTTGCGCACTTTTGAGGCTACAGTAACCACAAAAACTCGAATTTTACACAGAAAATTAATTTTTATATATTTTTATGATAAAAACTCAACATTAAAATTGAAAAAAATCAACTTTTCCCAGCACTCCACCGCTGAGCTATGCCATGGAGCTCCTGGATTATTGGCTCCTGAGTTTCCAGGACATTACCCGCCGCATGACGTCATTTTTTGGAGTTTTAATGACCATAGTGAGGTTTTTTATCATAAAATTTGCACTTAATCGGAAATTTGACACAATTTCCAAAGCTCGGTTCGCAATTTGTTCTATAGCTATTGGATTTGTGCTGAGCTCGGGAATCACACTGTTTTTCTGGTTGAGATATGAATTTGTTGAGGTTAAGCCATGGATACCACCAAAAAAGTAAGGATTCTTAATTTGGGATAAATATTTTAGAATTTTCCAAAAAAATTTCAAAAAAAAAGTTTTTAAAAAATTAAAAAAAAATGTTTTCAGAATTTTTTTTCGAAATTTTCAAAATTTCCAGATGCTCCCAGTTTCCGCCAAACTACACAGTTTCCGAATACATGTCAACCATGGCTAAAGCGTACTCAAAAGCTGATCAAACGCCACTTCTCACTGTTTTTACTATACTTGATGGCCTTAGCAAGGTAGACTGAGCCCCCAAAAAATTTTTAAAACTTTTGACCAAACATTTCCAGATAATTCCAGCAGTAATTTATCCGATTTTCACATTTTTACTAATTCAGCAGCTGAGAGCTGCAATTGCGCTCCGGCGGAAAACTTCAACTTCAATGGGGAGCAGGCTGGAAAGGTTTGCTAAAAAACTAGACGCCGAATGAAATTTTGATTCCAAAATTTGAATTCAGCGTATATTTTTACCCCTAAGTGGCTTTTTCCAGACACTTTTAGAAATCTGTGCATTTTGTCGTAAGACCTTTGGTGTTTGCGTACTTCTCAAGCTACAGTACCCCTTCAAAACTAAAATTTTAGCTAGAAGCTTGAATAAAAAGTTTTCTAACACAGTTTTTCATAAGGATTCCGAATTTTTAGTTACTTTTCTTTTAAAGCACAATTTTACAGCACAAAATCCGACCAAACTACGAAAATGGTGATTCTAATGACAGTAACCTTTACGATATCAGAAGGTCCAATTGGGATCTGCTATATACTTGAAGGGACTTTACCGAAACGCTCTGTTTTTCGGTATGTGCTGGAAAAATTGCTGAAAATGCTGGGAATCTGAAATTTCAGAGATATCAACTACGATTTGATGGATGCTTTTACAATTTTCGTGGCAATCAACGCTAGTGTTCACTTTTTGATTTGCCTAGGCGTACATTCACAGTATCGGAAATCTGCAAAAGAATTGCTGTTTTGTGAGAGAATTTATAAAAATTTGAAGACCTCTAGGATAAGTGTAAGTTGGACATTTATTGGAAAATTTCAAAAATGCAAATTTTTTACCTCTCAAAAAATAGAGAATGGGCTTAAAATAAGTGCATTTTCACGTAAAATCTAGTTCATTAATCAGGAATTTTTGTCTAAATTTTTTTTCAGGTGACATCCACAACCTCCCAAGAAAATGTACCTGCAAGACGAATTGCTATTCAATAATCTTTAGAATAAACTTTTCAAAAAAAAACCTCCCGTCATTTTTTGAGACAGCGAAACCCAGCAGTTGTCGGCTGCTGCATACTCTAACTTCAAACACATCAGCCGACCTTTGCCGGGTTTAATTAGCGTCAGAACACGGCACCAGACATCTCACGGGTTCGTCAATATTATACAATTTCTTAATAGTATTTGCAACAAAGTTCCAATATAATTTTTTCTATAAATTTTGGGTTGAAATCTAATTATAAGTTTTCCTAATTAAAAAAAAAATTTTTTGAAAAAAGTGAATGTAAGTTTAAAATTTCGAATTTCCTGAAATTTTGGCGCAAAATTTAAATTTAAATTTAACCAATAAAAAAATCCTTAACGCTTTCAGGTTTCAGATTAAGAAATTTCAAAAAATTTAGGCGCGAAATTGAAATTGAAACTAAAATTTCAAACTTTCAAGGTTAGTGTTTTCAATTTTTAACTTTCCTATAATGTATTCTATAACACCCAAACGTTCTTTCTGATCGCCCATACATCATCCCCCATATCAGAAAATCAAGTATTTCTCTTCCTGCAAATCCTGTCCCTACCGTACCTTCTATCTGATCGAACGTAGTTTGCTTTCACCTTCTCTTCCGCGCGCAATCTTTCTGAAATTTGATCTTTCAATACTAGCTGAGAACCTGATTAATGGTCACTGGTCATTAGCGAAAAACTTGAAAATTTATTTATGTGCGAAATTAAAAGTTCAGATTTCTAATAAAAGTCCTGAGAAAGGGGCAAAAATGTAAACTTTGACCTACTGATTTTTGAAGTTTGAAATAGAAAAGTTATGGGCCATGGGTAATTTGCATAGCGATCAGGTGCGGAAAGGTCAGAAAAATTGGAATTTAGAAACATTTTTTACCGAAAAAACCAAACAATTTGCGGCCAACACCTAACAGAAATTTTTTAATTTTTTTGCGCTAGGGCCCAAAAAATGTCGGCCGCTATATTTTTTTTGCAGAACAAAAGTATAAAAAAAAAACTTTTACCTATGAATATCTAATAATCAAAACTCGAAAGTATGAGGTTTTTCAAAAAATTTTCAACTGTAAAAATGTTAAGAATCAGATTTACAATAATTCTTTAGTTGAAAACTTCTTTCTTGCTGAACTGTGGAAAAAGTTATGGCGGCCGACAGATGAAGGGCCTGCCCAATTTTTCGCAATTTCAAGTGGGCCGGTGAGATGTCGGGCACCATATTTTTCCAAAAAAAAAAACATTTTGTTACAAAAATTTTAATAATAAAGTAAGTTTGCAATGTTACACTAGTTAACAATTTTCTCCTGCTAAATTCTAGAGAAAGTTATAGCGGCGGACAATTCACGGGTTTGTAAAAAAAGTAAATTGGCCGTCTCGTTGAAATCTATAACGTTATTGAAATTAATTTGTTTAGATTTAAAAAATGTTCAATTCAAGATCAACTACATCTTTTCAATTAACAACTTCTAATTTTTTGATTGGAAAATATAGCGGCCGACATCTTACTGGTACTCTTTTAAGCACACGAAACCCAACAATGTCCCATTAGAAAAAATTCCTTGCAGCTTTTATGAGCGGCATTTCTCTTTCAAAGATCTCGATCTTTTTCGGGAAATTGTGTGTGTTTTCACGCCGCTAACATAGATAAGAAATATTTGATAAGGAATATTTGGAAATGGGATATATTTGTGTTTTTGTCCTAAATTATCAAAAACTTCATAAAATTATAGCGGCCGACACTCAACGGGGTTCAAAAGTGGGCCCGTGTTTTATGCAGTGGAAATACAGTGTCTTCGCTTGCCCCGGCAAATGTCGGCTGCTACAAAAACCCCCTTTTAGAATTATTTATTAAAAAAGCCAATTGTTGAACTAAGCTGCCCTACGTAGGAACCAAACTATCAACGAGGCAACCGAAAAACTTGCTTGCGTAATGGGTTTCCGTGGCAGCGAAACAACATACGTATTTGCCTAATTTTCTAATGTCACACAAAAATCGTTGGGATAGAAGAAATTTTCAAGTGGAAGAAGATGCAAAATCCTGTAGCTTTTGTAGATTCTATCAAGATAAGGGCGGTGATGAATGTTTTTTGATGCCTTTCTTCTGATGGGAATTAATTTTCACTTGCGAATTTTTTTCGGAAATCTTACGAAAGGTTTTGTTTTAAAAAAATTCGTGGAAAATTCTTACAGCCCCAATAGGCTACTTACACTTCATTCGGCCGCATTTTCTTACATAAAAATCTAAGAAAAAGTTAAGCGGCCGACATCTTACGGGCTCACTTGAGTTTACAAAACTAGCATTGAGGTGTCAGCCGCTATAACTCTTCCCACAACTAAGCTAGAAAAAAGTTGTCCACTAGTAAAATGTAGCAAATTTTATTCTTAACATTTACTTCGTTAAATATTTTTTGATAAAACCTACAATTTTCAAGTTATAACACAATTTGTGCACCTATCCCAAAAACGCCAAGAAACATATCCCTTATCTTTGATCAGCTGCGTCAATACACACGATCCTAATTATTTTGACGCGCAAAATTCTGTGAAAATGATCGCAGATATTCCCCGCCCCGCAAAGGTCTTAGCAAGTTCATTTAGTTTCAAAACCCCCACGAACAAACTGATTTTTTTTCAGATATGCGTCAGGATATCCAATGCCTACGTGGAATTGCTATAATTTCAGTGTTTTTGTTTCATTTGTTGCCTAATCTGTTTTTCAATGGATTTCTCGGAGTTGATATGTAAGTTAGGTTTAGGCTTAGGCTTAGACTTAGTCGTAGTATTAGGCTTAGGCTTATGTTTAAACTTAGACTTAGTCTTAGGCTTAGGCTTAGGCCTATGTTTAGCCTTAGTCGTAGTCTTAGGCTTGGGCTTAGCCTTAGTTGTAGTCTTGGGCTTAGGCTTAGGCTTAAGCGTAGGCTTAGGCTTGGGATTAGCCTTAGTTGTAGTCTTAGGCTTGGGCTTAGCCTTAGTTGTAGTCTTGGGCTTAAGGTTAGGCTTTGGCTTAGGCATAGGCCTAGGCTTAGGAGTAGGTCTAAGTTTTGGCGTAGGCATAGGCTTAGGCTTAGGCTTTGGCTTTGGCTTAGGCATACACTTAGGCTTAGGCTCAACCTTAGGCTTAGGCTTAGTCTAGGGCTTAGGCTTAGGCTGAAACCTAGGTTTATGTTTAGGCTTTGGCTCAGGCTTAGACTTAGGCTTAGGCTTAGGCTTAGGCTTTGGTTTAGCCTTAGTCGTAGTCTTAGGTTTTGTCTTAGACTAAGGCCCAGACTAAGGCTTATTCTTAGGCTTAGGTTCTGGCTTATTCTCAGGCTTAGGCACGCTATTGGAAAAATTGTAAGCAAATACTTAAATTTCAGATTTTTCGTCATATCCGGCTACCTGATGGCCAGAAACCTTACCAAGTCGAAGCTGACTTCGATTCGAGATTTTTTGGAGTTTTACTACAGGAGGTAAAATCCGTGAAGCTTGGTAATTTTGAAACTTGCTGAAATTTTCAGATTCCGCCGAATCCTGCCACTCTACTATCTCCTCATCTTCTTAATAATAATCATGGTGCATCTATGGCTTCCATACATTCTATGGGAGAACAGTAATCGGTACTCCATTGCCTCCCTGTTTCTAATGACTAATCAGCTTGTGATCCATGATCAGGCAGATTATTTTAATAGTGTAAATTTTGAAAATCAGGTCAAAATTTGAATGAAAGTTAATTTTTTTTGCAGTTCCGAGCTGAATCCACCGCTATCAACGCTTTTTTGCATTTGTGGTCGCTATCCCTGGAAATGCAGTTTTACCTACTTGTACCGTGCATATTTTTTGCGCTTCAAATTTTGAAGAGCGACTATTTGAAGGTACAGTACTCCAATACAGTAATCCTACAGTATCCTAGCATATATTGTGAGAGTACTGTAATTGGAGGGCTGATGTAGGGTTACTGTAGAGTTACTGTAAACATTTTGAAATCTTCCGTTGTCCGTAGTCTTGGATTATTGTTTAGCCACCTATATGCTCCTACAGTAACAATTACAGTACCCTGGATTACCCTTAAAGTACTTTTACAGTAAGTCTACCGTACCGCACAGTAACCACTATAGCACCCCCTTCAGTACTCCTGCAGTACGTCTGCAGTACCTCTTCAACCACAGTACCCTTACAGTAATCCTACAGTACACCAGAAATACTTTTACAGTAGTCCGACGTTATCTCTACAGTACCCCATACAGTACCCGAACATTACCTATTTTCAGCTCCTGGCGGCCATCCTCACCACTACCATCGGTTTTGTCTGCTTTGCCCTAGTCCTCGACTCCTTTGCCTTCAACTTCATGTTTCTCAGATTATGGCAGTTTTCAGCGGGATTTGTTGCCCTATTCTGGAGCAAAATTGAGCAAAAGCTTCCAGAAAAAAATTCTGAAAAATCTGAAACCGCTAAGCCAACCTGGATATCTGAAGATGATCAGGTTACGGTAGCCCTGGTAGTTTTAGGGGTCTGCATTATGCCTTACGATGTGAATGTTCTGGTGATCAGGCCCTTGGTTACTGTGGTGACAGCTTTCATAATCAAGCTGCAGTCGGAGAGTAATCAGGTAAGATTTTGCGGTGAGAAAAATTCACAGTAACCTTTTAAAATCAGATTCTGAACTCTAAAACTCTGAGCTACATCGGAGATATCAGCTATGTCACGTACCTGGTCCACTGGCCAGTTATCTCAATTTTCCTGACGTCAAGTGTGAATAGTTATGTTTTTTGTATTGGTAAGTTTGGATTCTAGTACATCAAACCTACAATATCATTGTTACAGTAACCACCGTTCTCGCCTCTATCGCACTGCACCACCTTTTCGAAAAGCAGTACCTCCAGCTAGACTTCAAGCCATTAATCCTGCTCCTGCTTATTTTAGTCTCTGCAAATTTTTTACTGCAGTATAGTGTCGAAAACCAAAAGTTCTGGAAGCAACACGTTCCGGCTGTAATTCAAAAAATTGTGGACAGAAATCTGAACCAATTAAATGTATACTCGCAATTGGATCACATGAAAAATGGCACATGTGCTGAGAGGAAGCTGATTGATCCTGGAGATAAGAGTATTGTCTACGCCTATTGTAGGTACCCGGTGAGTGCAAGGGTTACTGTAGGTGAGAAGGGTCTTCTGGGTAGGAAGTAGTATGGTAATTGTACTGAAAGTTGTGCAGGAGCTTTGTAGAATGTAATAAAGGAGTAGGGTGGGAGAGAGTAATGGTAAGTTACTGTAGGGTTACTGTAGAAGAACACTCTAGGAGAACTGTAGAAATTTGGTGCTGGGGGGTACTGTAGCATGAAGATAATAATTAGGGTTACTGTAGCAGTACAATATTTTTAAAGGTACTGTAGATATATGGTTCTCTAGGGTTACTGTATGATCACAGTAGAAACACGCAACACACGCTGAGAATATAATAGTACTGTACGATAGTGGCACGGTAGGATTTCACAAGGCACTGTAGGAGTACAGTACGATTGACGTCTGCCCCTCAAAGGGAGGGGGCGCTTCTAGACGCTACTGTAAAGTTCTGAGAGTGTAGGGGTACTGTAGTTTTTGATATTATAGGTATACGGTAGGGCTACAGCAACCTGAAAAAAATTGCAAAATTTCAGAAAAAACACGGAAACGTGTCAGTTATGACAATTGGAAACAGCTATGTTATGCAGTTCACCAACCCGATAAAATCGCATTTCAAGCAAAATTACTCGGACTACCGGTACTACTCGCTTCAAGGTAAGACAGACTAAAATTTTGACAGGAAAAGCTGCATAGTTACTGATTTTCAGAAGGATTTACGCTATATGCGGACTCCTACGACTCTAGCAATGCTCTGAAAACTTTCAAAAGCCACGTGGCTCGGCACAAGCCAGATGTGCTCTTTATCATTGCGAAGTAGGAAGATCGTGAACAGCTTTTGCCAAAAATTCTCGAAAATTGAATTTCAGATACTCCCGATCTCTGAAAGCCCTTATTCAGGCTAACGATACCTTGTTGAATCAGATCTCGGAAAATATTGAATTTTATGAACGCCACGCCCGGAAAGTGTACATTCTGGGGGCCCTTCCAACTTATTCAGCAAACTTTTTGAATGTATTCCTGCAGAATGTGATGCGAAATCCAGAGGATATGGAAAAATTACATTTGAATCGCAAAAAAGCGGACGAGGATGTAAAAAATGTAAAGAAAAGATTCGAAATCGCGGGGAGACAATGCAAAAAGTGCCGGGTAATTTTTAGGTTGGCTTACACCATTTTAAGGGATTCATTTCAGTTTATCGATCTAAATCCTGCATTTTTGGAGAGGGAAAAGTATCTAACATTTGATCGGACCTCTTTGTTTTCTTATCATGACAATACTGGGCATCTGCTGCCGGCGGGTGTAAAGCTCTGTGAGCCCATACTCAAAAAGATAGTCGAGGGGGTCTTGAACTCTATGTGATGTAATAAAACAAAAATTATTTTGAACCTTGTAATTTATTCGATTAATAATATCTTACTGTAAATAAAGTTCAATCCTTCTTGGTCTTTTCCTCAATTGTCCATCTGTGATCCTGTCGCTTTTTGATCACGACTGGAGTTTGAAACGAGTAGTTGAACGAAGATTCAGGAACAAAATATTCCACAAGTGGCGCGAACCAGTAACAAACAGTCCACATAAAGGGAAGAACTTTGAACTGAAAAAAGTTAGGTTTGAATTCTGGTTTTGATACACTACTCTAACGGGCCTTATAACGATCTCATAGTGCCTTTCGCTGTCTTCTTATGATACCCTTTCGGTACCATTGCAGTTACGGGACCCTAATGATACGTTTACATATGATATGAAGAAGCTTATTTGTTAGTGTGATCACCAGTTGCCTTCCTCTACCCAACGAATATCATAACATATCAAAGCCCCATAATAAATATAAAATCTTTTGTTGTTCGGGTTCCCTCACACTGCTCTTACAGTCTTTGTATTGCGCTCCCAGATTTGTAAAGAAGCTCACCTCAATATTGAAATTGGCACTGAAATATTCCCATTCGCACGAGACTACTTCTAGTATAACACGAGATTGCGGTGGAATTTCAAAACTCGAATCAATCAATCCATTTGTTGCAGTTAAATAATTATTGTGCAAAGAATTCGACAGGCTTCCTCTGTAATTTGTGCTATAGTTCATTTGGCCGATTTTAAGACCCACTCCACACTAATAAAGTTGAATCTACAATTGTTCTCATAAACAAACACATTGGAATAACGGCCACCCAATTTGTAGACAGTCAATTCACCAGTGTCGCTCTTGATTATTTCGCCCTCTTCTATAATGAATTGCTGAATGTCGTCGAGTTGTGATTCGATGGGGTGACTGATGAAATCAAACGTCATGTAGCTCATATCAGACGGGCTGGAAAATTTTACTGTTTATTCAATTTGGTTAGGCCATAATTCCTAATATTTTTCAAAATATATGAATGATTGGACTGACAATGAATGATTGGACTGACAGTATTGATCACGGCGACCAAGTTGATATAATATATCTAGACTTTTCCAAGGCATTCGACCGGCTCCCACACGATTTACTTCTAGACAAACTAGTATCTTTAAGAATGAGCAAAAACTTACTGATATGGTTGAATGAATTTCTCTCAAATAGAAGCTTTATATATCTTCAACATTACCCGAAAAAGTAGCATGTAAGCAGTTTGCAGATGACACGAAATTGTATGTATCGACCCCTAAGACTGAAAGCGAAAACAATTTACAGTCTGCTCTAGATGCTGTAGTAGATTGGACAAGGGGATCAAAACTCACTCTAAACCAATCTAAGACAGTTCACGTCACAGTAGGAAAACGTAGAACAGATTTCAAATACCACCTTGACGGTTACCCTATAGAGCGAAAAACAATTACCAGAGACCTTGGATTTCTAATATCAGAAAAACTGGATTTCTCGGAGCATTGGAAGAAATCTATCAATCTGGCGAAATTTCAGCTGGCCAACATTTTTAACCAGTACAGTACCTCCAATAAAAACCTAATGATTCTTTTATACAAAACTTTCATTCGTCCTCGTCTAGAATATGGAACAGTAGTGTCTTCTCCGACGAAAAAATCGGATGAGAAAGCAATAGAGTCTGTGCAAAACGCGTTCACTAGGCGCCTTTATAGTAGAATCAAAAAAAGGTATATTAATCCAACTGATAAAGATTAAAAAACAGCCATGGAACGTAACGAACTATTCAACCTTCAAACCTTAAGCACGAGACGTAAAATAATTGACAGAATCCAAGTAATCAGAATGAATACTGGTAAAGTAAACTTAAAAACATCTGAGTTTTTTGAGCAACAAGAGACCCACACTCGTTCTAAAAAGAAATATGTCTGGCGCACAGGAAAAACTAAACTTAGGAGACACTTTTTTGTTAACAGAACGCTTTCTACTATGAAACAACACTGATCTGATATTATTCTTAATTTGTCCTCTTCCCTTCCACGTCTTGATCTCTCCTTGAATATTCCCGATTTGCATTTCCTATTGATTTTTTTTTCTCTATTGTGTTCTGTCTGTATTTTTTCTATTATTATTTTTTGCCTGTTGTGCATATTATTTTCACGACTAAAAATCGTAATAAATTAAATTAAATTAAATTAAAATATAAATATGGTCTCAGGTTTCAAACAAGATGTTTAGTCGTTGATTACAAGAACGTACAGGTGAGTTTGCAAAGTTTTGAAATTTGTATAAATCACACAGAGATACAAAGATTTGGCAGCGCAAGCCGGATGAATACTGCTTATTTTAAGCCTAAGCCTTGAAATGCATCCATTCTCACCTTCGAATGACCCAATCCAACTCCAGCTCGTCGTAATCTTCAAGGATCACAAATGAAATCAAATATGTTCCAGGATCAAGTGTGCCGGGTGTTAATTCCAAATTCAAGTCATATGCATGAGTAATCATCAGAATCTTATCACATTTATTGTCCGCAGTTGCAGAATAAACAATGCAGAACAGTATACACTGAATTTCGATTGGTTAACTTAGCGTCTTTTTCAACACAAATTCACCCTATTTCTCAATTGTTCCGCTTCTAATCTTAGCGCTTCTTTTCGTCTGATAACCTCAATAACCAGCTCGCATCTTGTTTTGAGAAATAGTTTTAAAATTCTGAAAAGTTTGAAACAACTCATTATTATAACGATTGGGCATGCCTACTCTGTCTTGCCGTTCTTTGGAACCAAAGTCTTTCGAAAACGGATTTCTTTCCAGCCTTCACGATAATGACAAATTTCAAAGCATGAAAAGAATCGAGACAAAATATGCAAGTCCACCCAATGGATGCTAGTCGTTGAGAGAACATAGTCGAAAATATTCCCACAAAGGCATTTTTCTGAATCATAATTTATCAGTATATTCTTTCCAATTGGAACTTGCCATCGAATCTCGGTAAATGACCCCATTTCAGTGTACCCGTGCCTTGATCTGGCAAAGAGTAAGTAAAGTTACCAATCAAGACGAGTCGGTGGCCCTCGTGAATTTTTGTATCCAGAATTGAATACCCGTGATTTGGACTGATTTGATTTTTGAGAAAGATATCCCACTCTTCAGAACCTTCCTCACAATAAGTGCTGCAAGCCGTCACAAGAAACTTTGATTTTCTGAAACAGTCTTGAAAAAATAACAGCTTACAATGTAAGTTGGTTGCTTAAAAACAACCAAACACACCGACAAGTATTCGGTAAAGAAATTCAAGCAAACTCACTGCATGCTTAAAATGAAGTCCCAGATATCGTTATCACTGGAGAGCTTATTCAAATAATAGGTGGAAGTGAATGATCCTGACAAAAAAGTAGATTAGATTAAGGTGCTAACCTTCAGTTACCTGTCAATTGAAGGAACGCAATATCTGCGAAGCCTCCGTGTAGCTTTGCATAGGATCCTCCAAGCTTTGCGAATGCCTTTTGGATTAACGCCGCCCACGCTTGCTTTCTGACCATAGGTGTGAATATCTCATACGATGCCGACGAGCTTGGAACGTGAAAATCAATTTTAATCACTTTCCATTCTCCATTTATCAAAAGTCTAAATCACAATATTAAGGTAATACTACAAGTTATCCGATAGCTCACCGAATCTGAGCGATACCGTGCTTCATCGTGAACCATCTCTTCGGAACTATCTGATCAAGCAGTGTCTTGCGCCTTGCAATTGTCTGCAAGGCCGCAATCAGCCAGCAATCTCCCACTCCCAATTGAAAGACTTGGAACGGCCTTGGATCACGCCAAACTGTCCATGAATCTGTCTCGTGACGTACCGGGGGAACTGACACGAATTCTTGAGGAGCTGCCCATTTGATTGGATAGTCTTTCTTTATTGGTAAATCTCCTAGCGAGGTGTCGTTAGGAGGAAATTCTTCGTCGACAAACACCGAGCCAAGCTTGTGGCTCTTTGCAGGTGATTTTGTGTCTTCAAGTAACTGAACTCACTTCAATGACTTTGCCAGTTTATCACATTCTTTATCACTTTTCCTGAAAACCTCTTCTCTGGTGGGCAGCAGAGTGAACGACATTGCCACTAGGAATTCAAAAACAGAAATAATCGAAATTCGCCGTATTTTGATGATTTTGATGTGTTGGAAATAATTGTCAAAAGGCCACGTAGTTTTTTTTTGTCGTGTTTTATAAAAAAGTTTTATATTTCCGCTATTTTTGCAGTCAGTGAAAAAAAACCAATAAAACAGTGGACTTTTACAAGGAATTGTTTTTTTTTCTAAAAACGTGACTTCATACTGCGACTCACAGATTACTTAATGCGTCGACTTACTAGGGGCCCATAGGAAATTACCCATCGGAGTTGCATATGAGACCTATGTCATTCGATAGCCCGTGTTTTAAAACGGTTACTCGTTAATTTTTATCCGAAAAACTCCAGAATCAAGCTCACGGCGGGCACTCAACGATCCTGAAAATAGCACTGTAACAAAGTGCCAATTTCCCAATACGCCTTCATGAGTATATGCTCCGATTAGGAACATCTGCTGGTAGACTTTTGTAAGATAGAACAACTCAATCATGCAGCTGAAAGCTGAAATCTTTTGCTCAAACAGATATAATAGTAGTACTGTAAAATAACAAAACGCTGGGCCTTCACAAAACAAATTTATTCAAATCTCGATCACAATTATGTACTGGTTTGTTGGAGAGCACTTTTGATCGTAGTCGATTGCGTCAGATGTGCTGATTTTCCACACACGAAGAACATTTTTTCGTAGTGCACAATTGACCCATTCTTAGTGTAATAGTGATCTAGTGGACTGCAAAAAACAATATTCGAAATTGTCTCTACGGTAGGATAGAATTTTCAGAAAGAAACCCAAACATGGTAGAAACTCACTGAATATGAAAAGCATTGAAGTCGTTTCGGAATGACACGTATTGCGTCACTGGTAGCAGATTCCACGGATGTCCATCATGATTGTAGTTGTTCAGGAATGTTGTATTGACCGCCACACCAGCATCCCAACTCGCCTCCCGCACACCAGTCGGCCCACCTGAACAGTCGGTCTCACATGGGGAGATTCCGCCAAGCCAGTAATGATCGTCAATTCGAATGGCACCTTTATTGGCATCACCAAAATATACCGTACGGCTGTGAGGTGTAATATCGACCGTATTGCCTGGCGGGTATTTTGGACTCACTGAATACATTCGAAAATCATTTCGCATTGGCCAACATTTTAAACTCACGTTTCTGTGCAAGACCCTGAAATTCCGGATCTGAATCGACTCCACTGAGAGACGCACCGAATGATTCGCACCTGACCACTGCATCCGCACGAGTCTCCACTTCATGGTTATTGATCTATAAAGTTCTCAGGATTTTTATGAAAGTTGACCACAATAACAGGCTTACGTAATGACAAAAGACGCGAGACGGCCGCTCGAAACGATACACCTCGTCAATCCAATCTGGCTTATCAGGACATGGCCCGTACTCATAATGAATCTGGTCTGAAATTACAGTCCATTTGAGTTTATAGACCCATGTCTAGAACATACGCATTGCACAGAGCGCACATGCTCCTGTAGCAGCCATCGTCGGAAGTCGTTCGGTTGTACTCATACTGAGACTATGTGCGTTACAGTACTCATCGGAAGATGCTCCCTCGAAGATTCCCCCCTCCAAGCTGTTATTGCCGCTCTTTGCTCGGTAGTCCGTTTTCTTGAAACCACTGGAAACTTTTATAATTTTGAAGAAAACTCGACAGATAGGTAACTAACTCATTCTTGTAAGAACTCGTCAAATAGCATTGATGACCCTTGAGCAGACTCTTCATAGCATTGAAATCATCAGCGTGACCGGACACTGGATAGCTCTTCACATTCAGAATATTTCCGATGCTTGCACACTTCTTCTCGAGGCCACTTGCATCAAACTTCTCCACTTCGTTTCCGTACTTATCCGTGAACTTTCCATTGTAAGCGATGATGTCAGTTTGGGTGATTCTGAAAATTAAGATGGTAAGGCAGCAGAGATATTCAAAATATTACCTGACATAGCTACTTGTCGGGAACACGGCTCCATGAGAGTACACTCCGATCGGGTAGATCTGTGCGTAGACCTTCGCCAGATGGAACATCTCAGCCATTGTCGTTGGAGGTGTGTACTCACAGATCACTTGATGCTTCGACTCAGCTTTGAACATCATAATACTTCCCTGACGAGTGTCATACTTGTAAGCTGCACCTTGAATGTACACTCCACCATGATCATTGTTAGGATTCGTGAAGTAGTCGTTGAGGTTCGGAACATTCACCCAGGCAGCACCGATGTTCTCCATATCGTTCAAGTAGATGCTCAAGGCCTCCGAATAGAATATTGCGACTTGAGATTTGACATCATCTCCAACCCCCGTCTGACAGATAGCCTTGGCCTGGGCCCAAGTGTACTTTCCGTTGTGAAGTCGGTAGCACTTTCCGTGGATTTGCCAGTGATCTTCTGCACATGCCAAGTTGATTACTGGAAAATTTGATGGATGAGTAAACGATAAACAATGTGTAAAGCTAGCAAGAGACTTTACAGTTCACCCCTACAGTATTCCTACAGTAGCCAGAACCCCCTCACTCACGAAAAGTGCACTGCGTCTTAGTTCCATACTGCGCTGAATCGATGTGGTACGGGATCCGACTGGCACACGCTTCCTTGGCATCCTTCGCATTTGAGGACCATCTGTCAACCGTCGCAGTGCATTTGTGTCCTTTTTCAGGAATGTTGGCGTCCACTGGAAGAATGTCTCCACCAAGCATCCAGCACACTTTCATTGATGTCATATCGGCTGTCTTGCTGTGAAGTTCTTGAAATTGACTAAAAGTCAATGTCGTTGAGTGTGCTCTTGGAATGAGCAGGGCGATGAAGAAGGCAAGAAGCTGGAAAATTTAACGTTTCAGGGTTGGAAGTCACCTCTACAGTACCCCATACCGTACCCTTACAAAAGACCCCAACTCACCATTTTCTGCTTTTTTGATTGTTTATAGCAACTGCCACTATAGAAGTTCTCTTCAATTGCAAAAATAGTAGAAACTGAATTTTCTGATCAAAAACGTTTCTTTTATGCACATTTCATCTTGATAAGGGCTTTATTCCACATTTACACGTTTTTATTATTTTATAAAGTTGAGGTTTTTCAAAATATTGAAAATTAGAAATTAGTTTTAAAAAAAATTACTTCACGTGTTTTGAATTTGCCTTCAAAATTTTGCCCTGTACCCGTTCCCCCTTCTAGCACCCCGTTCACCTTCAAAATACTTGGTTTAGTTGTGGTGGGCAAAGCAAAACATTCAGGCAAAAATCCTGCGTCTCCATGCTTTTACCTGATCTCTCCTCCAGCCGGTCAATTTGAAAATGTTGTTGTTTTGAACACGCAAACATTCGTCCAAAAGCTTCTCCCCCATCAAGGACACTCGGAATTTGAATTTTTCGGCGGAGAAGATTGGGTACTGTAGGTGTGATGTTGGGTGTTGGATCCAGGATCTAAGTGGGGGGTACTGTAGTTTTAGAATTGGAGGGATACTGTAGTTTGTGGTATGTTTTAAGAGGTTTTAATTTAACATGTAATTAAAATTTAATTAACGTAGAGTTTTGATACTGTTTTGATACAGTTTTACTGTAGTTTTTGGACTGGGTTACTTTAGCACTCTAACAAGATTACTGTAGTTTTGTTAGGATTACTGTAGATGACAAGATTACTGTAGTTTCAAAGTTGGGATCACTGTAGTTTTTTTTAAAAACACAATTACTGTGTTTCTCAAAATGGAACTTCAGAAGTTTTCTGGCAGGACTATTGTAGTTTTAAAAGTAGGATTCCTGTAACTTTTTAAAAAATAATGTTACTTTAGCTGCGGGTAGGGGTGGCAAGAATACGACCTGCGACCTAGCGGTACTATGTTTTTTTTGCAAATTTTTTTTGCGGATAATTTGTCATTTTTCCTTTTATATGAGAGTCTACTGAATTTAAAAAAAAACTATCAGGATTCGAAACTTTTGATAGGTTAACAACTCGTAAGTTTTTAGTTTTTCTTTAAAGATTACATTGACAAAATTCGGACCTAGCTAAAGTTGAAAATCGGCTTCTAGTGGGTGCGTACCATGAAATATAAATGCTCATCATATTATACAATTTATTCATCAATCACCTTTTCCTCATATTCTCCTTTACTCTCATAATCTCAAATTTTCTTTGAAGGGAGATACATTTAGCTGCCAACACATCGCCACCCCTCCATGAAAAGACACATGTTTACGACCTAATGGTCTATATATTCAAATATTAGCTCTTTCAAGAAGGCATTTACACTTACGATGCGTACTGATGTACTGTTATGATGATCCTACCCTGTGGGAATCCTGTTTGTATTGATCTTTACAACCCCCTATGTACAACGATACACATTGTTTTTTGGGGACCAACCATCTTGATTAATCTTTTTCGTTTCGATTTCTTGCCGATTTAATTCTAATTTTTTTAAAAACACAATTACTGTTTTTTTGTTAGGATTACTGTAGCTTTTTTGACAGAATTATTGTTGTTTTTTGAGAAAGTTACTGTAGCTTTTGTAATGGAATTTAAGAAGTTTTCTGGCAGGATTACTGTATTTTCAAATGTTGAATTTATGTAACCTTTATGAGAAACCAATCTTACTGTAACTGCGGTAAGACTACCGTCAAATTAATCTAAGGCAAGATTACTGTAGGTTCTAGATCTAGGATCTAAGGGGGTAATTTAGTTTTCACAGGACCCTGATTCCATAAGCTTTGGCTACTGTACCTAGCTCAACTTCCATAATAAACAGTACTGCAAACAAATTCTGTACAAACACCGATTGCTAGAAAAAAACGGGCACCTAAACCGTGTGAATTTCTAGCGACGGCGGCGCTCCCCACGAGTGGCACTGACTGGTAGTGGTGGGCTTCACTCCGGAATTGAAATAAAATTTTGAAATTGAAAAGGACATAAAACAACAAGGAACGGTGATTTGCGGAACGGAAACACTATTTTTTTTTGAAATAATATTTTTTTGTCGGCCTGTATCTCACTTGATTTTTGAGATGTCAAAAATATTTTAACTACCAAATTGTAGATCACTGTTTGCCGCGTATTTTATCAGTTGACAATTTGTCGCAAAAATCTACCACCGCCAAGATATAAGCCTTCAAACTTACACGGTGCATTTCTATTAGAGTCCCTAATTTCTCAAGATTTTGTTGTTGTTTTCGGACAGTTTCCTGCTACTTCCCAGACACATAAATGTTTCAATTGGCACCTGGCACCGGTTAGAAAAAACCGGGGAAAACAACATTGTAGACAACCTCCGGGTGGTGAAAGTAAACATTACCTGTTTGCAAAAAATTTCGAAAATTTGCAAGGAGTAAGTTTCTAGAAAGTGAAAATTTAAGTAAAAGAGTTATGCTTAGACTTAGGTCGTCGGCTTAGTCTTAGATTTAGGTTTAGGCATAGGCATAGGCATAGGCATAGGCATAGGCATAGGCATAGGCATAGGCATAGGCATAGGCATAGGCATAGGCATAGGCATAGGCATAGGCATAGGCATAGGAATAGGCATAGGCATAGGCATAGGCATAGGCATAGGCATAGGCATAGGCATAGGCATAGGCATAGGCATAGGCATAGGCATAGGCATAGGCATAGGCATAGGCATAGGCATAGGCATAGGCATAGGCATAGGCATAGGCATAGGCATAGGCATAGGCATAGGCATAGGCATAGACATAGGCATAGGCATAGGCATAGACATAGACATAGGCATAGGCATAGGCATAGGCATAGGCATAGGCATAGGCATAGGCATAGGCATAGGCATAGGCATAGGCATAGGCATAGGCATAGGCACAGGCATAGGCATAGGCATAGGCATTGGCATAGGCAAAGGCAAAGGCATAGGCATAGGCATAGGAATAGGCATAGGCATAGGCATAGGAATAGGAATAGGCATAGGCATAGGCACAGGCATAGGCATAGGCATAGGGCATAGGCATAGGCTTAGGCTTAGATTTAGGCTTAGGCTCAGATTTCTGTAGGAAGACCCTTCTATTATAGTCCTGCTCTCTGTGAACTTTTTCTTGTCACCCACCTACACCACTTTATATACACATTTACTCACCCAAACAAGATGAGTCAAACATTGCTCAAATAGGGGAGCATAGGGTGTACTACTACAAGCCACGCCCCCACCTGGTTTCTTGGCGCCAGGTAGAGTGGGAAGGAAAGGTAGCGTACTCATTTGGATGAGTTTGGCATAGTTTCTTGGCAGTTTTTTTGGGTTTTTAGCTAATTACGTTTGGGCCTAAGATGGGGCCTAGGCTTTGGCTTAGGCTTATGTCTAGGCTTAGGATAAAGCTTAGGCTCAGGCTTAGGCTTAGGCGTAAGTTCAGGCCTAGATTTCGATATAGATTCTGATATTAGAATTAGATTTAGGCTTATTTTTAATCTCATTCATAGCCGCAACTCTGGGCTGAGGTTTAGGCTTAGGCTTAGGCTTCGGCTTAGATTTAGTCTTAGGCTTAGTCTTAGGCCGAATTTTTCTCCGCTTTCATAACTATCCGCCTTTTACCCAATTTACAGCTCACGTTTCAGGCTTCCGACATGGGTATCCGATCACCAAAGCATACTACCGTTGAGTACTACAAAATTGCGCCAAAATTACGCGTAATTGAGAGGATTTTGGTGAAACAGGTCACAGTGGACACCCGAGGAAATGTGCTCCATATCATTGAGTATTTCGAGCTGGAAGGAGGTAAGATGTAGGCCCAGGTTTAGGCTTGGGCTTTCGGCCTTGGCTCAAGCTTCTTAGGCTCAGGCCTACCTAGATTTTAACGTTAGTTTTTTGTTCCATTGGCTTAAAAATTTCAAATTTACTACTGTCAGCCCCGTCAATTCTCATGCAAATCATGGTGCATCGACACCAAGAGACACCATTTTTATTATCAACTCTATTGATATGCAAACTAAGTAATAGTGTTGGCTCCCACATATTAAAACGGATGGTGTCTCAAATAGAGACACATGGCGCCATATTTAAATTTTGGAAAATTTCATTTTTTTGGAATTTTCTGTGAGCTAAACTATAAAACTATTAGCTCAGTCGCTACTCACCCAATTCGCCAACAATTTTGGAACGCAAAGATACCGCCATCTCCACACTTATAATTAGTCATTTAGAGCAAAACGGCGGGGCTCGTAAAACAAGAGACATAACATGGGCGGTACGGTTTATTACAGGGTAATCAAAAAAAAAATATTGAGCTGAACTTGGAAGACGTACCAAGTTTTTGAGTCAATTTTTTCTAGCTGGGGGAAAAATTTGAAATTTAGATTTTGGTACCTATATTAGAAATTTTTTTTGTAAAAATTTGGTACCACTTAGTTTAGCTGCCAAATTTTATGTCTAGGTACCTAGTTTTAAAAAAATTTGGAAATTTGCTAGTTCAATTTTTATACCTACTAGGTCTAGTACCTAAAATTTATATTTTACCAATATTAATTTCAAATTGTCAGGCCTACTAAATCGCGAAGCCTAAATTTGGAACATTTTAGAAAAGTTTGCAGTTTTCAGTGCAAAGTTTGATCTGGCATAGGCATAGGCATAGGCATAGGCATAGGCATAGACATAGGCATAGGCATAGGCATAGACATAGGCATAGGCATAGACATAGGCATAGGCATAGGCATAGGAATAGACATAGGCATAGGCATAGGCATAGGCATAGACATAGGCATAGGCATAGGCATAGGCATAGGCATAGGCATAGGCATAGGCATAGGCATAGGCATAGGCAGAGGCATAGGCATAGGCATAGGCATAGGCATAGACATAGGCATAGGCATAGGCATAGGCATAGGCATAGGCATAGGCATAGGCATAGGCATAGGCATAGGCATAGGCATAGGCATAGGCATAGGCAGAGGCATAGGCATAGGCATAGGCATAGGCATAGGCATAGACATAGGCATAGGCATAGGCATAGGCATAGGCATAGGCATAGGCATAGGCATAGGCATAGGCATAGGCATAGGCATAGGCATAGGCATAGGCATAGGCATAGGCATAGGCATAGGCATAGGCATAGGCATAGGCATAGGCATAGGCATAGGCATAGACATAGGCATAGGCATAGGCATAGGAATAGACATAGGCATAGGCATAGGCATAGGCATAGACATAGGCATAGGCATAGGCATAGGCATAGGCATAGGCATAGGCATAGGCATAGGCATAGGCAGAGGCATAGGCATAGGCATAGGCATAGGCATAGACATAGGCATAGGCATAGGCATAGGCATAGGCATAGGCATAGGCATAGGCATAGGCATAGGCATAGGCATAGGCATAGGCATAGGCTTTGGCTTAGGCATAGGCATAGGTATGGGCATAGGTATAGGCATAGGCATAGGAATAGGCATAGGCATAGGCATAGGCATAGGCTTTGGCTTAGGCATAGGCATAGGTATGGGCATAGGTATAGGCATAGGCATAGGTATAGGCATAGGCATGGGCATTGGCATAGGCATATCATCTAGGTACCCAATTTTTCAAAAAGTCTTGCAGTTTTAACAGTTTCAAAGTATCCAATTTTTTGACATTTTCAAAAACTTACCAACTAGTATTATAAGTTAGAGTCTAGGTTCCCGAATTTATAAAAATTTTGGAATTTATAAAGTGCATTTTGAACCTATTTTTTAAATTAAAAATTGTGTTTCACACTAGTTTAACCTTTATATTTTTAAATTTTAGAATTTTGAAAAAAAATTGAACAATTATTGATCTGGGTACATATTTTCTGATTTCAATTTACATATGAATGCCCAAAAAAACTTTGGTAAGGTGTCTCCTGTTACACTAATTTGCATGAAAATTGTGAGCACTGAACCAACAAATGTATTTTTACGGCAATTTCTCAGCTTCTACTTTGCTATAAGGAAAATGGAACTTGGCCCAGTGCCAAATAAATTTTTGAACATTACACTTGACCAGTAGACTATATAGTTCCACTGTACCACCACACAATACAAATACTTTTTGTTTGTAGTAGTAATTTGTGTTTTTAAAAACTAGATTTTTACATATTTTTAAACAAAAAACAGAGACGCAGGTACGGGGAAGAGGGTACTATAATACTACCAATTTTACTACAAAAATTGGCAAGTTGTGATGTCATTTTTTGATTTTTTTTACCTACAAAGTTGGTAAAAAAATTGGTTTAAAAATTTTTATTTTGTTGTAAATTTTCGTTATTATTAAAAACTTTGAGTTTTTTAATAGATATCAATAAATGCCAAAAATATGTCAAAAAAGTCGAAATTGAAGCTTTGTAGGTCTAGGTACCTACAACTTGGGATATTTTTGATTTTACCAATTGATAATAGAAGTACTTAGGAACCCAAACCGTCAATAACTATTGAACATCATTATAGCTAAAGCCTAGTAGGCTTAGTAGGCCTAGGTGCCTGCAGATTTACAAGAACAGTGTAAAAAGGTATATACTAGGTCTAAGTATTTATTTTGACATTTTTTTACTTAAAAAACAGAAAAATCAACAAAAATGTTATTAGTTAAGATATAAAAAACCTAGAACAATGTGCAATTGAAGTTGGAATTTGACCAATTTTTGGACTAATTTTTACAGAAAATGTTTTTAAAAAATAGTTATAAGTTGCTACACTATTAAATTTAAGTACCTATAATTCTTTTAATTTTGGCATTTGCCAAAATATATCCAGATTACCACAATATGTAACAATATACAAAAAAAATTGTATCTACTAGCTTATCAATATTCAAAACCTACTAGGTAGGCCTAGGTACCTAGAAGAAAGCAAATTATACCCCACTAGTATTTTCAACTTTTTGATTTTGCCATTAACAAATTTTAATATCAATTGACACTAGGTCTAGGCACCTAGACTTATTGCCTAACTGCTCTAAGTACCTATTTTATTTTATTATTAATTTTGGCACTTGCCAATTTATCGATCAATTTCATATATGGCATGGGCACCTAGATAACCGAATTTTCAATAACCTTTGAAACAATTTTTTAGCATTTACTAGGTCCGTGAAACCTATGTATCACCTAGTTTTTCACCCTAAAAACCAATAACTTCTCTCCAAAATCTCACTTTTCACCCCCTGCGCCATTCCATTTGTCACCCCCCCTCTCTCAACTTCTACTACTAATCCGGATTTGAGAGAAAAGGGGAACATGTGTTTAATTGTCCAGTTTGACCAGGTCATCTCATCCAACACCTCGCTCCTTTGTTCTTTCACTTTCTCAGGATTTCCAAAAAAAAACGGAAATTAATCGCTTCGGGGGCTCTATGGTACGGACGGTACGGTACCAATTGCCCGAAAAATTATATTTTGAAACTTCAAATTTGCAAATCTCAAGTTATATAATAAGTAGATACCTACTAGGTCTAGGTGCTAATTTTTTGAAAATTCGAATTTTTCGGTAACAAAATTGCCAAAACATAAATACTAAATGATGTAATAAAAAATTAATTTAATCTATTGAAATTCTCCAAAAAATTTACCAAATTGAGAATTTGAGATAATTCAGGAAATTTACAAAATTTTGAAAAATATACCAATAATTTTTAATTTGATATTTAAAATTTAAGTTTCATAAATTTACGATTTGGTTAAAAAATGACCAACTTAACTATTAAGTACCTCAAATTCTATAAGAATTAGAAAATAAAATAAAATATAAAAAAACGGCAGCTAATTTTCAAGCTCCTACTAGATTTGAATCTAATTTGTATTTGGAAATTACCAAATTTACTATTGAGAACTAGCTCTAGGTACTTTAAATTGCCAATTTTGCAATTTATTCATTAAGTTGACACTAGGTCTAGATCCCGTTTACAAAAGTTTCAGAAATTTGAACGTTATTAACTTATATGTAAAGTTGGTGCTAGGTCTGCCTACCCTACTATTAGAATTTCCAGAAAATTGTCACAATTATCACAAGTTAATCTTGCATTGACCAATTTATAAATCAAATTGGCATTTACCAACTTTTATATTAAGTTTACACTAGGTCTAGGTGCCCTTTTCTTTTGGAAATTTCAAAGTTTGGTATTCATATGTCAAGTTGGCCCTAGGTATAGGTTCAAATGAAAAAAATTACCAATTTATTTATTATGTGGGTATTAGGTTCAGATACCTATATTGGTCAGTTTTTTTTCAATCTTCCAAAGTAAAAAAATTCTGAACTAAAATTAAATTGGAACTAGGTTTTAGGTTCTGTAGGGAAAATTAAAAAATGTCCCAAACTGGCTATTACAAATCTTCATAGCAAATTGAAACTAGGTCTAGGTACCCTATTCTTTTGAAATTTCGGAATTTATATATCAAGTTGACCCTAGTTGTAGGTTCAAATGAAAAAAAAAACCAATTTATTTATTAAGTTGGTATTAAGTTCAGATACCTATTTTGGTCAATTTTTTTAAAATCTTCTAAAGTTAAAATTTCTGAACTTAAACTAAATTGGAACAATTACCAAGTTTTATATCAAGTTTGGCACTAGGTCTAGGTACCCCTTTTGAATTCAAATATCCGATTGTAAGTTGAAAATTAAAACAAACTAGGTCTAAATACTCCCCAGCAGTCATTTTTTGGC
The DNA here is from genome assembly GCF_000002985.6 of Caenorhabditis elegans. Taxonomy (NCBI): domain Eukaryota; kingdom Metazoa; phylum Nematoda; class Chromadorea; order Rhabditida; family Rhabditidae; genus Caenorhabditis; species Caenorhabditis elegans. The sequence goes on along the minus strand of NC_003280.10, from coordinate 1,247,320 downwards.
AGCTATCTACCCTTCTTCTCAAAAGTAACAATTTCTTATCACTTTTCTCCCCCTCGGCACTATTCTCGTGTCCTCTTTCTCCCCGCCATGAACTTCAACAATTCTTCTCCACGACCTCAACTTGTCCTCTATTCTCCCGCTCTGCGTCTCCTCACTCTCTCGTCCCGTTCCGCGCGCGCGCCGCTTCGTGCCGCCTAGGTACCAAGCGCCACCAGCGGAGAGATAGAGAGCGTCGGAGGGTGCGAGACATGCCTACAGCCCTAGAGAGCTGACCAGAGAAAGCGAGGACAAGTCGTGCCTGACCCATTGCGTCGTGCCTAGCACGACTCTCTAACCGGTCACTCTGTACTCTGCGTCTCCGCGGGGGGTAGCCGGCGAGAGGGGAGGCGGCGGCGAGGAATAGAGAATCATACGAAAATTTAGTGGTGGTGGCGGGTGGGGTTGGGGGGAGAAGCAGTAGCTACCCGTGTCAGTCGCCCGACCATCATCCGTACCACCAGGATTTTCAGTTTCAGAAAGGGGGCGGCGCGTGTGCTATTCTAAGCCCCACCGATGTTCCGACACTTTTTTGTATTTGTGCCCTTTCCCAGTTGGCAATTTCTAGGGGGATCTAGATCTAAACCTAGTGTATTTTAACTTTTTGACATTTTGGGAATTTGGCACCTAGATCTAGAACTAACTTATACAATTAGTTGTTAGTCAAATTTGGGAACCTGTAGGTGTTAGGCCTATCAACCTTTAACTTTGATGTTTTTTGACATTTTTGAAATTTTAAATACCTAGGTATCTAGACCTACTACCAACTTATATGTTTAGTTGGCAATTGTCAAAATATTTGGATTTTCAAGCGCCTAGACCTAGGGACCTTCAACTTTGATACCCTTTTTTTTACAATTTTCTGGCAATTTGGTATTCATTTTTTGGAAAAACACCAAAAATTCTTTGAAATATAAGTCGCTACTCAGCAAAATTTTAAAAAAATTCACACAGATTTCTAGACTACAGTTCGCCAAGTTTTTGAAATTTCTCAGCAATTTGAAATTGCTGGCATCTAGACATAGTTTGAACTTAGACTATAAGTTGACAATAACCAAAATTGTCAAAGTCGTAGGTACCTAGACCTAGATACCTCCAACTTTGATGTTTTTTGACATTTTATTTGGCAAATTGGGGATCTAGGTACCTACAAACTTTAACTTTTTTCTTGATAAACGTCAAAATTTGGAAGTTTTTAGATACCCGTACATACCTAGATACCTTCAAATTTTTGAAAATTTCCAAATTTCGAGTCGCTACTCAGCGAATCGTAGACCACCCAGACTTTGCATCGAAATTGAGTCAACAAATGGACTGTCTCTGTTTGACCAAACAATTGGTGGTGTGTCCCCTCCCTCTCATAAACGCTACGCAACACAACGTAGACCGTTTTATTTTTAGAGTACTACGAATCATGTTCCCTGTTTGAATTTTGCCTATTTTTGTTCTTTTTTTAAATTTTCCCAGTCTAAAACATTAGACCATACCTTATCAATTGTCAGTTTCATTTTCCGACAGCCATTTAAAATTTCCTTTTAAAAAATGTCAGAAAACCCTCCAAAAAACCGTGAAGGTCGTCCATTTTTACCCCCTGACAGGCACACTGTCCTCGGAGTGTGATCTTCTTCATTTTGCCACTTTTTTTTTGAATTTGCAAGATTTACTACATAGATATTGATTTTTAGTTTTAATTGGTATTTTTTTAAATAGATTTTCGTAATTTTATCAATTTTTTGATACAAAATTCAGCTTCCACATGAATTTTTAGCAATTTTTAAAGATTTGTGAAATTTTTCGTAGAGCTCTACGGTGTTTGCGTATTTTTGGCGTTACAGTATCCCCAAAGTACAGATTTTTTGTAAAATTTCAATATTTCAATTTTTATTCATAAAAATTGGCTTCAATGTGTGTTTTACTACCATAATCGCCAAATTTTTAGCAAATTTACAAAATTTGTGCATTTTATCGTAAAGCTCTACGGTGTTGGCGTATTTTTTTGAGCTACAGTACCCCTCAAACTGCTTTCACGCAATTTTTCTGAATTTTTAGTTAGAAATTTGTCTTCTGCGTGTTATCCCACCCAAATCTCAGAGTTTTCAGCAAAATTTAAAATTCTGTGCATTTTGTCGTGAGCTTCTTCCGTGTTTGCGTACTTTTTAAGCTACAGTACCCTAAAAAAAAATACTAAATTGAGCGTTAGGGGTCTAGGAAAAAACAATAAATTAACCGAGGAATTTGAATTTCGTAGTTTCGTAGTGGTTTTTTGATTTTTGCATTTTTCCGACGGCTCAACGTATTTTTCAAACTACAGTACCCCTGAGATCTTCAAATTTCGAATTTTCACCTAGAGAACTCCACGAAAAATGCTTCTATGGCTAAAAAACTCCAGCAAATCTGAATTTTAACTTGTTTCCGTCCAATTTTCAGTCCAAACCTATAAAATTCTACATTTATCCGATACTGCTAGACTTCCAGGAAGCTGTCCAAACAGCACGTCTAGTTTCACTTTCTTATCCAGTCCAATCCCGTCTTTTGCATCTTCATCATCATCTTTTCCTTCTTCTTATTCTTTCCCCTAAATTCCCGTTCTACACATCCCGCCCGTCTTCTTCTTCTTCTTCTTCGCCACCACCATCTCGTTGTCCGAGTACAGTAGGCCCCAGCACACGATTGCGCGGCGCGCGGGAGCGGCCCGGCGCACGCGTTTTCTCTGTCCAAAAGCACTTTATCTATAACGGGGGGATGTGTGGGAACAACGTGTCTACCGTATTCAAGCACTTTTTATTGATTTTTATGGGGTCTAAACCGAGGAGTTTTAGGTTTTAAACAGGCTCGGCTGGAGCTGTGTGAAGTTTTGGCATCTAGAAAGTCCTGTAACTAGTTTATAATTGGTTTTCTGAAAAAGTTGTCCACTAACAAAGTGTTCTCCGTAAAATTTGCTACATTTTATCAGTTGTTAACTTTGTTCTAGCTTTGATGAAAAATTTGAAAATTTGGGTTTTTTTTTTGAAAAAAAAATTCTTTTTTTTTCTGAAAAATTTTTTTGCCTAAAATTTATTCTCTGTAACTGCATTTGCATTATATTACATTTTAGTATACTTTTCTTTTTTATTTGGTTAGAATTCAATTTTTTTGCTACTTCGCAACTTTTTCCGAAATTTCCCCCAAACCTCAATTTTTCTGCTTTTAAAACCAAATTTCCCGCTATTTTCCTATTAAAATCTTTCTTCAACTCTTATTTTATTCCAGAACGTGGCACCATCAGCCAAATGGAGCCAGCCGGGCACTCAAGCGCAACACATAACATCGTTGTGCCCAACGCCAATCCCACGCAGGTACAGTTTGCCTTCTAGCCTGCCTAGCTCCTCGCGGGCTGAAGTTAGAAAAAAGTTGTCAAATGAGAAATTGTAGAACAAATAATTTGCAACATGTTTGTAGTTGAAAATTTTTTTTTAGTTGTAATGGTTCAGGAGATATTTGAGTTTTAAAAAAGTGGAAAAAAATGTTGCGAAAATGTTTTTTTTCGAAACTTTTTTCAGATTAAATGTTGAGTTTTTAAGATTTCAAAATGCCCAATAAAATTTTTTTAAATCTATTTAAATATTTTTCAGCCCCAACCACTTGCACCAGCAATGCGTGAGGAAGGTGCCACGTTGTCACCCCCGAACACCTGGTCCTCGTCCTCCGTAGAATTTCTGGACGACGCGGACGACAATCGACTCTTGTTCACGTGCACCTTCACATTACCCCACGGTACCGTACTCTCATCTGCCACGTATGCTGACGGATTCCACGAGCAATATTTGACGATTGGAGATAACTTTCTGGCGAGGCTAGAGCCCAAGGGACAGAGCTTCATCTTGTCCGCCGCCGCCGCTTCGGTAAAGCAGAGGATTTTTGCAAGGGTTACTATGTAAGTTTTTTTCTACAAAATATGCAAATATTGGTACAAAAAACATGGGAAAAAAATTTGAAAACTTTTTTCAAAAAACATTTTTTTTGTGCGACCTACTGTTATGAAAACTCCCAACTCCCATAGCTTCTCAAATTTTTGATATTTAAAAAGTTGTCAACTAAGCAAATGATAAGCGTTAAATTTCCTACAATTGGTCAGTTGAAAACTTTTTGATATATTTGATGGCTAAAAAGTTATGAGTTCTCAAACAAAATCAGATTTTTCAAAAAAGTCGGTCAAGTTTCGGCTTCCATAACTTTTCAGCCATCAGCCGCATTAAAAAATTGTGAACTAACAAAATTATCACTGTTAAAGTTTCTAAAAGTTGTTAGCTAACAATTTTTTAATATAGTTGTTCGTTAAAAAGTTATGGGTCCTCAAAGTTTTCAAAATAATTTTTTTAATTTTTTTTTTCGAAATTGAATAAAGTTTGAGCACCCATAACTTTTAAGCCATTACCTGTATAGGAAAACTGTTAACTAACAAAATAATATACGCAAAATTTCCTACAAAATCCATGCAAAACCTTGCGAAAATTTCTTCACTAGTTACACAGTAGAGACGCAGACATCCTTCCCCCTTCCGCGCGCAGAGAGACGCGTCCACTGCAAAGAGAAATAGACGGGAGGTGGAAATTGTTCGGAGGCTGGCACCACACACTAATAGTAAGCGTCTACGGAGTGTGTAGAAAACAACAACAACAGACATGTCCCCCCTGGGGGAAGGAGATGACGGGCGGTGTAAACATTGGTTTTTTTGTGGAGACTGGGGTAGGAGGGTGATTGATAGGAGTTGGAGGAGCGCGAACGCTGGATGGAGGGCGAAAACAGGAACGGTTCCTGGCACCGGTCCAGTCAATGAGTAATAGACTTGCAGCTGGAATTGACATTGGAAGAGTCCAGGGGGGAGGGTTGTTTCAGGTTAGGGATTAAGCATTAAAATCCCTGAGGAATTGCCAAATAAGTGGAAAAGTTTGAAGAACCATAACTTTTTAGTGGTCACAGGTACTAAAAAGTTATCAACTATTAAATTGCAGGAAAAGTTGTGTAGATCATTTTGCTAGTTAACAATTTTTTGATAGGGCTCTCGACTAAAAAGTTATGAGAGCTCAAAGTTTGCGATTAAAATTTCAACAAAAAAATCAGCACAGGCTGAGGCGTAGGCTTAGGCTTAGGCTTAGGCTTAAGCTCAGGCATAGGCTTAGGCTTAAGTTTAAGTTTAGGCATAGGCTTAGGCTTCGTCTTTCACGGTAGAACAGAAACTAGATGGGTTGGTTCATGATACTCAGTCTGGAAACCTATATTGGCTACTATCTCGAAAACCATCACAAAATCGATTTTGCGATGCTTATAAGAAATGACCGCAACGAAATTATCTATCTTTATTTGTGATGAATTTTCGATTTTGTACTTCCTGGCCAAGTTATGCACGCTTTTCGGTGAAGCGCGTTTGCACCCATCTAGCAACTGAACCACCGTGCTTTAGATTTGACTTTAGATTTGGCTTAGGGTTAGGCATAGGCTTAGGCTTAGGCTTATGCTTAGGCTGAGACCTTGGATTAAGCTTAGTCTTAGGTGAAGTCTTTGGCTTGGGTTTAGAACTTGTTAACAAAAAAATTCAAAAAATAATGTGTCGATCTTTTGAAAAATTTCAGAGTTTTTTCCTATTTGAGCCCACTTTTCTTAAATTTATCAATTCTCAAAGCAATCTAAGCTTCTTCCAAAACTACAGTACCCTTTCTCATTTTCCTGTCCCCAGCCGACAAAAGAAGGCGAAAGTGTAAAAAGGGAAATCCGCCCGCCGGTGACGGGCGCCTCCCGGCACCCATGTCTTCTTTTTTTGGGGGATAGAAGAGACAAAGAGACAATGTCGTGACAAAATGATTTTTCCAGGGCTTGAAATTTTAGAATCCTAAACCAAAATGCAAAATTTTTCAGGCCAGACGGAGCCCTGCGGGCCTGTGAGCTGCTTTGCGAGTTCGAGACCGATCGGGCCAAGATCACCGTGTTGGCGTTGCGATCGGCGTTCAGTCTTCAGGCCAGCCACGTGTCATCCAACTTCCACGTCTTCACTTTCATCACCAAGCACTCGTCGACGTGTGCTCTTACCCATATTGATTACGCGTGAGTTTTCCTAATTTTTTTCGGCTTCTTGGGCCATAATTAGGCCGCTTAAATTTTAACTAAATTGTAGACAAATGTTGCCTTCCGGGGTTCAACATTGAGTCAAACCAACAGTAGGCTATTCAGACGAAATTAGGCCATGCAGACCAGAATTGAGCCTTTTTAACCACAATTAAGCTCTCTAGTTCAAGTGTGGGCTGTCTGGGCCAAAATGAAGCCATCTAGATTAAATTTAGGTTATTTAGACTAACATTAGGCTGTCTGGGCCAAAACTGACTGAAAGTAAGCCATTAGGCCGGAACTAGGCTTTTTATGCCAAAAGTGTGCCCGTTTTAAATATTCATAGGGTTTCCACATGTCAAATCCCCAGATTCTCTCTAAACCTCACCAATTTTACAGCTCGATTCCATACCTTGGTCTCCTACCCACCGATCTCATTGGTAAATCACTGCTAGCCTTTGTCTATTCCCCAGATGTACATGTCGTGCGGCAGGCGCACATTGATCGTGAGTTTTTCTTTTACCACACACAGGCGCGTCTGGTTTTTGTCTCGTCTCGAACGGGTTCTTGTCTCTTATCAGATGAGATCATAAAAAAGAACCGCGTGATCCGATACAGTACCCCAAATGTCGTGAATAGGCTGGATCTAGGTTTAGGCCTAGATCCAGGTTTAGGTTTAGGCTTAGGCTGAAGCTTCGGCTTAAGCTTAGGATTAGGCCTTTTCTTATGCCTAGGCTTAAGCTGATGCCTAGATCCTGGTTTAGGCTTAGGTTTAGGCTTCAGCGTAGGTTTCATATTAGGCTTTGGTTAAGGCTTAGGTTTAAGCTTTGTCCTAGGCATAGACTTAGGCTTAGGATTGGGCTTAGGCTTAGGATTAGGCCTTTTCTTAGGCCTAGGCTTAGGCTTGAGCTTAAGCTTAGGCCTAGAAAAAACACTGAAATATGAATTTACAGTACTTTAATCCTAACAAATTCAATTTCCAGTTCACAACTCGCGCGGAAAGATCGTCAAATCCATCGCCGACCTCCGACTCGTCGCCCACAACGGATCGATCCTCCGATGCCAGACCGAATGGAGCGCCTACGTGAATCCATGGACCCGAAAAATGGAGCTAGTCGTCGCCAGACACCGTATCTGCTCCCTTCCAATCGGAGACTCGGATGTGATCTCCTCACCACCACCAGGCATCCAGTCAAACACCCTGCCACCGGTTATGGCGAAGACTTTCGAGGATGAGCTGAGAACTATTATGAATAAGGTGAGTTCCGCTATCTCTTCAGTAACCTTCTTATCATCCGGCGACGGTGCCAGTCACCGCTTATCTTCTTCTTCAGTCCTACTTGTTTTGACGCTGCACTTTTATCTCTGCGCCTCCTTGAGAAGAGACACCCGGCTAGCACGGAGAATTAGACGGCGCGAGAGTGGTCAGCAGCGCCATCTCTCGGAGCAAAAAGTACACATGCTGGCACTGCGGAGCATGGCACCATGCCAAGAGAAAGAGTGCAAGAATGACGCTCTGGCGGGAGGAGCAGTGTCAGGTACCACTGATGAGCTCATCCCCCGCCGCACTTTTTTGGAGTTCGCATGGAACGGGGAGTGTAACTTCATAGGGGGACCAGTCCTATATGGGTCTCGGAGAGATATGGTACAGGTCCTACAAAAACCTACAAAGTTGAAATCTTAGAATTCGGGAAAAGGACCAGAAGGGGACCCTACCCCAACTACAGTACCTTAACTAAACTTCTAGTATGGCTTCTAAGTTATGGTGTATCAAATAGACATCCCTATCGTCCTAGTAAAAAAGTTGTCTGTCTAAAATAGGCACCCATCTACTACAGTACCCTTTTGACAAAGTTCTAGGTTATGGTGCATCGTAAAGACCAGGGGTGTGCGGCAAATCTCAAAATTTGCCGAGCTCGACAAATTCGGCAAATCCACTTTTCTGAAATTTTCCGAGCTCGACAAACGGCAAATTCGGCAAATTTGCCGCACAACCCTGGTATAGATATCCCCATGGTCCTAGTAAAAGGAGTACCTGTCCGAAATAGGTACCAATTTGCTACAGTACCACTACTACAGTACCTTTACTACAGTACTTTTGGTGAAGTTCTTGGCCATGGTGCATCGACAAGAATGCTAATCTCCAGCTGGCCAGGTTCTCACTTAGTCAGTTTTTTTTTCCAGGTTAAGGTGTGACCTACTGTACCCCTGCAAATTTTTCCTACACACTTAATCCTCGTCTATATCACAAGGGCTTCCGATTCTTGAAACCTATACCGGTTTGTTGGCAGATATCACAAAAACCTAAAAACCTTGTGCGCAGAATGGCATTGACCTTAATTTCGAAAATACCTACCTGCGCAGGCCACAAAAACGGCTCAAAAGTGCACGGGCTCTGATAAAATGATTGCAAATACCATGACAAGTGATCTTGGATGCCTACATCTCTTTTGGACTATAATTATGTAGCTCATAATCTGATGTCCTCCTGGAAGTATATAGCTTATGACTAGCGAGTTGCGAGCAGCCACTCTCTCATTTTGTAGGCCTAGGCTTTGAATTTGAAATTTTGGAAAAAATCTAAGATATCGACTATAATTTAGCTGAGAAATCACGTTTTCTCTATCAAAAACTCAGAAAATTCCGAGGATTTCGCTTAATTCCCCCTGAAAAGCATCTCTGAAGTGCCTGAAACTTGAGAATTTTCCTACAATTTAAGGTTTTGGACGTTTTTCCAGGGTCCCAAAACACGGTGGAATGGTCTGAAACATGGTGCATCTGAGTATAAAACGTGGAAATTCACTCGAAATTCTAGAGTTTTTTCCGCATTAAATTAAGGGTAGGAGCGGTCTAGATCATGGTGCATCGAAAACTCCTTGCTAGCCTATCTGTCACCAATTTTAGGCCAATATAGTCCTATTCAGGCCCCAAGCCCTTCAAACCACCACCGCTAAACCTTTTGCAACATCTCCCCCTACCACCCTCCAACGTCATCCCGCCGGCCATCACGACGGCCGGCACGGCGCCAAGAGTACATCTGCATCTCGGAATAGTGCATGAAAGGGCATCATCGCTGACTCTCGCCCCCCTCTCTCTCTCCCGTCCCAAGTGCCAGCCGCGGCAGCGACAGCGGGAGAAAGGGCACCGGCAGTGGGTAGCGCCGTCGCCGCAGCCGCGGGCTGTCCGCGGCTGGTCGCGCCCGTCCACACTGCCCTGCAGCAGTCTGCGTCTCCTCTCTGGAAGTGTCCTGGCGGCTGAGAGTGTGTGTATGTGATAGTGACCATAAGGTGCACCAGGCGACCCTAGGCCTTCGGGCTTAGGCCCTGAAAGCCTTCTTATGGCCCTATACTCCCTATATTCCCTAATCCCGAGCAACTCCAAATGTATGTGTATACCGTATCTCAATTATTGAACCAAATTCGGCACCAACTAATACTCTACTACTACCTCCACATACTAACCAAACACACATAAAGTCAAATTTCAAGAGGGTGGATGATGCTTCTGCACTTCTCAAGCCCATTAAAGGATAAGTTTTTAAGCTTAACTTAATGTTAGTAGGGCTTTTACTTCCTCATTTGATGTTTAGTTTTGCCATAGGGAGTAGTGTTCGTTGCGCGAAATTGCGTCACAATAGTCAATAAAGTACAAAAACTTCCGTGTTTGCTTAGATCCTTCCCCATGTGAGAATGCTCATCCCTCACGGGCTTTGGCTTTTTTGAGATAGTGAAGCTAGACTAGGCCTATCCTGAGCCCAAAAACCTGGGCTCTTATGGCAGTAGACCCTCCCTAAGGGCACTGGCTAGACCTAAACATACCTAGGACATGCGCCTTAAAAGCCTACTCCTAGGAGAGAAGGTCTGGTCCTAAGGGGCCTAATCGTTAAGGGCCTGGCCCCAAGTGGATTGGCCCTGGTCCTTATGGGTTACAACTTTATAGGCCTAGTCCTTGAAGACCTGATTATTAGGGCCCTGGTCCCTAGAGCCCCGGACCTTTCAGCCTGCATCTAAAAGACCCGGTCCTTGCGTCAGGGGCCTGGTCCAAAGGGGCTGGTTTGAGGGGGCCTGGGTCTTAGGGGTCCGGTCCAAAAGGACCCGTTCTCAGGGCCCGGTTCTAGAGGACCTAGTTCTAGAAGACTCGGTCTTTATGGGTCTGGGCCTAACCCCCTGACCCCCCAGCTTTAGCTCCTAGGTAACCGGTCATAAGGGGCTTGGTGGTTACTCCCTAAGGGTTAAAACTTTATAGGCCTGTTCCTTAAAAACCTGATCATTAGGCCCCTGGTTCTAGAGCCCCAGTCCCTTTTGCCTGGATCTGGAGGGCCCGGTGCTTAGGGGCCTGATCCTAAGAAATCTGGCCCCAGCTTCAGCTCCTAGGTAACCCTGCAAAAGTGCTCCTCTTTATTTTTCTTCTTCTTCTTCCTACTGCGACCTTTTGACAATAGTACACACAGACAGTCACAACAAACACCCCTCCCTTCCCACCCAGCCGGGTAGCCCCCCGTGCCAGCCATCCTTACACCGGCTGCGTCTCCCGTAGCCCGACGCGCTCTCTCGTTTCTCCCGCACGCTGCGCGTCCAACAGGGTTCCCGTACCTGTCTCCTCGACCCCAACCAAGACAGGCCGCCCCTATTATTCTCACATCTTGCCATCATCACCACCACTACCAGTCTGTCCAACTGACCAGTACCCCCTTACCTAGAAACTCCTAAGCCTACCACCCTAAAATGGATATTTTAAGCTACTTGTACGATCTTGCAGAGGTTCGGGTTTTCTATTTAAAAAATTATTTTCCCATTCTTATTATCGAAATTTTTCAGCCAGTACCATCCACCTCCCGTCACAGCCACCACCACCATCACTCAAGCCTCAAGGATCAGAACCAGGGCTTCCCGGCCAACATCGACCTGGGCGCCTACATCGACAAAATTGTCGAGCAACTCGTTGTCAACTCCACAGCCCAGCAACAGCAGAAGGTAGCCGTCGCCGCCGCCGCAGCCGCTCAGGCAGCCCAGGCCGCCGTAGTCGCCACCGCCCAGATCAGGAAAGTTGCCAGCGCCCCGCCGACCACCTCAACGGACCCACCACTCAGCTACACACAGATTAACTGTCTGGAGAATGTGCACAGGTTGTTGAAGTCTCAGAGTAGGCCGGAAAGCCCAGCGAAACAAGATGAGCCGTTCGATGAGAAGTGAGTTTTTTTTGAGTTTATAGGCCATCTTCAGACTATTAATAGAGCCTAGATTTTTTCACAATTGTCTATAAGGACCATCCTCTCAGATAAGGGGGGTACCCGGTACCAGCCACCCGACTGGCCGGGAGGCAGTGTGTCAAAACAAACGCATTATCTCCGTCTTTCTTAGAGATAGGATGCGCGCGCGCGGGCATGACACTTGCCATAAACAAAAACAACAACAGATTCCGATAAATTTGACCAAAAAAATAATTTTTTTTTCAGGAAGTACCCACCGCAGACGCCACTGACCCGAGAAGCACTGACACTGCACACCAAGCGATTTGAAGACGAGTACAAGGACACTTGGTGCAGGTGAGAGAATTTTCTGAGTTATTTTTAAATAAGAAATTTGAATTCTCCATGCCAAATTCTATCGGAACCCAAATTTTCGTAAAAATTCCGCTATTTTTGGCGAAACTAGGTACCAGCGAAATTATCTCAGGAAGATTTTTTGGCAGAAATTTTCGAATGTCTGTAACTTTTCTAGAAGTTATCAAAAATTCTCGGGCTAAAAAGCAATTTATAGAATAAAATTTGAATTTTTTATATTAAACTCTACTTGAACCCAAATTTTCGTAAAAATCCCCCTATTTTTGGCAAAACGCCGTACTTTCCAAATTTGGCAAAAATTTTCCGGAAATTTTTTTGACAACAATTTTCGAAGGTCTATAACTCAGCTCATATTAATTTTAAAGGCACAGGCTAAATTCCAAATTTGTAGCTGATAATGTCTCCTATCACCTTACGCTAACAATTTTTTACAAAAAACCAAATTGGCTGAGTAGCGACCCGGCCACCTTGACCCCCCATTGTCTCTTTCTCTCTTGACCTCGGGAGACTAGAAACAATAGGCTTTTGTTGTCTGAAATTTGGTCAGTTGCCTACTCTGAAAGCTAGTTTCTCTGAAGCTTCTCCTTCTACCTGCAAACAAAAAGAAACTGTCGGGGCATTGTTTCGTAGTAATTTTGTCACTTTTTACAACATGAGGGGGGAAGGGGCAAGGACACTGTATAGAACAAAAAGCTTCAAGTTTTTGTTTCAATGTCAGTGTCAGTGGACAATTAGGAAGGGTCGGAAATTGGAACAAATTTGGGAAACAGGAACTGTTTTGGGGGAAAATTATTTTTGAAAATTTCAATAAAAATTTTTTTTTTTTTTAATTCGAAATTTTTTTTTAAATTTTTCACAAAATTTTTTTTTTCAAAAATCTTCACATTCCAACTTTAGACCTAAACCTTGTAATTCCAGACGCCTGAAACGCCTATCCGACGATGTCCCGAGCTCCCCACCAGCGAAGCGTACGACGCCGATCCACTGGACATCCTCCTCGCAGAACCATTACCGGACAATGGCACCCGCCCCACCACCGCCACCGGGCAAGAACTATCAGGTTGGTAGGCAGCATTTTTTGAAAAATTTTCAGAAAAAAAAATTTAATTAAAAAAAAAAAAATTTTTTTGAAAATTTTTTCGAAAATTTTTTTTTGGCTCAAAAAAATTTTTTTTTCTTTAAAAAATTCCAAGCCTAACTCTTAAAAATTTCAGATCACCTACACTCCACTGGACGACCTGACCGACCAAAAGTCCACCAACACCAAGTCCGACGTGGAAAACGTGGCCTATCCAATCTCGGGCTCCAAGTTCTCCACCCCAATGCGGCTCTCGATTGACGGGCTTCTGCCACGTGGTGCTACGTCGACTGGCGGTGCTTCACCGACAAGTGGCACCAACTCGCCGCCCGTCTTCCCGAAAACTTCCTCATCCTCCTCTCTCCTAATGCTACGGGATTCTCAGAATTAATAAGCTACTGCCCAATTTTTCTTTCAATTTTTAATTTTTTTCGAATTTTGAGTCGAAATTTGAGTTCAGTGCGCTCAGAGCTTTTGAATGAGTACCCACAAGCCTATAGGCCTATATGGGCCTGAACCCGGCCTGAACGGGCATTGAAAAGCCTGAAAAAGCCTGAAAAGCCTAGACAATAATGTTTTTCTACATGACTCCTCGGAAGTTTTGATATAAAATCCATAATTGCTAGGTTTCTAGATAAAAAATTTTTCAGGCCAATTCAGGACGTTCAGGCCCAAACATTCAAGCCTCAAGCTATTGTTTTTCTAAACCATGGCTTGTGGGTATTTATCTGAAAGCTCTCGACAAGCTGATTTCAAATTTCAACATTTCGCCTCTATCCTTTACGTTTCCTGCAAAAAACTACCCGGCTGTCTTTCAATGCGTAACCGGTGCGTTGACACCTCCCCCCACCCACTCACTACCCGCCCCCATAAAAAACTTTGTCTAGTTTTTTACCGTCTTTCATTTGTTTTTAAAAAGTATGTACCGACAAAATTTGGGATATTTTGAGCCAAATATTTTATAGGATTTTTCAATTTTTTCCAATTTTTTTTCTAAAAAAAAGCTCAAAAATCCCAAATTTCCAAGTGCACCCGAAAGCTCCCAGTGCATGGGAATTTCACATTTATAGCCGCCCCCACACTCCCCACCCACCCAAAAATCTTCCAATTGTGCAATTTGAACCACTCAATTTCCTGCCTTTTCTCCCGCGAAATTTCACCCCCCAATTTATAGATTCTCAATTTTTTTTTGTGTTTTTTTCACATTTTTACTCTTTTTTTTTTTGGGTTTTTGACACCTACAACATTGATTCGAGACTCTTGAAATCTTTCAAACAACTTTTTTTTGTGACTTTTATGTATGTGTGTATTATATAAATTATTGGTGATTTTCATGTTTTGGATTTTTCATAAATTAAAAAAAGACAGAAAAAAGTAACATGGTGCATCGAGGAAGCAAGTGCAATTTTTAAGCAAAGTGATATATAGTGGTTTTCAAAAAAAAAACAATTTCTCAAGAAAAAAAGTACAGTCGTTAGATGGCTGAAAAAAAACTAGGCAAAAATAAAAAGTTGTCTAATCTTTTGAAATCAGGTAATTCATATAACAAGAATTCAGAAAGTCTAGTCTAATTGTGATTTTTTGCCACTTTTTTGCCATTTTTGCCACTTTTTAATAGTTTTTGATGGGTTAAACCTAGTTTTTCTGAATTCTCCATATATGAATTACCCGTTTTCAACAAAATTAGACAACTTTTTATTTTTGCATAATTTATTTTTCAGCCATCTATGACTGGACTTTTTTTCATTTTGGAAAAAAAATTTTTTTTTTCTGAAACTGTACAAAACTACTATAAATTGAAAAAGGACAATTTTTAAGTGTTCATACACCAATTTTCAGTCTAACTACAAAATTAGCCATTTTAGAGGAGTTTAAAAATGTGTTTTTTGCCACTTTTTTGCCATTTTTGATGCTTTTTAATAGTTCATAATGGGTTACACCTAGATTTTCTGAATTAAACATGTATGAATTACCCGTTTGCCACAAAATATTTTTCTACGAGCTTTTTGAAATTTTCGAAAAAAATCTTTTTTTTAGAATTGACTCTGAGACAACACACACTTATAAATAATTACGAGCATTATATTTTTGAGTTTTCTATTTACTGAAATACAAGTTTTAAAAAAAAGAGAATAGATATGTCCGAAATTGAATTTTTTCCGCGGATTTCAGTTAAATTTTCGAAAATTTTTTAAAGACTTTTTTGCCATTTTTGACGCTTTTTAATAGTTTTTGATGGGTCACACCTAGATTTTCTGAATTCTCCATATATGAATTACTCGATTTCAATAAAATTAGACAACTTTTTATTTTTGCATAATTTATTTTTCAGCCATCTATGACTGTACTTTTTTTCATTTTGGCAAAAAAAATAATTTTTCTGAAACTGTACAAAACTACTATAAATTGAAACAGAACATTCTTTAAGTGTTTATACACTAATTATGAGTCCTCTAACTACATAATTAGCCGTTTTAGAGAAGTTTAAAAATGTGTTTTTTGCCACTTTTTTGCCATTTTTGCCACTTTTTAATAGGGTTTGACGGGTTACATCTGGATTTTTTGAACTGTGAATATATGAAATACCCGTTTTCAACAAAGTTAGAAAACTTTGTATTTTTGCCCATTTGATTTTTCAGCCATCTAATGACTGTCCTTTTTTTTCGGCAAAAAAAAATAATTTTTCTTAAAATGTTAGAAATTATATTAAATTTCGGAGATCATTTTTCAGGCCTCTAGCTACAAAATGAACAGTTTTAGAGAAGTTTCAAAATTGTGATTTTTTGCCACTTTTTTGCCATTTTTGATGCTTTTTAATAGTTCATAATGGGTTACATCTAGATTTTCTGAATTAAACATGTATGGATTACCCGTTTTCAACAAAATATTTTTCTACGAGCTTTTTGAAATTTTCGATAAAAATCAGTTTTTTAGAATTGACTCTGAGACAACACACACTTATAAATAATGACGAGCATTATTTTTTTTAAGTCTTCTATCCACCGAAATACAAGTTTTAGAAAAAAGAGAATAGATATGTCCAAAATTGAATTTTTTCCGCGGATTTCAGTTAAATTTTCGAAAATTTTTTTAAGACTTTTTTGCCATTTTCGCCACTTTTTGATAGTTTTTGATGGGTTACACCTAGATTTTCTGAATTAAACATGTATGAATTACCCGTTTGCCACAAAATCAAGCAACTTTTTATTTTTGCCCATTTGATTTTTCAGCCATCTAATGACTGTCCTTTTTTTCGGCAAAAAAAATAATTTTTCTTAAAATGTTAGAAATTATATTATATATTTTACAAAATGAACCATTTTAGAGGAGTTTAAAAATGTGTTTTTTGCCACTTTTTTGCCATTTTTGCCACTTTTTAATAGTTCATAATGGGTTACATCTAGATTTTCTGAATTAAACATGTATGAATTACCCGTTTGCCACAAAATCAAGCAACTTTTTATTTTTGCGCATTTGATTTTTCAGCCATCTAATGAATGTACTTTTTTTTCATTTTGGCAAAAAAAATAATTTTTCTGAAATTGTACAAAACTACTATAAATTGAAAAAGGACAATTTTTAAGTGTATATACACTAATTTTGAGTCCTCTAGCTACAAAATGAACCATTTTAGAGAAGTTTCAAAATTGGGAATTGTTGCCACTTTTTTGCCATTTTTGCCACTTTTTAATAGTTTTTGATGGGTTTTACCTAAATTTTCTGAATTCTTGATATATGAATTGTGTATTTCTAATTCTGCATTTTTCTAACTATTAAAAAATACACATATTTAATTTTTATTCGAATTGTTGACAAATTTGTATATGAGAAAATTTGGAGAAAAATGAAAAAGTACATAGAAAATATTTTCAGATATATTTATTTTTTTTTTTAATTCTGGAAATGTGAAAACTGGAGATAAAACATCGGGGGATGGAGGTGAAAATTTGAGAGAATATGTATGGAATTTGTGTGATGGAAGAAGATTCTGTGAAATTTCAGACAAAAAAAACTGGAGAAAATAGGTTAAACAGGCCCGCAAGTCATTGAAATAATTGTACCCTGAACATATATTAGTGGAATTTGTAGGTTTTCATTGCTCAAACTGAAACATCCGAATAGCTCCGTTCAAAGTGCTGGTGGACCGGCGCCATATCGCTGTTTGACGGCTTTTTCAGCATCCTCCGCAGCCGCGAAATCTCATCGTTGGCGCGTTCCAGCTCCTCGGAGAGCACACTTTGGCTGAAAGTATTGAAATTATGAGATTCAGTGAAAAACCAGCTTTCGAAATAGTACCCACAAGCCTATGTTTTTAGGACATGATATTTTAGGCCGTTACAGGCCCTCGTAGGCCATTTCAGGCCGCGGATAGGCTTTCGATTTAAGTTTCCAAACTGTGTTAGTGTGCGGAATATTTACTCTTGCTGCAAAATAATAAATCGATTCGAAACCGTTTCAGGCTATTTTAGGCCGTTTCAGGCCGAGCGCAAGCCTGAAAATCTCAATTGTTCGAAATATAGGCTTGTGGGTACTTTTTCGAAAGCTCTCGGTCTTCCGAATTCAAATTGTTCAATTGAAACATTACTAACCGATCCTTTAACTTTTTAATATCAGTTTTGCAGCTAACATTCTGACGTAACAAGTCGTGCTTCTCATTCTGAAGTCGTGTAACATCTACACAAAGGGTCTCGAGACGCTTTGCATCTGAGGACTGATGATTTGCTGCCACGTGGAAGTCATCTACACAAAATGTGCACGATGAAGCCCGAGTTTGACCTGACATTTCTGTGGAGGACATGGATTCCTGGAAATGGAAATTTGTGCTGAAAATTCAAAAAAAAAATTGAAAATCTTACCATTCCAGTATCCGAATCATGCTCGTTATCCGGAGACTCTTGAGATGAAATTTCCCATTCTTTTCTGAAATTTGAATGTGAAAAAAAAATAATTTGGCCAGAAAAATTTTTGGGAAATTTTCTTTGAAAATTTGAATTTCCCGCCAAAACATTCTGTAAATTGTAATCTCCCGCCAACACTTTTTTTTAGAAAATTTGAATTTCCCGCCAAAAAAAAAACCCGCAAACCCCTTACCTATATGGCTTGACAACCTCCTCATCCCTAATCGGTGAGTGTGTCCGGGCACTGGTCGACGAACTCGTCGAGGATATCGATTTTTTAGGCCGTGACGTCACATTAATCGTGGCGGCGCGGTGTGGTACGTGACTAGCCTCCTGAGAAACCGACCGGCTTCTCCCGATAAACGCCTTCTTCACAGATGACAAAATCCCGCCGCCATATGAGTTGGATGACGATGACGTGGTGGCAGCACTTTCGCCACCTGATGACGTGGATTCTAGTAGTGGTGTGGCATAGAACTCGGCACGCTCGCGTAGAGTTGCGTGGAGCCCGTCGAGCAACGAGCTTCTGGTACGCTCGGCAAGTTTGGCGAACTTTGAGCTCTTGTAAGCAGCGTTCTCGGCATTGATTAGCTTGGTGAGCAGGAAATTTCTGAAATCTTGGCCTCGCTTGAAAATCGATGGGGTTGGCAGGGTTGGGCCGAAAAATGGGACGTCATCACGGGCGGCCACGGAGACTCGGTACCTGACACGGTCGGTCAGGGCGTCGATTGGTTGGACCTATAACATTGAAATTTGCGTTTGCCACGTTGAGAGCTTTTAAAAATGTACCCACAAGCCTATGTTTGAAAATAATACGTTTTCGGCCTATTTCAGGGCCTAAATTGGCTTGAAATGGCCTGAGTTGAGATGCTCTTGAATTTGAAATTGGTGAACTTGAAATCAATTTTATTTTAAAAAACAACGGTTTTCAAAAATGAGGGCGACTTGAAACGGCCTGAAACGGCCTGAAACGGCCTGAAACAGCCCAAACGGCCAAGAATAACCATTTCTCCAAAAACTAGGCTTGTAGGTACTTATTTTGAAGCTAATAAGCTGTCAATTTCGAATTTGTTACTAAAAACCTTGGAAAATCAACTTCTAGCCGAAATTTCACGTTTTTCCCCAAAATTTCATCAATCTCTGAAAACGCACCACAACATAGGCGTGCAAAAAGTTTGATGCAATCATATCAGGAGCAAATGGAGTATTAGCCTCCTGAAAGATGATTGCCACAATATCATTTCCAATATGCCGTTTTCTTTGAAGCTGCTGGGCGTCTCCAATAGTATACGGTAGCATTGTTGACACGTGGAACATGATCTCACGATTTTTGAATTCACTGAATACGGACTGATGGCCCGTTTGGTTGTGGGCCGTGTCAAGGCCTCCGCGGTATTTCTGAAATTTAGAAAAATTATAGATTTTTTCGTCATGTCCATTTTGTGGGTGGGGCCTAAGTGACAGCAAAATATGCTTTTTTTTTTGACAAAAAATTTATAAAAAATGTTCTGGAAAAAAGAGCCATTTTGTGGGCGGAGCCTTATTCGACTCCCTTTTTGTAAATTTCAAATTAAATAGTTTACTCGTTATTAGCAAAATTTTGATTAAAAAAATATGAAAAATTTTTGAAAATTTTAGCTTGAAATTATGTTTTCAAATTATTCGTAAAAAATAACAAAATCTAGGCCATTTTGTGGGCGGGGTTTATCAAACCACGCCTATTTTTGTATGGTGCTGAGCTTATAAAAAGTAATTTTCCTTCCCGTTTTCAGTCGAAAATTGAACGTTTTGCTGAAAATACAAAAAAAAAAACTTTTGTGGGCATGGTCTCCTAAGCTCCGCCCCTTTTCTTACTTTTCACGAATGGAAAAGTTAGACAACTTGATGAGAAACTGTGGTTTTGTGACCCAATTTTTTGGGATAAATAATTGTCATTGTGTGGGCGGAGTCGGTGAAGCCCCGCCCATTTGTGGGCGGAGTCTGTAACCACAAAACATATTCTTCAAAAAATTTTAATTTTGAGGAAGAATTTTTTTTCGAAACTTCTTTGTCGATTTTTTTTTTGAATTTTTGGAGTTTTAGAAACCAATGCCATTTTGTGGGCGGAGATTAAATTTCTAGAGATCAAACTTGCCGCTCAATTTGCCTACCTGAAAGCCATTCAACTGCACAGAATCGCCAATCATCGACAAAAACTCGTCAAAAGCCGGGCTCCCGTGTGGATTTCCGAAAAGTTGCTCCTCAGTCGTCTGTCCGCCTTTTTGATAGATAACTCCAAATTTATAGGTATTCGTGAGCACATGCTCATCATACTGTACAATAAGCTCAGAACCACCGGGGAATGCCACCGGAGAGAACTGCTCAGTGGTGATCTCCTCGCAGAGCAGCTTAGCCATCCGGGAAGCCGATGGGCGGTCGGCTAGTGCGGTAGCTGACACAATTTCATGGATGGTACCTTTACGGGTACGGAGAATGATACGGAAATGGTCACAGGAGGAGATGACTTCTGTGCGGACGCTAAGGACCAGTGGGCCTACGATTGGGTCGTTGGCGAAGAAGTCGTGGTGCTCCTGAAAAATTTTACGTCGAAGTTATGGCAATTTTGATTGAAAATTTGAATTTGTCGTAAAAAATGGTTTTCAACATGTACCCACAAGACTATGTTTTGAAAACTACTCATTTTAGGCATTTTTAGGCCGTTTCAGGCCGATCTAGGCTGTTACTAGGCCTGAAATTTTGTATTGTCTTTTTATATGTGATCAGATGATAGATACCAGCATATTTGATTTTTGAATCCATTTTCAACAAATCTAATTAAACAAGGCCGTTTCAGGCCGTTTTAGGTCGCTTCAGGCCTCAGTTAGACTGAAAATCTATTTCTTTAGAATATAGGCTTGTGGGTATGTTTCTGAAAGCTCTCGGTTTCAACAATGCGAATATTGACAAAAATAATACGTTACTACTAGGCCCTGTGCAAAATTGTCACAAAATTGGAAATAAAATTTGGTCGATTTTTGAAAACCTAGCACTTCTAGGCTCAAAACTCAAATGCAACAAATATAAGTCAAAAATTCAAAATTACTATGTTATAGGCTTTTATTCAAGTACCCACAAGCCTATGTTTCTAGAAATAGTTATTTCAAGCCCTTACAGGCCGATTTAAGCCGTGCACAAACCTGGAAAACGATATTGCTAAAAACAAGGCTAGTGGGCTGCTTTACTGTCGTTTTTTGTAACATTAACCGTGCGAATCAAAAAAAGGCCGATTCAGGCCGTTTCAGGCCGCCTACAAGCCAAAACTTTTTTTTTGGAATATAGGCTTGTGGGTACTTTTCTGAAAGCTCTCCATGCGTAGAATTCAAAAAACCTACTCTTCCAAAGAAATGTCGGCGATAACAATGACTAGTCTCGTCGGTTTCCAGCTTGAATCTGGCACAACTGTTCACATTCATATTATTGACTTGATCATCCATATGGTGCTGTTGATTGACTCCATCCATCCAAAATCCATTTGATGGTAGCACTATTTGTGGATATGGGCCCACTTTTGTTAGGACCTGGAAAAATGGAAGTTTTGGAAATTTTTTGAGAATTTTAGAGAATTTTTTGAATGGAATACTACAAGTTTTTGCCAATTTCTAACACAAAAAATACCAAAAAATTCCTTGAAAACTCGTTTTTTTTCTCGTTTTTTTCTCACGAAAAGCAAACATTTCCATGAGTACTACTAGGTACTATTTACTTTTTCGTAGTGTGAGAATTTGTGCAAATACTAGAGAGCAAAAGTGACCACATATGTACCTCATTCATAATATTCCTGGTCAATTGATTGTGTACGGCGGATCCGTTGGTTTTTTGATGAGTTTGCTCATTTTGGTGACCGGAAGTTGGGTTGTGAGTCTGGAAAAATGAAGGTTAAGGGGATTTTCGAGGTTTTCTAAGTGGTTTTGTGGGATTTGAAGTCATTTTTCTCAATTTTCAGTATTTTTTTCAAAATCAGTATGCTTGGTTACCCGTATTCCCAAATTTTCAGCCTTCTAGCTCAAATTTTGGCGAATTGGCTGAGTAGCGACCCAGTTAATCACGGAGTTTTGTCAGGTTTAATGGAAAATTGCTGAGAACTTTGGAGCTGCTGTAAAACTTTGCGTAGATTACAAAAATCGGTGCAAAGTATAAGAATTTTAAGTTGTAACAATATTGGATCCTGAACTTTTTGTACTATATGTATACTAGGAGCAAAAATCATTTTTTAAATTGAAATGAATTTTTTAAATAAATTTTCTGAATTCAGCACAAAAAAACTGACACCATACATGAATTTGGATTCTAGCTCAATTTTTGGAGAATTAACTGAGTAGCGGCTCAGTGTGATACGGAGTTTGCTCAATTTCAGAGTTTTCAGGCTGAAAATTTTAGGATAAGTGTGACAAAATTCGCTGATTATGGTGAGAGACAGAAAAATTTCAGTTTTTGGTGAATTGACTGAGTAGCGACTCAGTTTAGTTTTCTCAATTTCAGAGTTTTTCGGCAGAAAATTATATTGCTCAACCTATCTCTATAAAAATTGACAAAAATCAGTACAAAAATGCAGCACAAATTTAAGTCTAAGCCTAGGCCTAGGCCAAAGCCTAAGCCTAAACATAATCCTAAGCCTAAACCTAAGCCTAAGCGCATAAGCCTATGCATAAGCCTAAACCTAAGCCTAAGCCTAAGCCTAAGCAGAAGCTAAAATAGCTTAAACTTCAAATTGGCTGAATAGCGACTCAGTTTCAGCCCCCCAAAACCGATCCCTCCTTACAAATCCAGAAATCTCATGCAACGAGACCGTCGACGAAATAAGCGTGGGCGGTCCAACAACTCCCAAATTTTTGAATTTCGCGGGCCTCCCCACGGCCGCCTTCTTGGCCATCAGGCCCTGAATCAACTCCAGCGGACCCTTCGAGTGCCGTCTATTCGACTTGATAATCCCTGGCAGAGACTCCGTAGAAGTCGTCCTCCATCGTATCGCCTGTGATGACGTGGCATGCTTCATGTTCTCCATAGCCATCAGAAGCTTATCAGCAGCCATCACCTTGAACTCATCCTCCTTGTTAAGCTCAATACAAGAAGCCCGGCGGGATTTTAGGCTTGAAAAATCGGAGCATTTATCATTTTCCGACGCCGTGGAGGAGTCTGAAGAGGTGCTGCCAGTGGATCTCAGATTGTATTGTGACGTGGCATGCCGCAACGGAGCCAGCCTCCGAATCACGGGCGGTAGATGACGTGGCAACTCGTCTAGATCATCCTCGGACTCGGATGAGTCTATAAAGTGGAGCATTCGTCTAGTTGAAGCTAGACGTCTTGGGCTACAACTGATAGGAGATTGAGCTTGAAATATCGAGAAATAATCGGGAGACGGAAGCATTTTTTCCAGGGGAAAAATGGATAGAAATGGTCAAAAAATGGGGAGAATGATGGGGGAGATGGTTTTGAACAAATAATAGGAAATGGATGCGCCCTAAATGTGTATGTATGTATATGTTTGTATATATATTTGTATGTTTTGAGAGGTGTGGAAGAGTGAATGAAAAATGATGAAACGAACACATGAATGCACTTTAGGCAAAGAGAAAAAGTTCGGAGAAGTGGCGGGAATATTGGCTGAGTAGCAACTTAAGTCCAGGAGTAGGTGTTGGCTAAGGCTGAGGCGTAGGCTTAGGCCTAGGCTAAGATTCAGGCTCAAGTTTAGGTCTAGGCTTAGACATAGGCATAGGATTAGGCTTAGGTTTAGGTTTAGATTTGAGATTGGGCATAGTCGCTGAAATATTGGCTGAGTAGCGACTCAAAAAGTTTGACTCAGGCATAGGCTTTAATTTAAGCTTAAACACAGTTTAGGCTCAAGATAAGTCTTATGCTTAGGCTTATACTTAGGCTTAGGCTTAGGATGATGCTCAGGCTTCGGATTCGGCTTAGGATTAGGCTCAGGTTTGGGCTTTGCCTTAGGCTTCGGCTTAGGCGTAGGGTTGAGATTGGGCTTAGGCTTAGACTTAGGCTTGAGCTTAGGCTTAGACTTAGGCTCATGCTACGGCTTCTGCTTAGGCTTAGGCTTAAGACTTAGACTTAGGCTTGAATTTTAGCTCCATTTTTATACGGAGTTCTGCCAATTTTTATGAGGATAGGTTGAAAATTTTGTTGTAGCTTTATAAAGTGGCGAGATACTTTTTTAAAAATATTAAGATGTGATCTACAAAAAATGCGGGAATTTCCTGTGGAGGAAAATGTGACGTCAGCACGCTCTCAACCATACAAAATCTGTTGAGAAGTCTGCTCCACATTAAATTCCCGCATTTTTGGTAGATCACACCGAAATGGGACACTTTGACACCACATGTGAAAAAAAAGTTTCATGGCAATTAAGAAAACTCCGCATCACAGTGTTTATCGAGTCGCTACTCAGCGAAAGTTAGAGAAAGTTAAAGTAGAACCCCTAAAACTCATGCTGAATTTGAATTTCACATTGAAAATTGCTAAAAATTCCAGTTCATTTATACGACCGTAAACTAATTAAAAACTTGGGCGAATAGGTAAAATTTGGTTCTAAATCTGATTTTCACATTTTAAATTTAGAAAATACAGCTCCAAAAGCCCCTAAAATCAATAAAAACTCCAAACTCACAAGGGAAGTCTTTGAGGGGGTCCGTAGATTTGGGGTTCTCATGCTAAAATTCCTACAGAAGAGTGTTAGTTATGATCTCTCCAAAAAATTTAGCTGCCCCGGTCAAGTTTCAGCAAAGTTATGACGTTTTGAAATTTCAGTTAAAAACACCATTGAAATCCACTGTCTAGCCATGCAGTCCACGCAAATCTCAGCTTGCGTGACCACCGAAAATGTGACACCCACCACATTGAGTTGAAAAATGTCCTCGGTGGCCGAGTTGGGAGTGCGCGCGTCTGATAAGATTTAAGCTTTGGTTCGATTCCTTCTATTTTTGAAATATTTTTGTAAGTTGAATAAAGTTGTAAAACAACTCATTCAAACATTTTTGCGCATTTTTAAAGTGATTTTATTCTTATTCGGGAACCTAGAATCATTGTCCGCACTTTTTGGAAATTTTTATTTTTTTCATTTTTGCTCAAAATTTCTTGATCAACTCCAAGCAAAAAATTCAAAAAATTTCATTTTTCTAAACAATTATGAAATTGCTATGTTGTTGTTCAGAAATGTATGAAACGTACATTACACAAGTTTTAACTCTCTATTCGCAAGTAAACCGTCGAAATGATCTACATCTCACGAACTTTGTGCAAAATATTTAGCCAACTTTGAAGTTGCATAACTTCGTTGAGATAAATTATTTTGAAAAATGATCAACTAACAAAATGTTTGTTGAATAATAGTGAACAAAGTTTTAGTTATAAACTTTTTGATACAAAAATATTTCAAAAATAGAAGGAATCGAACCAAAGCTTAAATCTTATCAGACGCGCGCACTCCCAACTCGGCCACCGAGGACATTTTTCAACTCAATGTGGTGGGTGTCACATTTTCGGTGGTCACGCAAGCTGAGATTTGCGTGGACTGCATGGCTAGACAGTGGATTTCAATGGTGTTTTTAACTGAAATTTCAAAACGTCATAACTTTGCTGAAACTTGACCGGGGCAGCTAAATTTTTTGGAGAGATCATAACTAACACTCTTCTGTAGGAATTTTAGCATGAGAACCCCAAATCTACGGACCCCCTCAAAGACTTCCCTTGTCAGTAGGTTTGACACCAACTAATAAATCATTTTTCCGTCTCCAACCTGGGAGGACGCCGTAACGGAAGAGTAGCTAAACGTCTTGAGAAGAAAAATTTTCGTCCCTCGTTTTTAGTATGAGACGGGATAATTGGCAGAAACTGGTCAGGTGTCTCTGGGTCATTAGGACCCCACAGGCCAACCAACAAAAAAGTGAAATCTGTAATTGGTCAGAAAATAGTGGGGTAAATGGTCGAAGAACTGGGTGTTTAAAGGGGGACAATGGCAGATTTTGGTCTAGAAATTTGACCTTTTTGAGTAAAAATTAGGGTATGGTGGGGTTAAAGGTAAATTGGTGAGTTTTAAGAAAAACAAATTTTTTTTCCAAAAAAAAAAATTTCAGATTTTTTATTCTGGATTTTCTATTCAAATCTAAAACAAAAGAATCGGAAATTTGAGAACACTTGTTTCACTTTTTTTCGTGTTTTTTTCCTATTTTTCTCCTACTTTTTTGGTGGCTTCCAGTAGTCATGGAACCCCTCAACCTCACCCCACCCCGCTTTTGCAAAAGAATGGAAATCCCTCAGAAAGTTAGGCTTTACACTATTTCAAAGTAAAATTGATTGAATTTTAATGAAAATTTTGAAATCTTCATCAAATTCTACCCCTTGGCATCAATTTTCAAAAAATTTCCGTTAAAATTGACAAGACTCCGTATCACAGTGATGAACTGAGTCGCTACTCAGCCAATTTCTTAAAATTTGAGCTAAAAAGCTGAAATTTTTGGATACTATTGTATTTTTGTGCGGTGAGTTCAGTAAAAACAATCAAAATACTAAAAAATTATAAATATTCTTATAAAATTGTCAGATTTTTAGAAAATTTCCAAAAAAATTGCATTTGAAGTTGCTACTCAGCCAATTCACCTGAAAATTGAGCTAGAGCTCTGAAATTTTAGGACCCACTGTTTTCAAGTACGGTGATTACAGTGCTTATAACGAAAATTGTGAAAAATTCAAAAATCTAGTGAAAACTGGCATTTTAAAGTCCAAAACGGAGGCAAAATTAAAAAAAAAATCCACACATTTCTGTATATGAAAAATGTTGTCTAATTACAAACCGTACGAGGGAATGTGTAGGGTAAGTTACAAGGACATTTATGACTACTAAATTAGAGCCCTCCTCAGGTCCTTGGGGGCCCCCCAAGGACCCCCAACTGACCTTCAGGAAAGTGAGTCTAAGAGAGGGAGGGGGAGATTGGATTTTGGATATAATTAGCTGGTTGTTTTAGAGATTTAAATGTGTTTTTGCTGAAAAAAACTTTATTTCGATATATTTTTAGGTTAAAAATTGAATTCTACATTAAAAATTACACTTAACTCTAACTTTTCAGGTTGGCATTTCAATTTTGAAATAATTGGCTGAGTAGCGACTCAGTTAACCATTGTGATACGGAGAACTACTAAATTGAACAAAATTGTAAGGTTAAATTAAAGTTCAGCACGGAAAGTTACCCCAATGCAAAAGTTTTCAGCTCTATAGTTTTACTTCAACAAGTTTTTGGTATATTGGCTGCGTAGCGGCTCAATGTTAGCTGAAACTATAATTTTCTAGAGTTTTAATTGTAAAATTTGAATTCAGAATTTTATGTTGCATCTATCCCCAAATTTTGAGCCTTCTTGTTAAATTTTGAGAAAATTGGCTGCGTAGCGGCTCAGCTAACCATTGTGATACGGATTTGATCTAATTTTTGGCAATTTTACTTTAAAAAAATTAGCAATAGGTTTAAAAACTTCTTCAAATCATATTTTTAACACAAAAAAACTTAGAAAATTTGGTTTTTGATTTATTGCGCCAAATTTTTAATAATAATTGACTGAGTAGCGACTTTAGTTTTTGATACGGAGTTTTGTCAAAAATTGTGCAAAAATCCTAAAAAATTACGCCTAGGAGTAAAAACAGACGCTGATTCTTAATTTTGAACTAAAAATCGTAAAAAATCAAGTTTCCCGGCTCAAAATTTGATGAATTGGCTGAGTAGCGACTTATCACTGCAGTTTTTGATTCTGCTGCTAAGAATGTGAAATTTTTGAAGAAAAATGATTCAAATTTTTATGTGAAACATCCAGTTTGGCTCAAAATGTCAAAAATTGAGCAGCTTCTTCGAGGCGGCGAGTGGCTCAAAAAGAAGAAGAAAACGGAGGAGGAGGGGGGCTCAATTTGATGGGGGAGCCTATGTTTTATATTTTGGAAACAGAAAATATATGTCAGAAATGATGAAAAAGATGGGGGAAAGATAGATATATCTATATTTGAATATGGATAAGAAAAAAAATGTATACATAAAAGTTGGTGGGAAATTTGAAAAAAAAATTTGGAAAAAAAATTTCAAAAATTTTTTTTCCCGAATTTTTAAGAATACTATAATTTTTAACTAATTGTATTTTTAATTCAGCACATTTTGTACCCTTTTTCTAGGCATTTTCAGCCTTCTAGCTTATTATTTGGCGAATTGGCTGAGTAGCGACCCAGCTAATCACTAACCACGTGATACGGAGTATATTCAAAAATCTAGTTAAAATTCCAAAAAAAAAACTTCTAGACGTAAAAAAGTGCGAATAATTCAAATTTTTAAATGAAAACCTGCCAAAATCAAGTATAAACCCTCAACAATGAGATTTTACAAAAAGAATCAGATATTTTTCATTTCAAGTGTACATATATATTGGCAGTTGTAATAGATATGAGTGATGAAACAACCGGTTTTGAATTGGAATTTGGATGTAATATATGAAAATGAAAAAGGAAAAGGAAAAGAGAGAGAGGAATTTGCATATTATGTTTTTTTGTACTTTTTGTATAGCGGAAATTTGGGAAAATTTTCGGATTTTGGTAAACTCAATAGACTAGACGATGTATCAAAAACCAGATGCATTTTTTTCAAAATTTCATTAAAACTGGCACATTTCAGCACTCAAATACCTAGTTTTTGGGCTTCTAGCTCAATTTTTGGTAAATTGGCTGAGTAGCGACTTAAAGCTAGGTGTGATACAGAGTTTAGTCAATAATTGAGCTAAAAACCTGAAAATTTTGGCACATATGTAAAATTCAATAATAGTTTTAAACTAAAAAAAAAATAACCAAAATTTCAGCTGAAATTCCTGTTATTGGTAAATTGGCTGAGTAGCGACCCAATAGCTACGTGTGATACGGAGTTTTGTCAAAACTCAAGCTAATTGAGTCGAAATTGCAGAAGTACCGTAGAATTAGATGATTATTCCAAAATTGTACAGAACATCAACTAAAAGTCCAATTTTTTCGCCAAAACTTGAACAATTGGCTGAGTAGCGACTTTAAAACTTTAGTTGTGATACTGAACTTCAGAAAAATAAGTCTTTCAGTAAAATAGCCCAAAAATTCACAAAATTCCAAGTATAAATATCTATAAAACTGCTTCTTTCCTAGTAGATACCACTAGAACAGCTGCACCCACCCGAGCTCTATAAAGGAGAGCTCATTAAATTCCGAGACTGGTGGTGCTGGGTGGAAAATAAAACGAGTAATTATTATGGAAGAGCCCTCAGTATAATTTTAATGCGAGAAAAGGGCAATTTCAGAAAAAAATTTGAAGTTTTTTGAGAATTTAACGAGAAAATTGGCAAATTTGCTGAGTAGCGGCTCAGGTAGTGATACGGAGAACTAGTAAATTTTGCAAAATTTCAAGGTCATAATTGAATTCAGCATGAAAAGTTACCCCAAGGCAAAAGTTTTCAGCTCTACAGTTCTACTTCAATAAGTTTTTGGTAAATTCGCTGAGTAGCGGCTCGGTTAACCACTGTGAAACGGAGTTTTCTCAAAATTTGGATTTTCTAAAGTTTTTTACTATAAAATTCAAATTCAGCACCTCAATTGACATGTGTACCGGCATTTTGAGCCCTCTAGCTCAATTTTTGATAAATTCGCTGCGTAGCGGCTCAGTTAACCACTGCGATACGGAGTGTTGCCAATTTCAGTTTTAAGCTAAAATAAAACACTACTAACGCTGAATTTTAGTTTTTGCCAAAAAAAAATCGCGAAAAAACCAGTTTTCCTGCTGAAATTGGAGAATTGGCTGAGTAGCGACTTAGTGATTCGGATTTTTGCCAGTTTTAGTGCTAAACTCCTAAAAAATTACTGGAATATGTAAAAAACTATGGGAAATTAGAAAATTTTAGTTAAAATACGTTTTGAACAGTTTAAAAGCTTCAAAATAAGCAGGGAAGTTGATGGGGGGCTCTAAAGGGTAGGCATGGGCTCATATTCAGAGGAGGTGCTCCACAATTAGAGAGACCTTTAGAGAATCGAGGATTATGCCAAAACTATACAAAAGTGTGAATAAGACGACAAAAAAGTGAGAAAAAAAACGGAGGGGGATCATCAAGAGGTGGTGCTTCGGGGGGAGAAGCTCTCCAAAAACCTGGCAAGCTTTGGAGCGAGAGAGTACAGTAAATAGGGAGACGCAGACAGTCAGAGGATCCATGTCTTTTCATCACAAAACACACACACACACACATTTTGTCATGTTCACATTTACTGTTTGATCAGTTCTTCTTTCCTTTCCAACACTACCACCTATTGTCTGTCTGCGTCTCCTCTTCTCTAACCACCTGTGGACAGGTGGATTGTACTGGAGAGGAGGGAAATTAGGTAGGGCAGGCAGGATTAATTGGGTCAGAATTTGGGGGAAAAAAAGAGATGGTTTTGATTTTGGAGATTTTGAAATTTTTTAAATTTACCGAAAAAAAATTGTCAAAAAAAAAATTTTTTTTCGAGGAATCCAAATTTTTCACCAAAAATCTCTAGTTTTCAGTAATTTTTACTATGAAATTTAAACTCAGCATCCATTTTTACCCCTATCTAGGCTTTTTTCGGACAATTTTCGGGATTCGTGCATTTTGTCGTCAGGTGTTCGGTGTTTGCGTACTTTTGGGGCTACAGTACCCCACAATTTTTTGAAAAGTAAGCTAGAAACGTAAAAAAAAGTGCAAAAGGTAAAAAATGACAAAGAATTCGAATTTTGCAACTAGAATAGTTGAAAACTAGAAACTACCAACAAAAAATTGAATTTTTTCCGGAAAATTTGAAGAAAATTGAAATTGTTCTCGATTTTAAGAAAATTCAATTTCAGCGTCATTTTTTAAAATCAAATCTAGATACTTTTTGGCAAATTTCCATTAGCTGTGCATTTTGTCGTAAGTTATGGTGCATCGAAGAGTGTTTGCGGACTTTTGAAGCTACAGTACTCCCAGAATTTTAAAATTCAAGGTAGAAGCTCAAAAAAAATTGGTTAAGATCAAAATTTTGCGGGGAATTCGAATTCTGCAACAAAAAAATGTAGAAACTTCGGGAAACTTGTCAAAAATTTGAGAGAAGTTCCAAAAAAAAGTTTAGGTCTGCATTTTTCTATCGATAATATGCAAATACCCCTGTACACAATATGGGCGACATCATTAAATTCATACAGGTTTATTTATTTATGCAAAAAAAATCTAGAGGGGAAATATAGAGACGCAGACATTTTCAAACGACTGTGTGTATCTGTATCAAAAATTTATGCGAAAATGTGAGAGAGAGAGAAAAAAAAAAACGATTATTCTAGTTTATTGAATTGGCAAAAAAAATTTGTTGGTTTGGTTGGAAGAGAAAGTTTGGAAATTTCAAAATTTGGTTTC
The DNA here is from genome assembly GCF_000002985.6 of Caenorhabditis elegans. Lineage (NCBI taxonomy): Eukaryota > Metazoa > Nematoda > Chromadorea > Rhabditida > Rhabditidae > Caenorhabditis > Caenorhabditis elegans. The sequence goes on along the minus strand of NC_003280.10, from coordinate 1,216,239 downwards.
CAAAATTTGAAAAAAATCGAAAAAAAATTGATAATTTTGGGCAAGAAAATTAGTTTAAAATCTCTGAATTAAAAAAAAAATTCAATTCAAAATTGTAAAATTTTGACGATTTTTCACAGCTCAATTCTTCAAAAAATGGCAAAATTTTGGCAATTTTTTTAAAACTTTTCTAAGTCGGCTATTTCCGGCAATTCAACCATATTTTCTTACAACCAAAAAACTAGGAAACTGTGCCGAACTGGTCAAGTATAACATCCGGAGAAATCCCATATACTATTTCCGTGAACACAAAACTAGTTTCTAGTCTCCAGAGGTACATAATTCTCACTTTTTTTTTGAAAGGAAATCTCAGCCTTCACGGATATTAGTCTATGGGAAATTCTATCTGGAAATGTGGTTAAAATAGTGAAAAAGTGAAAAAAAATTAGAAACTTGGTTGTAAAACATAGGCGGCAATTTGCAAACTAACTATATAATACCAGTTGACAATTATATACTAAATTGGTACATTGACATGAACAAAGTGCTATAAATTACGTTAAAATACATGTCAATCAAGTAAAGAGAAAATTGTCATTACGTTTTTTTTTCGCTAACTAAATAATTTGAAATCGATTCGTTGAGGTTAGCTGATAAGGAGAAACTGGTAAAACTGATAAAATGGGCAGTTTTAGAAACAAACCACAGCGAAATTCAAATTCTCCGTCTAATTTTACCTATAGTACCTTTTTGTTTAGGGGTCTAGCGTTAAATTTGAAATTTAGGAGGTACAGTAGCTCCAAAAGTACGCAAACACTTTTGATGCACCATAACTTACGACAAAATGCACAGTTTTCAAAAAATTGCGGAAAAATCACAGTTTGGGGTAAAACATGATGATGACTTCGAATTTTGAAATAAAAAATTTCAAAGCATAAAGATTTTGAGAGAAAAATTGCATTTTTTGAATTTTTTGAATTTTGTCTAAAAGAAATATTTTACGGCAATTTTTTGAAAATATTTTTAAATGATCAATGTAAAAATTCGTCTTTTTCATCTAATTTTACTCCAAAGTCGTGTTTTCCTGGCGTTCTACCGTTAAATTTGAAATTCAGGGAGTACGGTAGCTCCAAAAGTACGCAAACACTTTTGATGAACCATAGCTTACGACAAAATGCACAAATTTTTTAAAAATGCGGAAAAAGCACATAGAGGGGTAGAACATAATGCTGACTTCGAATTTTGAAATAAAAATGTCGAAAAAGTTGAGCTTTTTAACAAAATTTTTTTTTTAAATTGCAAAAAAGTGGAATTCCGTGGTAAAAATTTTGGTATTAAAGCAAAGAAATAAAAATTTTCATTATCTAATGAACTAATATTACTAGTTGGCAAGAAACTACTAGATACTAGAGATACCACAATTACCCGCCTGTTTCTTTTGCTGCATATCTACTTATTTGATCTCCGTCCTGGCGGAAAGTACGGGTACAGAGAAAAAGAAACATGAAGGTCACATACGGTTTGAATTAAGGAATCCTTGAAAAAAATCGAAAAAAATCTAGAAATTTGAGGAAATTTTTTTTTTATTTTTCCGGTCAAATTCTGTAGCTTTTTCTTCAGAAAATATGGAAAATTGGCAGGTGGTATTGGTAGGTACCTGCCGGGCAAAACATAACATACGATTTATAAATATAACTAGAGACAGGTGCTTTATTTTCAAAACATCGAGATGCCACATTTTTGAAGCAATTTTTGGCGAAATTAAAGATTTTCAGGTGGAAAAATTAGATTTTGAGCATTTCCATTGTGAAAATCGGATTCCGTACGGTTTTATTATGAAAAATTAATTTATGGTCAATTTTTTAAAGCTAAAACTGATTTTTCAACAAAATTGGAAATCTGTGCATTTTGTCGAAGGGGTGTTTGGTGTTTGCGTACTTTTGGAGCTACAGTACTTTCAAAAAACTAAAAATTGAGTTAGAACTTCAAAAAAAGTGTAATAGGGAGAAAAATATGCGGAAAATTCGAATTTAATAATGAAAAAATTCGAGTAAAGCCGAGAAAATTGAGAAAAACTGCAAAATCTCAATTTTTTTGGATTTTAAAGAAGCTTGAGTAAACTAAACCAAGAAAATCTTGCTGTTTCTATTCAAAAATCAAAACACTGACCAGTCCCAGAGACCGGTTTCTAAGGCATTCATTAGAGGAGGCGAAAAAGGAGGCGGGGGTGTGTGTTGCGCAACTGTTACTTTTTCCATTGCAAATGGTATTGGTATTGGTTTTCGAAAAAAAAAACGAGGAAAAAAGTTCTCATTTTAAATTAAAATCAGGAAAGTGGAACGGGAAGTTGCAAAAAAGATGTGAGAATTTGGATTTTCCGGGAGTTTGTGTTAAAAAAGTGAGAAAAACACACATTTGCAATGATTTTCATAAATTTTTACATTAAAATTCGGATTCAGCACTAATTTTTACCCCAAAACTGCGGATTTTAAGCAATTTTAAAATTCTGTGCATTTTGTCGTAAGGCTTGGTGTTTGCGTACTTTTCAAGCTACAGTACCCCCCCCCCCCCAAATTTGAAAATGTTTGAGCTAAAACTCGGAAAAAATAACTTCAGTGTGAAAAAATGTGGCGAGCACAATTTTTAGGTCAAACTTTTGGGAAACCTATTGAAAAAAAGTAGAAATTTTGGAATTTTTCATGGAAATCTGAGTTTTGTGTATTTGCAAAGCTACAGAGTACCCCGTAACTTGAAAATCTCAAGTTCCGAGGTAAAATTCAACGAAAAATTCGAATTTCTCATTATTTTTTCCCTAAAAACATATGAATCACTTGAAAAATTGGCAAAAATTGACCACTTTTTGACATTTTTCAATCCAAAAACAGAAAAAAAGACGGAAACCAAGACGTCTGCCTACCCTAAAACAATCGCAATTGACAAAAGCCAATTGGAAAGACGGGGGGCTCGTTTTACAATAGAAGAATGGGGTGTAAAATGTGTTTGGAATAGAGAAAAAACCGAACAAAAAAAAATTGAATTGGGCGCTAAAAATAACGGCAAGATCGGAAATCAGAAATTTCAAGGTTTAAACTTGATTTTTGCAAAATTTGAATATGAAATTCGGAATCCTTGCATTTTTTGCCATATGGCCCAATTTTTTCGGAGCTATACCGTTAATTTTCAAAATTTCGGGTTACTGTAGCTCCAGAAATACGCAAACACCGACAGATTGTTGAAAATGCACAGATTCCTGAAATTTCACAAAACAAAGCTAATACGAATGGAAAAATGTGAAAAATTTGAATTTCTGTGAGAAAAAGCTTTTGGCAAAGCTTGAAAATACGCAAGCATCGCTAAATACACCGGATCTTACGACAAAATGCACAGATTTCCGAAATTGCGCAAAACAACGCTAGTAGGGCTGAAAAAATATGAGGAATTTGATTTTTATAGTGAGAAAGGTTGAAATTGCATTTCAAGGGTACTTTATTACGCAAAAACCATGTTGAACACCAGATCTTACGACAAAATGCACAGATTTCTGAAATTGCGCAGAAAAACACTGGCAGGGGTTAAAAAATGTGAGAAATTTGATATTTGATTTTCTTAGTGAGAAAGGTTGAAATTTTGTTTCAAGGGTACTTTAATTTTGAGAACACACCGGACCATACGACAAAATGCACAAATTTGTGAAATTGCTCAGAAAAACACTGACAGGGGTAAAAAGTCGTCGGAAATCTGAATTTAATATTTTAAAATCTCAAAAATCAGTTTCCAAGTGTACGAAAATACGCAAAACCCAAACTCACACACACACCAAATCTTACGACAAAATGCACAGTTTAACATTTTTGCCAGAAAGCCGCGTTTTCCATATAAAAAATGACATTTTCATCACAAATTCTTCAAGAAAAAAAAAGGTCGTAGAATCGTAAAATGTGGGTCGAGACGAAAAGTATAGGAGGAGGAATGCACTATTGGCTCACGGAGCACTGCCTGGAGCACATTACTCAATTTTTTCAATGTTTTTTGGAGCAGAGGGAGGAATGTGTTCCGAGAACCCCCACTATAGTCAGGATATTGCCAAGGCAGAGAATAAGGTCAAAGGGAATTTTTTTTTTTTGAAAAAAAGCCTAAAAAATGCTCTAAAGCCCTGAAAGCTCAAAAAATGCTCCAAGAGCTTCAAAAAATCAAGGAAATGATGATCCTTGGCATGTAATCCGTCTCTCAAAAAACCGTAGGAACAAGCTCAAAAAATCTCAAACTCTAATATTTGCACAATGTCAGGTACACATATGAGCCAGTGAGCTCAACTACCTGTGTGCTCTGATGCTCCGCGCTGTGGGGGCTCCGCGCGGTAGTAGTAACCTACAAACAGAAACCGCGAGGAAATTTGATACCTTTTGGTAGAAATTTTCACTGTTCCGACCTATCTCAATTATTTATTATTCACGTGTCAAATGTCTTGGGTTATTGGTCGAAATTGGTCGAAAAAGTTGGGAAAAATCAAAAAATCATAGGTTTTCATTGAGAAATTTGGATTTCTTAGCGGTTCTTACCCTTAAAATCACATTTTCAGCCAATTTCGAGATTCTGTGCATTTTGTCGTGAGGCATGGTGCATCGATATGTGTTTGCGTACTTTTCAAGCTACAGTAACCCCCGAAATACTCAAAATTGAGCTAAAACCTTCAGAAAAACGCAAGAAACACATAATAAACCGCGCAAAACTCAAATTATACCAATAAATTCTCAAAAAAAAAAACAGATTTTTGAGAAAAATGACTTCAAACCCAAAAAAAGTCCTGTAAAAATTCAAAATAACTAACCCTTTCTGGCATTTCACATCGCTGATCGTCAAGTCTGTTGCTCTGCATTCGCTCGATCATATTTAAAAAATCCTCGCTCTGAAATATGGGGAAAATTTGAATTTAAATAATTTTTGGAGAAAAAAATTTTAGAAAAAAATTCAAAAAAAAATTCGAAAAAAAAAAAAAAAAGTTTTTTTAAAATTTTTTTTTGTCAGAAAGTGAACTTTTATATAACTTTATGTTCAATTTTATACAAATTTTAATCTGCAAAACTCACTTTCTCTGCATTATAATTAATTCCGGTGGTGAAGAGGCCCCGCTCGTGCATTCTTTCCAGATCACGGTAGTAGCCCTCAGCGTTTAGCGAATTGCGTCTGGAAATTTCAAAAATTTTAAAGAAAACTTTGTCATTTATAATGGAAAAACATTAATTTCAAATACTTGAATCAAAAAACTATGAAAACAACTTTTGGCATTTTTAAAAATATTTTTTGGAAAACCTCAAAGTTACCAAGCAACATCTGACTTGGTTTCCAAGCCATTTGACCTTGAATCTACTTTCCTACACGAATTTTTTAAACATTTGTTGGTCCCGGCAGGAAAAGCCCCGGGGTACTGTAGTTTTCAGTTTTCCAGTGTTCATATTGTTTTTGTTAAGACATCAAGCTAGTTGTGGTTATTTCGAATAAAATTTCAAAACAGTTGCTCGAAATTTGAAAAAGTTAGAGGTTTTGGAAAACTGAGAATTTTTTTTGGAATTTTAAGGTCCCGTCCCGAAAAGTTCTGGTTTACAGCAGTATTTTTTATTTCAACAACATAGAAAATAAAAAAATGGATGAAAAATGAAAAAGTTATGAATTTTCAAAGTTTTTAGTAAAAAAATCCAATTTTTTTCAAATTCTTTTCGGGATTTCTAAAATCTCTTAGTTTCCACTAATTCAGTCTAAAATGCCAAATCTTATCTCTAATAACATAACTGATAACAATTACTACATCACAATAAAAATGTAGAAACACGCAAATGGTGTGGGAGTGCGGGGGGGGGGGGGAGCGCCTAATGGTATGTAGACATTCACGGAAATTACATACATATCCGTACACTTTTGTAATTCTCATTAAAACTTTATGAGAAAAATGTTTTCTGATGCATAAAATAAGTAATGGTGTACGGGGGAATTTTTAACAAATTTTCAAAAAAAAACTTTTAAAAAGTTTGAAAAATTCCAATTTTTCACATTTTTCTCATATTTTTAACCAAAAATATTTGAAAAAATCTTTTAAAAAATCTGAAAAATTTTGAAGAGTCGCTACTCAGCCAATATGAATTTTTCGCTAAAAAAAGGCTCAGAAAACTGAGCATGTGTTAAGCAAATAAAGCTCATAAAAATTCATGTGGCACACGGAATAGTTGAGGGTGGTTCGGGAAGGAACATTAAACTCGGAAATCAAAAATTGCGGAAAAATTTCGAAAAATAAAGTATTTGTAAAAACTACTGGGTTTTACAAAAACTAGGCCAATCTACAGTGATCTAGTGACCAATCTTTAAAAAAAGTAATTTGTAAAAATTTCAGTTTTGGTAGATTTTGAAAAATGCCAAAAAAATTTCAAAATCTTGCCAAAAAATTAAAAATTGTCCAAATTTCAAAATTCAAAAACTAGGTCAAACCACAGTAACCCAACTTGAAAATGGTGGCTGACTTACAGTAACCTTACTGAAAAAAATCTAAAAAGTACAAAATTTTAAATTTCAAAAAAGGCAAAAATTTGAAATTCTTGCCAAAACCCTAAAACCTGTCCAAATTCCAAAATTCAAAAACTAGGTCAAATTACAGTAACCCAAAATTAAAATAATGTTAAGTTACAGTAATCTACCAAAACTTGTAAAACTGCAAATTTTTCGAATTTTGAAAAATTTTGAAAACACCAAAATTTTCAAAATTTGCCAAAAATCCAAAATTTGTCCAAATTCAAAAATTCTAAAACTAGGTCAAACTACAGTAATCTAGTGACCAATCTAAAAAAAAAGTAATTTGTAAAAATTTCAGTTTTGGTAGATTTTGAAAAATGCCAAAAAAATTTCAAAATCTTGCCAAAAAATTAAAAATTGTCCAAATTTCAAAATTCAAAAACTAGGTCAAACCACAGTAACCCAACTTGAAAATGGTGGCTGACTTACAGTAACCTTACTGAAAAAAATCTAAAAAGTACAAAATTTTAAATTTCAAAAAAGGCAAAAATTTGAAATTCTTGCCAAAACCCTAAAACCTGTCCAAATTCCAAAATTCAAAAACTAGGTCAAATTACAGTAACCCAAAAATAAAATAATGTTTAATTACAGTAATCTACCAAAACTTGTAAAACTGCAGTTTTTCACAATTAAAAAAATTTTGAAAATACCAAAATTTTCAAAATTTGCCAAAAATCCAAAATTGGTCCAAATTAAAAAATTCAAAAACTAGGTCAAACTACAGTAATCCATCTAGAAAAGTTGGTCAAAATGTGGAATTTCCATTGTGTGCTCGCACTCACACACATGTTCTTCTTCTTCTTCTTCCACCTCCACAGGAACAAGGGGTTCAGGAGGCGATACTTTACGATGAGTAGAGAAATATCTATCTAACTGTCTGCGTCTCTCATTCCCTGCCTCTCTTTCTCTTTAAAAGAAAAATCTCGATACATTACTATGAGCACATCATTCTCATCCGGAAAATCGGGAAAAAAGCGGGTGAAAAGATGATGAAATGCCGACGAGAACTGATCATTAAAATCCCAGAACAAAATGTTAGTAATGCACATTTTATTTGGCGGTTTTAATAGGAACAAGTGCCCATTTATGTTGGTTTTTTGTTGTAAAACTGAATTTCCAAACGAAATCCTAGTTTGGAAAAAAAATTCCGAAAAACAATTTTTTTTTTGAAATTTCTTTTCCGGACTTTTGGAAAATTGGCTGAGTAGCGACTCAAAAAAAAGATACTAGGAACCTGGAAGTGCAAAATTTGATTTTCAGCAATTTTTTGACTAGAAATTGAACATTGTTTTCAAATTCTGTACATTTTGTTACCCTGTTGAACTATAAACTTCTCAAAAAAAAATTTTTGAGAAAAAAAAGTTTTACAAAATTCAAAAAAAAAACTTGTAAAAAAAATTTGTTTGAATTTTTCAATTTTTATCAAGCTTATGCCGCAATTTCTAGACTTCTAGCTCAACTTTTAGTTTTGTCAGTTTTTGAGCTAGAATCCTGCTTTTTTCTCTAAAAAGTTTAAAAAATCACAAACTTTCTATATAGGGAGTAGATAATGCTGATATTGCAAAACTCAACTTGACAACAGCTTTTGTACCGGAAAACGAGATTTCACCAATTTTCCAAGTTAAAATTTGAATTCAGCACCTTTTTCTACGTATAACCCCAATTTTTTAGGATTCTAGCTCAACTTTTGCAATTTTTGGTAAATTCGCTTAGTACCCCGGCTCAGTTAACCATTTTTTGTCAGTTTCAGTTGAAAATTTACAAAATTTTTGGGGTTAAGGTAGCAAAACATTGCAAATCTGATGCGATGAACGGTCTTTCATTAAAATAATTTTTTTGGGGAAATTTCGGGAAATTTCAGACTAAAAAGTCAAAAATTGAGACATTTCAATGTCCCCCCAAGCAATTGTTGGGGAACAAGAAAATTGGACACACTGGAAGAAGAAATAGGGGGACGGGGAAGAAACAAAGAGAGGTGTAAATTGAGTGTGAAGTGGTCATTTTGACGAGGAAAGTGGTGGGGATGAGCGGGAGAGAAACAATTTGTCATGTGGCTCGACCATTTGCTAATTTTATTCGATTTTCTACATTTTTTATTGTTAAATACGAATTTGCCGTTTTTTTCGAAGTTTAACACAAAAAATTTCAGAATTCTAGCTCAAAAACTGACGAAACTCCGTATCACAGTAGTTAACTGAGCCGCTACTCAGCCAACTTGCCAAAGTGGAGCTAGAAGTCTAAAATTTAAGTTATATACGTAGATTTATGCGCTAACTTCAAATTTTGTAATAAAAATTTACAGAGTTCACTGGTTTTCTCGAAAATAGGGTGTCAAATTAAATTTCGCAATACCTAAATTCTCAAAAACACAGGAAAATTGCGTTTCAGGAGAGTTTTGGTTATTTTACTCAATTCAGCATAGTTTTTAACGTCTAGCACAAAAAATTTCAGAGCTCTAGCTCAAAAACTGGCAAAACTCCGTATCACAATGCTTAACTGAGCCGCTACTCAGCTAACTTCTCAAAAATTGCGCTAGAAGGCTGAAAATTTAGGTATATAGGTTTTAAAATACGCTGAATTCAAATTTTACAATAAAAAATGATTGAAAATCGGATTTTTAGCTTAAATTTCGGGAAACTCCGTATCACAATGGTTAACTGGGTCGCTACTCAGCCAATTTGCGTGAAAATTGAGCTAGAATCCTAACACTTTAGGGATCAACATAAATAGATGTGATGATTTCGAATTTCATAATAAAAATCTACAAAAATGCGTTTAAACCCCATAAAAATGTGCGCAAAGAGCCAACAACGCTAAATTTTTAAATTTAGTATCAAAATGTTGTGAGCCCCGATGCTGCTGCTGCTTCTGGTTAATGAAAAAATGTGTCGAGAATCGAAAGCCGGAAATTAAGAGCGGAAATTTCAAATTTAGCCGTTTTTCAATTTCGGTGACATTTTTTTTGGGCAAAGGAAATTAATTATTTTTGTTGCAAATTTCAATTTTTTCGGCTATGAAACTGCTATAAAATTAAAAAATTTATGAAATTTTTTGACAAAAAAGTGTTTTAATTAAAGACATTTTTGGTAAAAACTGGCAAATTGAAAATAAAAATAAGCCAGCTATAGGTGTTTTTTCGGCGGAAAATGACACAAAAAGTGCCGAAAACCTCTCCAAATTGGCCTTGACAGTGACCATATGTTAGCAGTGGTAAAAGTGCAATAAATTACCGATAAATCCCATTTCGAGCGGGGTTATTCATGTGAAAAAAATTGATGAAAACCCAGGTTTTTTTTGAGTAAAAATGGGTAAAATCAGTGGTTTTCAGGTGAAAAACTGGATTTTTTTTTTTGGAAAACGGAAGTTTCTAGGTAAAAAAAATTGGTAAAAACCATGGGTTTTGAGTTTTTTTTACATGAAAAAAAGGGCTTTTTACCTAAAAAATAGGATAAAATTAGTAGAAAACCGGGAAAAAATTTTAATTTTAAATTTAAAAAAAAATAGAAAAACATTTTTTTTAGGTAAAAAGCTTAGAAAAACGGGTTTTTGATCTGAAAAGTTGGTTTAAAAAAGTGATTTTTAGATAAAATTTGGTTGAAATCAGAGTTTTGAAGCTGAAAATCTGGTCCAGTCAAGCTGAAATTCCATGTGATTTTACAAAATTGATAAGTCATGCGTACTACATATTACGTAGGAAAAAGTTTCAGAAAACACATTTTTTTACTGCAAACTTGAACTTTGGAGTTGTAATGCAACTTGAAAATCAAGTGTGGGGGGTACCTGAGAATACACTTGGAGCAAAATTTTTCAAAGGACCAACAAAGCAAAATGAGCACAATTTTCAAAATCTACATTATCCTTTACGTCGGTGCAAAAATTTTCAGATTTCCAGCTCAAAAGCTGAGGAAACTCCGTATAACTGTTGTTAACTGGGTCGCTACTCAGCCAATTTAATGAAAATTGAGCTAGAGAGCTGGAAAATGAGAGATAGGTGTAACTTAACGTGTTGAAATCAAATTTTACAATAAAAATATTGATATGGAAATTATCATTTATCCTAAAAATTTAGGTCAAAACTGATTGTTGCAATGTGCCCAATTTTCAAAAATTGAAAGTTTTCAAGTAAAAAAGAATTTGCGTATTTTTGTACTGCTTCTCTCAAAAAATTTTAGAATTTTCCGCCGTAAACTGGCAAAACTCCGTATCCCAATGGTTAACTGGGTCGCTACTCAGCCAATTTACCAAAAATTGAGCTAAAAGGCTGAAAATTTAGGTGGAGAGGTTTTAAAACATGCTGATTTCATTTTTTATAACGAAATTTTTTGAAAATTGAGATTTCCCTACAATTTCCCATTCCCCTTTTTGGAACTTCCATTCCCTGACCACTTTTCTACTACGGACGTACTACTAAAATTCCAATTCATGAAAAGATGAAAAGTGGAATTAGTACCCTTCACTCTATTTCTCTCTAATCACCTATTTCTCTCTCAAGAAAATGACAAAGATGCAGAATTGATGGGACGATGGCAAAGACCGGATTAGCATGGTGAAAAGGTACTAAAATTGGGAATGTGAGAAAAATTTGCAGAAAATTACTAGAAAATTAGGTTTTTAACTGGATATTTTGGACCAAAAACTATTGAAAATAGGTCAAAAAAGTGCAAAAATACCCCAAAAGTGGGCCAAAAACTGTCCAAAATTCTCAAAAAATTCTAGAAAAAGAAACTCCAATAATCCCAAAAAACTGTTCCAAATTTTCAGAAAATTCTAGAAAAAGAAACTCCAATAATCCCAGAAAAGGGTCTAAAATTTTCAAAAAATTCTAGAAAAAGAAACTCCAATAATCCCAAAAAACTGTCCAAAATTTTCAAAAAATTCTAGAAAAAGAAACTCCAATAATCCCGAAAAACTGTCCAAAATTTTCAAAAAATTCTAGAAAAAGAAACTCCAATAATCCCAGAAAAGGGTTCAAAATGTTCGTAAAAGCTCAAAGCTCAGCGCTATTGTTCAATCAGTGAAATTCCAGTGCACAAAGAGCAGCAGCGAAGAGAGAAAGAAAATAATTCGATAAGTTTTATACGGAAATGCCCAAAAAAATTCCCACACAATTTCCACAATTTCTGAAACAAATTTCTAATTTTTTATGGGGCTTTCCACATAAAAAAAAGAAATTTTTGCAAAATTCTGATCAAAATTCAAAAATCTCGAATTTCTAGAATTTTTGATGCGTCGCGTGTCGCGTCGCGGTCAAAACTAGTTGATTTTGAAATTTTTAAACTCGTTAGGTTGTCAGCTTTTATTTGACACCCATATCGGCCTATTTCGGGTGAAATTTGTAAAATTTGTACAATTTTGGATGCGTCGCGTGTCGCGTCGCGGTTGAAATTTAAAAGTTGGGATTTCTTGAGGTTTTTCTTTTATTTTTGAGGCTGCTGACACTATTGGAAATGAGTGAAATGTTAAACTTGTAGCAGTTTATTAATTAAAGCCTGTTTCGAATTTTGAACCGCTGCGCGACACGCGACGCGCCCGAAATAAAATAATCAACTAAACATGGCAATATAAGGCAAGTTAAAGCAACTTGAACGGAAAATTCAATTTATACTGATTTCAAAACAGTTTACATACTGTAGACAGCAATTTACAATTCCTGGCCGCGACGCGACACGTGATGCATCCAACGAAATTCGAAAACTTTCAACTTTAACCGATTCATGCCGATATGGGGCTTAAAATTTTGCAAATTTTACGCTGAATCTGAATTTCAAATTTAAAATTCACCAAAATCATCCTCCCCCAAAAAGAAAATGACGTCACAACTTGAGAATCCCGTCTCTAGAACTACATTCCTTAAAGTCATTTAGGGAATGATTCATTTTATATGTATATAAAAAAGTGAAAAGCGTGCGCAGAAAATTACAATGAAACACAGGGAGTGGGGGTACTTAATTGACTTTTGTCCAACTTTCTGCGTCTCGTTTTGTCGAGAAATTTAGGCACTACTTTATGGGTATTAAGTGATGAGAAAACTACCATATTTGGGTGATGATAAAAAAAGAAAAAAAGATATTATGACGAACCATAAGACACAAAGTAACTAGTTGGTCAAACAGCAAACTACTTTGTAGAAATATTATGAAATTTTGAAATTTTGGCATTTTTCCAGGGAAAACTTTTTTAAACCAATTTTTAGGTTTTCTAATACAAAAATTCGAAATTGCCGCAAAATTTGCTTTGAATTGACACCCATATTGACCTATTTTGGGTAAAATTGAAATCTTTCCAATTATTTTGGGTGCGTTGCGTGTCGCGTCGCGGTCACCCACCTTGAAAGTTCACCCTGTAAACCGAAAACAGTGTTAAGGTTACTCAAAATGAAGTTATACACATTTTGGCAGGTTTTCCAATTTTTTAAAAAATGTTAAGTCAATATTACAAAATTTGAAAATCTGAACCGCAACGCGATACGCGACGCACTGCAAAACTTTCAACGTTTATAATAATTGCTCTTCAAAATCTTATAGTATGTAAACTCAAAGAAAATATTTTTAAAATTCAGTTTTGACAGGTTTAACGCGAAATTTTAAGGATTGGACCGCAACGCGACACGCGACGCAACCGAAATAATTCAAATTTTCTCAACTTTGACCAAAACAGGCCAATATGGGTGTTAAAACTTCGGAAATTACATGGAGAATTTGAAAATTTTACTGAAAATTCATAAATTCTATTGGAAAATAAAATTTTCAACGTTTTTTGGAAAAAAAAAACGTGAAAATGTCAAAAACCACTCTGAACTCAAAAATCAGGCACAAAAGTGAATAATCCGTCAAATACGAATCACTTAGCGGATACTGTTTGTTTTTCAAAACTGTGTGAGAAAAAGGGTAGAGACGCCAGATAGGAAAGGTGAACACCTGACCGCTTTGACAAACTTCAGAGTACACAAAAATAGGGATAAGGAAGATTTTTGTTGCGGGTGACTAATTTTATAAGGAATTTGTTAAATTGCGGTTTTTGACATCTTAACTTTGGAAAAAAACAACTGAAATTTTTTTTAAATATTGAAACTTTAAAATCTTCCTCAAATTTGTTTTGCTGTGACAGCTATAATGCTTTTTATTGTAGAAATTTGGAAAAATCTTAATTATTTCCAGTGCGTCGCGTGTTGCGTCGCGGTTCGCATGAAATTTCATATCCAAAGTTGTTTTCCAACTGTAGAAAGCATACTGAACATTTTAATCTGCCTGGGCTACGTTTAGAATGTTTTAAAATGGCAAAAATTGTAATTTCAAACTTTTTGACCGCGACGCAACACGCAACGCGTTCAAAGTAACTAGAATTTTGCCAACTTTCACCGAAACTGGTCGGTATGGGGCTCAAAACTTTGCAAATTTTGTGGAGAATTCAAAAAATTGGTGTTCAAACAGCTAAAGTCCGGTAAAAAATTTTTCTAATTTTTGACCGCGACGCGCCTAAGGAAATTAAATCTTTGCAACTTTTAACGAAATAGGTCTAAAAACTTTGCAAATTTTGTGGAGAATTCAAAAAAATCTATTTTAGAGCAACTACAATACGGTAAACCAAAAGTTCAAATTTCTGACCGCAACGCAACACGCGACGCATCCAACGTAAATGAAATTTCTTCAACTTTCACCGAAATAGGCCGATATGGGGGTCAAAATTTTGCAAATTACACGGAGAATTCAAAAAAATCTGTTTTAGAGCACCTACAATACGGTAAACCGAAAGTTGAAATTTCTGACCGCAACGCGACACGCGACGCACCCAACGTAATTGAAATTTCTTCAACTTTCACCGAAACAGGTCAATATAGAGGTCAAAATTTTGCAAATTACACGGAGAATTCAGAAATCGCAACCTTACCTAGTGATTTTGAAAAATCCCTTGACACTCTTCCGCATCGGGCGGCTCTGTCGTCTAAAAATCACTTTGCCGGGTGATTTAGGCGCCTCGTCGGCGTCCATGGAAGCCGCCTTGATGGATATTATACAAATACCATCTCGATTCGATATTGATGTCATTTTTGAAGTTTTTGTTTCAGACATTTTTTAAGTTGGAGTAGTAGTAAAAGTTGGAGATTTTCGGGGATTTCCAAAGCTTTTCTCCGCCACTTAGCCTTGCCGGTAGTTTTGTTGGGCTTCTTCTTCTTCTGAATACAATAATGACACAATACTGTGACGGGCACGGCAAAACGAACGAGAAGTAGGTTGTGTGTGTGTGTGTGGCAAAATGATGGTGATGGCCGGGAGGGGGGGGGGGAGAAAATTGAGAAGAAGAAGAAGAAAACTGGTAGCAGAGACTTAGGCGAGAAAGTGGGCGTGGCCTCTATGTTTATTTTGTGTGAGGAGGTTATCACCTATCCGATTAGTTACCTTAACTATTAGTCATGGTTCAGGGAATTTTTTTTTGGAATTTTTTTTTTGAAAATTTTTTTAATTAAAATTTTTTCTGAAGTTTTCTAAACTTCTAACAATTTATTTTTAGTTTTTGATTGTTTTTTTTTGCTATTTTGTAGCAACCAACTAGCTATTCGGCAAAAAATCGGGTTACTGTAGCCCCAAAAGTACGCAAACACCAATCGATGCGCCATGTCTTACGACAAAATGCACAGATTCTTAAAAATGGTTGAAAAACTGCTTTTTGGGGTAGAAAAAGTTCTTGAACTTGATTTTTAACACTACAAAACAATTTTTTAAAAATTTCAAACACGAACTATTTTCGAACTTTTTTTCTAATAGTAAGCACATCTTTCTTCATTTTTGCAATAAATTTTAAAGGATAAACAATAAACTGTTGCCAGTTTGCAAAAATTTGGGTTACTGTAGCACCAAAACTACGCAAACACCAATCGATGCACCATATCTTACGACAAAATGCACAGATTCTCAAAAGTGGCAAAAATTGAGTTTCTAGGGTGAAAAGCTTTGCCTGAATCAAATTTTGTATTTGAAACTACACCGAAATTTTAAATTTTTTGTAAAAGTACGCAAACACCGATCGATGCACCATATCTTACGACAATATGCACAAATTCTTAAAATTGACAGTTTCGACTTAAAAAAAAAGGTTTTAAGATTTAAAAAAGTGGCAAAAATTCAAATTTCTGTATAAAAACTATGTAAAACTGCGAAAAACTGTGAAAAATTCAATGAAAAGTCAAAATTGCGGAAAAAAATGCAGGAAGATGAGAGGCGTGGCCACTATTTGCTCAAGGTGCACCATGACTCATATTTTGTTTCGGGGAGGTTTCTTAAAGGTAAATTTAAAAAAAATAAACTTAAAAAATAAATGAACAGTTTTTGAAATTTTGGAAAAAAATACTAGAAAAAATTTGAAAAAAATTCAAAAAAAAAATTTTCAAATTTTTTTCTAAAATTCCAAAACCTCAAATTTTCAGCTAAATACCCATTTTATAAGCAAAACTAAATGCCAATCACTTTCCCACCATCAAAGCGAGGGAGAAAGGTCGCGGGAAAAAGTGAAAAAAAAGTAGTGGGCGTAGTAGTGAAAACCCCCCGCGCACGCGATAATCGAAATTTGCTAGAAAATGTGGAAAACTTTCTGGTATTTAGCAGTTTGACCTCCCCATATATATATGGTATAATTAGAAAGTTCGGAGATTTTTATCGCCGGAACAAAAAGAAGAAACCGGAAAATGAATGGGGTTTCCAATGTTATTTTAACAAATTTCCCGGTGGTGTGTGTGTGTGTGGAGGAAACTCGAAAATGGTAGGTTTTTTGAGTTTTCAAAAAGAAAATTTGACTATTTTCAATTGAAAAATTGGCTTCTTTGGGGTTTTTCACCTCTAAAACAAGTTTTCAATCAATTTTGAAAATCTGTGCATTTTGTCGTAAGACTTTTTGGTGTTTGCGTACTTCTGAGGCTACAGTACCTCCGAACAGCTGAAAATTAGTGCGGAAATACCAGAAAACATTCCGATTCGATAAAATTTAGTAAAATAAATTATAATTTTGAGTTTTAAATGTGAAAAATTGGAATACAAATTTTGAAAAAAAAAAAATTCAAAAAAAAATTTTTCGAAAATGTTTGTAATTTTTTTGTGTTGCTTTGCTTTTTCAACCTATTTTTGGTTTGGAAAAGCCAAGCGCTTCTTTTTTGCTCATTTTTGGTATTGTGTGCATTTTGTCGTAAGATCTGGTGCATCAATTAGTGTTTGAATTTTTTTTCGGCCTACAGTAACCTATAACTATGAAATTTTGGACGTTAAAGGTTCAGAAGACATACAAGAGGTCAAGCTTTATTGAAAATTATATTTTCAATAAGAACTGATTTTTTAAAAAAAGAAGAAAAATTATCTTTACAAAAATCTGAGAAAAAATTAAATTTTTTTTTAATTGGTGAAAAATTTTCCAATTTTTAAATTATTTTTTGAATAATCTGGCAAAATTTCAACAATTTAAAATACTATACATTTTTTGAAAAATTTTGAAGATCAAAGCAAAAATTCTCAAAAATCCTAAACTTCTCCTCTCTCGAGCCTCCTCAGGAAGGGGGATATCCGAGGATTAGTGTCAAATTTGACACCAAATATAGATATACAAGTGTACATATTTAATGCTAATAATCTGCCATTTAGTTTGATGAGAAATATATTTTGATATGGGAGGATATTAAAATGATGATATGAATAAGGATTAGAGCTCGGGGAAAATATTTTTTTGAAAAAAAAAATATTTTAGAAATTTTATTTTTCAAAATAAAATCGAAAGATTGTAAATGAAAGTGATGAGTTAAAGGGATTATATTTCAAAAATTTGCAAGAAAAACAAAAAATTATTTTTAAAATTTTCCAAAAAAAAATTTTTTTTCAACTAACATTTCTAGCAAAAACAAGCTCAAATGACCAGAAATACGTAACAAAAAATGTGTCAATCACAGGAGCTCAGTCAAGAGCGAGCCTCTTATAAACCTATTTTTACAACAAAAATTCCTTGAAAACTGGGAAAAAAGTGTCTGGGACGTATCAGAGCACATGTGTCATGTCCACCTGATGCTCTACTGCTCATCCTCTCAGTCAAGAGCGAGTCACGGCAACTCGGTCCAAAACCATTTCTAATTAGTAAACTCTCAAAAACCACAACTAATTAGCTTAAAATCATTGCTAATTAGCAAAAATAAGCTAATTTACAATGGTTTTAAGCTATTTAGTTTTGGTTTTTGAGAGTTTACTAATTAGAAATGGTTTTGGACCGAGTTGCCGTGACTCGCTCTTGACTGAGAGGATGAGCAGTAGAGCATCAGGTGGACATGACACATGTGCTCTGATACGTCCCAGACACTTTTTTCCCAGTTTTCAAGGAATTTTTGTTGTAAAAATAGGTTTATAAGAGGCTCTTAGGTAGTTTAACAGGCAGTTTGTATAAAATTTTCAAATTTTAAAACCGCGAAATTCGGAAAAATCGCCAAAAGAAAACTGGAGCAATTTTCATTTTCTGACGAAAATCTGATTTAATAGAAAATTATATTTTTCTTGAAAACTAATTTTTTTTCTAACTTTTTCACAATTATTAGTATGAAAATTTAAAATCAGCAGCAGCTCCTAAAACAGTTAGCTCAAGATTGTTAGGCTTCTAGCTCATTTTTTGATAAATTGACAGAGTAGCGACCCAGTTAACCATTATGATACGGAGCTTTTCCAGGGTTTGTGTGGAAAAAAATGGAATATTAGGAGGAAGTGTAAAACTTGAAAAAAAAATCAGAAAACTCTTAGAAAAATGCGTTCAAAACTCTTATATTTGCCAAAATCAATTTTTAAAAAATTAGGTAAAATTTTGCCCTTTTCGTGGAAACTCGCACAATTTTTGTGAACTTTTATAAGTTCCACCAAAGTTTAAAAGCTCTAATACATTTGCGCCCCAATTTCTAAGTCTCTAGCTCAATTTTTGTTATATTGGCTGAGCAGCGACCCAGTAAACTATAGTGATACGGAGTTATGCCAGTTTTAAAGATACAAAGCTGAAAATTCACCAACAGGTATGTGAAAAGACTGATATTTTTAATAGTTTATAACAATTTGAAAATTGCGAATATTGGCTGAGTAGCGCCCAAAAAAATCGTTATTTCAAACAAATTTTCCCCAATATTTATATATATTTTTTTTTGAGATTTTTCCATCAAATTCCAAAAATCCGTAACTAACCTATAAGCCTTCAACTGCAGCGGCATATCCAGCCGGTCGTGTGGATGTGGGACATCTTTCTCGTGATAACTCGGACTTCCACTGCAACTACACATTCCGTAGAATATCGAATCCTTCCAAGAGTAGATCCAATCCATTTTGTACCTGAAAATATTTTATGAATAGGTGGAAAAAAGCACGAGAAAATTGCAGATTTTCTGAGAAAAATTTGGAAAAAACCGAGATTGCAATAGGTTGGAAAATGTGATGTGAAACTGGACTTTCAGGTTTTAAAGTTAAAATGTTAGAATTTAAAATCAAAACACACTAAAACATGTATCCCTGAATTTTCAGCTTTCTAGCTCAATTTTTGGTAAGTTGGCTGAGTAGCGGCTCAGTTAAGCACTGTAATACGGAATTTTCCAAAATTTAGGCTGAAATTTCAATTTCCTATAATTTTTAAATGTAAAATTTGAATTCAGCGTGCTTTAAAACCTGCATACCTAAATTTTCAGCTTTCTAGCTCAATTTTTGGAAAATTGGCTGAGTAGCGACTGTGATACGGAGTTTCGTCAGTTTTTGGTTTGTGCAATTTTCAGAGGATACTAGAATAAATGTGCGCATTTGAAAATAATATCAAATTTTCACTAGAATTTTAATATATTTTTTCAATACGATTCAAAAAAAATTTTCCAGAAGTTTTCAAGCCAATTTCAGGTAAATTCACTGAGTAGCGATCCAGTTAACCACTGTGATACGGAGTTTTGCCAGTTTTAGTCAAAATTTGTTGAAACCTTTGGGATATGGGTAAAAAAATACGCTGAATTCAAAAATTTAAGTTTCACATTTATTTTGAAAAGCCTCCGTATCCTAAGTCGCTACTCAGCCAATTAGGCAGTTGGAGTGTGATATTTAAGCTAAAAACTCTAAAAATCAAAAATCAAAATCATTTTCCAAAACGATTCACAATTGAAAATGTCTAATCCACATAAAAATCCGTAATTCTACTTGACTTTTTGCCCCATTGAAATGGAAAAGTGGTTCAACTAATTTGGTAGATCAAATTCTCAAATTTTTTTGGGGAAAAAAACTGAGTTTTGAACTTTTAAAATAAAACTTCCACCAAAAAACCCTAAAAAGCCAAATTTCCGCTCAGAACAGCCAATTAGAACATAATAATTCGCCTCATCTACATATCTACATCTCCATAGATTTAGATAAAATCAAAAATCGGCGGGGCCCAAATTTCCCCGCTTTTTCATTTTCTTTTTATGCATACAATACGGCCACGGGACACACATAAAAATTTGCGAGATCGAGATTCGGGGCTTTCAGATAACGGAAAAATGGGGAAAAGTTTTGAATTTTACAATAATTTTTATATGTTTTGTAGATTTGGCAAGGTTTGGTAAGCCTAACTTGAAGTTTTTAGGTTTCTAGCTTAAGTTTTGAAAAATTAACTGAGTAGCGACTCAGTGTGTCAGTTTTGGGGAAAAATAGTTAAAATGGCTTTGAAAATGTGCCGTTTAACAGGCTTTCTATATTTTTAGATTTCTAGAAAAATTGGCAGAGTACCGACTCAATTAACCACTGTGATACGGAATAGTGTTAGTTTTAGAGGAAATGGGTTGATGCGTTAGGAATTTGAAGAATTTGGTTCGATTAATATATTAATACTTCAAATTTTCAGATTTCTAGTCCAATTTTTGGAAAATTGGCTGAGTAGCGACCTACAGCATGAGTGGTGTGATACGGTGGTTCATACAACGCTTGGAAATTGAGCTACGGGGCTGAAATTTGTTGAGTTTTATGAGAAAATGCATTGAAAAATGTGAAGCTGAAATATATTGAAAAAATTTTCTGAAAGTTTGGAAATTCGAAAAAAATTTTTTTTTTAATTTTTTGAAATATTTTTTCAAAATTCCAATTTATTCCATTTTTCTACCAACTTTCAATATAAAATTTAGTTTTTCTGTATTTTTTTTTTCAAATTTAACAGCAATTTTTCAGACTTCCAGCTCAATTTTCAGTAAATTGGCAGAGTAGCGACCCAATTAACCACTGTGATACGGAGTTTTGCCAATTTTCGTGGAAAATGACTAAAAATTTGGGATTCGGGGTAGTTTTGTGTGGGGATTTCATAAATGTTTGTAAAATTTATATTTAAAACAGTTTTCAGAACGAGAAATTGACAGAAAATGTGCTAAATTTCTAAATCTCCAGGCAAAAAATCAGAAAAAAATTTCCAGGAAGCTGGGAGATTATTTGGAACAGGAAATCCCTGAATTTCTAAGGAAAAGGAAAAAAAAAGTGAAACGAATATTTGTTGGTAACCAACTAATACTACAAATGAATGCATACCACCAAAAAGACAAATACTTCAAAAAAGAAAAGAAAAGAGAGAAAAACTGGAGGAAAATCCGAAACCACTTAGCCTCAATTCAGATGGAAAAAACGTGGATTTTGAACGCGAAGTTTGAAATTTTGAACTCAAACTATACGGAATTTGAAATTTGGAAAGAAAAAATATGAAAAAAAAATTTTAAAAATTTTTTGAACTTTATTATTATTATTTTTTGTCCAAAATATTTAAATGGTTTTTTTTTCCAAATTTCAAATTTTCTTAACTCAAAGTTTGCTTTTTTATCAATTTTACAGTAGCCTACACCTATAGTATCCTAAATGTCAAATACGAAAGTCTTGAGTCGCTACTCTGCCAATTTCAGAATTAGTCTTTTTTTTTTGAGAAACTAGAAATTTTGTTAGTTTTTTATATAGTCAATTGAATCAAACATGGCAAATTTTACAAAACTGCAGTTTTTCTTGAAATTTAGCTAACTTTTGTTAACTGGATTGCTATGTAGTCAGTTGATTTAACATTTTTGGTGATTTTTTTTAGGAAAACTGGAAGGTTTACAAATTTTTAACCTAGTTTATCGAAAGCGTATGTCAAAATCTACCACATCATAAATTTTTGGCAAATTTAACACCAAATTGACAAAACTCCGTATCACAGTAGTGAACTCAGTCGCTACTCAGTGAATTTCTCTTGAAAACTTGCGTAGAAAACTTTCGAAAAAATTTTTGAATCGTATTAGAAATGTATATTGAAAATTTAGAATTTACTCAACTTACCACTAAACCAAAAAATTTTAGTTTTGAGTCGCTACTCAGCCGATTTCAAAAGTTTAAGACCTGTTTTTAGAGGATTATAAGACTTTTGATAATCAATCAAAACTATTTTGAAATTTTTATAGGTTTTCAAGTATCTTTCAAAAATTTCAGTCCTCTAACCCAAAAACTGACAAAACTCCGTATCACTGTGGTCAACAGAGCCGCTACTCAGCCAATATTCAAACCGTCATAACTTTGTTACGCATTGAGATAGAGACATGGTTCAAGAAGCAAAAATATAGCAAGTTAAATTTTACAAAATTTTTTTAGTATCCTAGTTTGCTACTTTTTTTACTACGTATCACAGTGCCTAACTGGGTCGCTACTCAGCCAATATTAAAACCATTATAACATTGCTCAAAATGGAGCTAGAAACTTGCTCTAAAAGCCAAATACAAGGATAAATAAGTTTTACAAAATATTTTCAATATTCTAGTGTGATACTGAGGCTGGGTAGCGACTCAAACCACAAAAATTGTCCACTGATTCAATAAAAATGTGACTTTTATGTAAAACAGTTGTGGGGGAGAGTCGAATTCTCCTAAAAATGACCTCGGGACAACCTTCAATCATATTGTTCCCTTCACCGATTCCCTTTTTCCCGAAGATGGGGTAGAGGGGGGGGGGGGGGGGGGGGTCAATTGAAATGGTCAATTGTGTGAAACTGTATCGGAAGTTGTCTTGGCACTGTGCCAGGATTTTGAGAGTCGCTACTCAGCCAATACTATAAGATTATAGTGCTGAAAACAATCAATAAAATTATTTTTGCCTGATGAACCAAGCTTCCAGCTGAAATTCTGGAACTTTTGGTAGATTTGGCTGAGTAGCGACCCAGTTAACAATTATGATACGGAGTTTTTTTTTTTAATTTTCAGTGAATATTTGGCGAAATTTTTGGAAAATACTAAAATTTTTTTATTATTATTGAAAAAATTATTGAAAAAAATTTCAAAAATTTGGATTTTTTTAGACAATCAGAGTAAAATTTGGAAGGGTGTGAAAAAGAACGTATGAGCTGATGATAAAAAAGAAAGAGTACTGATAAGAAATCAATAGTAGTGTTTAAATATTGAAACCATCAACAAAAAAAAGAAGATGCAGAGGAATTCTATAAATTTTTTTGAAAAAAAATATTTTTCGAAATTTTTTTTTTTTTGAAATTTTGACTATTCCTTTTTCACGAATCAAGAAGTCTTCACAACTTTTTAAGATTTTTTTTTGGAAAGGTTCAATTATTTTCAGCATTTTTGCTCAATTTTTGGTAAATTGGCTGAGTAGCGACCCAGTTAACTTTAGTGATACAGAGTTTGGTCAGTTTTAGAGGAAAATGGCTAAAAGTAAGGGACCAGGAGCAGTTTTATATGAAGAATTAGAAAATCAAACTCAAAAATTGTGGAATTCAAAATTTGGAAACAAAATTTCAAAAACAATATCAAAAAAAATTTCAGAAAAAAAGAGTGGACTATTGTAATTTTTTATCGAATATTCAGAGTTTTTAAATTTTGCAATTTTTCGGTAAATTGGCTGAGTAACGATACAGTTAACTACTGTGTTACGGAGTTTTGCCAAATTTTAAGAAAAATTTCGAGCACTATCAGTAATTCAATGAGAAATTAAAGTTCAACTCTCCACCACAGGAAAATTTTTTGCGAATTTTTTCATCCCAAAAAAAGGAAAAAAAAGGTCCAGAAAAAAACAAACAAACATTTTTGTTGCAGTCACCGAGGATATATTCTTGCTAGAACCGACAGCTCTGAATAGAACGTCAAACTGTGTGTAAATTTTTTTAACTGACAAAGTTGTATTTTAATAATCTAGGTTTTGCAACATCGAACATACTTACTATTTTTTGTATTTTTTCCTCGTATTCCAAAATTAAAAAAAAAAATTTTCAAAATGAAAAAAAGTACCAAAGGGGAAAACTTAACAATTTTTTTTTGCATTTTTTCAAAAATAAATGGGATTTACTTATTTCAGTAATTAATTTGGCTTTTAACTGATTTTTTTGGTAATTTGGCTGAGTAGCGACTCGTTAAACTACTGTGATACGGAATTCTGCCAGTTTGCGAGGAAAATGTCTAGAAATCTAGGAAATGAGGTAATTATTAACGGGGAATTTAAAAATCATACCCAACAACTCCAAAAAGTAGTGAAAACTAGAGAAAATCTCAAAAAAGTCTCAAAAATAGTACAAAAAATTGATGATATTATTATTGTTGTGGTAATTGGAGAAAATTTGTAAACATGTGGTCACACACACACACACACAAAATGACCAAAAAGGTGTGCGGCGGAACGAAACGAAGTGAGGGAGACGCCCGAGAACAAGAAGAAAGGGAAAAGCAGATGAAAAAGTGGAGAAATGATGGGTGGGAGAGAGATGGAGGGAGTGAGAGAATTAGAGAAATAGACAGAGAGGTAGGTATAATTATGGTATACGATGGAACCATCATAATGACTAGCTTCACCTATTCAGAGATCGCAAAAAAAAGTATTTTGGTAGATCAAGATTTTCCAGTTTTCATTTATTTTTTTTTGGGTTCACTAAAAATTTCCAAGTTTAGAAAAGTGATTTTTCTACAGATTACGACAAATTTCGAAATTTTTCACTATAAAATTTGAGCTTCTCACCACTTTTTACCCTTAAGCCATGTTTTCTAGCCAATTTTGAGATTCTGTGCATTTTGTCGTAAGACATGGTGCATCGAATAGTGTTCGCGTATTTTCGGGGGCAAAAACGGGCATTTAAACAATTTTTGCGCATTTATCAGAATTTCGCAAATTTTTTCGATACAAAATTCGTGCTTCTCACTATTTTTTACCCTTAAAACAAGTTTTTCGGGCAATTTTCAGGCCCTGTGCATTTTTTTGTAAAACATGGTGCATCGATAAGTTTTTACGTGATTTTTCATTGTGAAAACAAGATATTATGAAAAATTTCTAGCGCGAAATTCAATTTGTTTGTCAAAATTCATCTCAAACGTCTATTTTCCAGAAAATTGCACGAATCTGTGCATTTTGTCGTAAAACATGGTGCATCGGCTAGAGCTCGCAGTATTTTCGAGGCTACAGTAACCAATAATTTAATTTTTTTCAGAAATGTAGCATCTCACTCAACTTTTCAACATTTTTCTATACGAAATTCGTGCTTCTCACTACTTTTTACCCCTAAAATAAGTTTCATGGGCATTTTCGAGAATCTGTGCAATTTGTCGTAAGATATGATGCATCGAAAGGTGTTTGCGTACGTTCTAGCGCAAAAACTGAACGTTTTAGAAAATTTTCAATGCAAAATTCGAATTTCTCATTAATTTTCACCTAAAGCACATTTTTCAGCAAATTTCAAAAATCTGTGCATTTTGTCGTAAGATATGATGCATCAAAAGGTGTTTGCGTGCTCTGTTTTGCCAAATTTGCAAGTTTTGAGCAATTTTAAGTGCAAAACTTGAATTTTTCAATAATTTTCACCTAAAGCACATTTTTTCACCAAAATTCACAAATCTGTGCATTTTGTCGTAAGACCTGGTGCATCGACTAGAGCTCGCAGTATTTTTGCCTAAAAACAGGAATTTCACACAATTTTTAGTGCAAAATTTGAAATTTTCTTCATATTTTTCTCTAAAACCTCGGTTTTACAGAAATTTCCAAAATCTGTGCATTTTGTCGTAAGACATGGTGCATCGGCTAGTGTTTGCGTATTTTTAAGCTTACAGTAACCAGGAAAAAACTAAATTTCTTCGCAAAACCACCCGTTCCGCCAAAGAAATTGGGTAAAAACAGGAATCCGAAAAACCCGTTTCCATAGTAACTGTTTTGCCGAGGCAAAAAGTGGGTGAGAACTATGAAAAACAGTGTTTTATAGCCAAAACAACATGTCGAGGAAATCAAATTTTTTTTAGAGAATACGAGTAAATTTTTGTAGGAAAAGCCGGGAAAACTGTTGAAAAAAGTGTAATCGTGCAAATATTTGCATAAGGGTGAATCAGGTCAAGCATGTCAGAAAACTCGAAATTTACTGAGAGTTTCAGGAAAAAATCTGAGAGTTTCAGCGATCTAGACTAATTTTAAGAGAATTTTAATACAAAATTCAGATTCAGCGTCATCTGTTACCCTTATCCAGACACTTTTTGCGCAATTTCGAAATTCTGTGCATTTTGTAGTAAAGCCTGGTGCATTAATTGGTGTTTGCGTATTTTTGAGACTACAGTACTCCGTAAAATTCAAAATTAGCGCTAGAACCCCACAAAAACGAGTTTTAGGGGTGAAAATTGGGGGGAGTTTGAATTTTATAATGAAATATTTGGAAACTTGCAAAAAACCATAGAAATTTCAGATTTTTTGCAGAAAAATATAAAAAAAGCTCAAGATTTTCGAGAAATAGTTTGCAAAAAACTGTCTAAAATCAAATCAAACAGGGCCGCGATCACATCGTGAAATAACAGAAATGGGCTTTCCTGTTCCTTTCGATTTTTTCTCTCGACTCTCTCACTTTGCAACGCTATTTCTCAGCGCTTATCAGTTATCTATCATCAATTGGCATCTTCTTTCCCTTATGGTGGCAGTGGTTGTTGGAGGAGAAAATGATTTGGAAACAAAAAAAAACGGGCGGTTTTTTGAGTGGTTACAAGTTATTTAGGCAAGTTGCTGGGAGAAAATTGGGAAAAACTGAAATTTTTAGCTTAAAACGCAGATTTTGAAATTTAAAATCAAAAAATTCGAATTTAAAATCACTTTTTACCCCTATCTAGGCACTTTTTGCGCAATTCGGAGTTTCTGTGCATTTTGTCGTAAAACATGGTGCATCGAATAGTGTTTGCGTACTTTTATGGCTACAGTAACCGAAATATTCAGAAATCAAATTTAATTTGTAAAATGATACTATTAACTTGAGAATTTAATAAGTAAATACCATTTTTCACAGAAAATCTTGAAAACCTGTGCATTTTGTCGTAAGACATGGTGCATCAACCCAGTTTTGTACTATTAATTGAAACAGAAACCTTAGGACAGTTTTCACATTAAAATTTTAATTTCCAACAATTTTTTTAACCAAAAAAGTGGGATTTTGGACCAATTTAATAACCTGTGCATTTTGTCGTAAGACATTGTGCATCGAGTAGTGTTTGCGTAATTTTAGAGCTACAGTACCCCCAAAAAACATTATTTATGGGGATCAAAAACTGCAGTAAATTTGAATTTTGTTATAAAAATAAATAAAAAATAACTATAAAAAGATGTTTCAGAAATGTTCGAAAAACTTGAAAATTGAAGAAAAAATTTTTAGAAAAAAAAATTCACTTCAATTTTCCAGCAAAATTTCCGGGACAAATTTATTTTAAAATTGGACAAAACTGAAAATTTATGTGAAGGGGAAGCATCATCTGATGGTGATTCATAAAAAAATGTGTGGAAGCATTTTTTTTTGCAAAAAAAAATTCCAGATTTTTTCTCCAAATTTTTTTTTCAGAAAAATTATAAAATGTGAGAAAATTTAGAGATTAGTTAGGGGACAGAAAATAAAAATGCCTGCAGAAAAAAAGAGACGCAGACACATTTGCAGACAAATTAATAAGCAGGTGGGTGGGGGAAATTGGCAGAAAAAATTGAAATTGGAAAATGTCGAAATTGATATTTTTTAACGATTTTTTTCAAATTTTTCTGTAAGTTTCAGCTAATTTAAGCTAGTAATTTTTAATTCTACTGTTCAAGAGATTCTCCAAACAAAAATTGACAAGACAGTCTGTGTAACAGTCGCTACTCAGCCAATTTGCCAAAAATTGAGCTAGAAGACTAGAAATGTGGTCTAAAAGATGATAAAAATAGTAAAAATCGACAAAAAATAATTCTGCAATTAATAGAAAATCAACTAGAATTGTTAGAAATCCAAAAAAACCGAAAAAATCCAAGTAGAACCTAAAGTCGTATGATATCAGAAACAAATGAAAATAAAGAAAATTAGAAAACATTTGATTAACAAAAGAGACACAGAGAACAATAGAAACAAGTACAGGTAGGAGGGAGACGAGAGAGTGGGGGAGGTGGTGGAGACGCAGAGAAAGAGGGAGAGAGGAAGAGGGGAAGATAAGGATCTAACTTGGTAGGTCACTAGGAGAAATTTGTTGCGCTTTTAAAAAAAAAAATTTAAATTGAAAAAATTGTTTAAATTCGAAAAGTTGCATCAAAACCTTGTAGTAATTGATTATTTTCTGCAAAATCACATATTTTTCTTGGTAAATTGGCTGAGTAGCGACCCAATTAACAACTGTGATACGGAGTTTTGTCAGGTTTCCAAAAATTTAGACGAAAATCAAGTTTTCAAAATATTTGAACAAATAAAAAAGTTTTGCAATATTTTTCAGATTCAAAAAAATATTTTGAACAAAATGTTAAAATTCACGGTATTTTGTTACCTAGTTTTTCCAATTTTCAGCTTTTAGCTCAACTGTTTAGTAAATTAGCTGAGTAGCAACTCAATTAACCACTGTGATACGGAGTTTTGTGAAATGTAGTCAAAAATAAATTTTTTAAACAAATTTGATGTTAAAATTCCTATTTTTATTACTAAAAACTTGGAAAATTTGTGAAAACTTGACCAAAATTTAAATTTGCAATTTCTTTTAAAACAAAATTTAATAGTTTCAATTAACTAGTTTCAATTAAGTTTTTTAAAACTCATAGCAATTTTTTTTACCTAAGACTCTGAGATTACAGACCTCTAGCTTAATTGGCTGAGTAGCGACCCAGTTACGCATTGTGCTACGGAGTTTTGTAGTTATGTAGCTGTAGATAAAGTTAATGGGTAAATTGACATAGAAATTTTAATTTTTTTTAAATTATAAATTGCTGAAAATTTGAAAAAAAAACACACGAATATCAAAAATGTTACGCAAATTTTTTTCGGAAAACATGAAAATTCAAAAAAAAATTATCCAGCAAAGAAGCAGAAAATGCCAATTTTTTGCCTCCTAAAACAAGAAGAGCACTGCACCTGAACCTGACAATCCGTTTGCCGTGTACAGTTGAGAGGAGGTGGAAGTGGAGGTAGTGGACCAACACTGTTTGACAATTGGATTATCAATAGGGCGAGAAGGAAGCGAAGAAATGTGCAAAACGGAAAAGACATTCGAGAGAAGGGCTTTGAACCACTGTACAAACTTACAAGTCTGCAAAATTGGGGAGAGGGGAAAATTTTAAAAATTCAATTTTTAAGAAGACAGGGGCGGAGCTTAACTAATATGGGTTTTTGTAAAATCATTTTTTCTATAATTTTGTAGGAACAAATTCACGAATAACTTGAAAAGTCGAGGTCGGTGCATCATGTTTTGTCCAACTTCTCACAGCTTGTATCTCAATGGGCTTTGGCTTTATTTAAAAATTTTCAGCTGATAAAATGTTTGAAATTTAATTTTCTATATGGAAAATGATTATTTGAACTTTGAGAACATCTGGAAAATTAACTAGAAGCTTTCAAAGTTGAGAAGTTCCCAGTGGATGCACCTTGTTTTTTTTTGCTCTAATCCTCTAACTACAAAATTAACCATTTTAAATAGAGGAGTTTCAAAATTTCTGAATTTCGCAATAAATAGCCCAATAATTTTGTACTAATTTTTGAAAAGTTGTACCTATTTTTTCTGAATTCAACATATCTGAATTACCCGTTTTCAACAAATTTAGGCAATTTTTTATTTTTGCCCAATTTTTTTTCAGCCATCTAATGACTGTCCTTTTTTTGGGCAAAAAAATTTGTTCGGAAAATGTTCGAAACTGCTATATTCTAAAAAAAAACATTTTTTAAGGGTTTGGTGACCAATTTTGAGTCCTCTAGCTTTAAAAATGACCATTTTAGAAGAGTTTCAAAAGTGTAAATGTTTGCCAATTTTTTGCTATTTTTGCCACTTTTTACTAGTTTTTGATGGGTTAAACCTAGATTTTCTGAATTATACGTATATGAATTACCCGTTTCCAACAAAATTAGACAACGTTTTATTTTTGCCCAATTTTTTTTCAGCCATTTTCAGCAATTTTTTTCAGATTGTCCTTTTTTTTTTGGGCAAAAAAAAATTTTCTAAAAATGTACAAAGCCATTAAAAATTGGAAAACGACAACTTTTTAGGGTTCGGAGATCAATTTTGAGTCCTCTAACTACAAAATTATCCATTTTGTAGGAGTTTCAAAAATGTGAATTTTTACAATAATTTGCCCAATTTTGCCACTTTTAATAGTTTTTGATGGGTGAAACCTAGATTTTCTGAATTCAGCATATATGAGGTACCCGTTTTCAACAAAATCAGACAACTTTTTATTTTTGCCCAATTTTTTTTCAGCCATCTAATAATGACTGTCCTTTTTTTTGGGCAAAAAAACTAATTTTTTGAAAATGTACAAAACTTAAAAATTTGAAAAGGAAAATTTTTAGTGATAGGAAACTTGCCAACTGTTTAAAATTCAAATTTTCATAATTTTAAATTCTAAAAATTTAAAATTTTCACGTTTTCAAACCTAAAAATCACAAAATTATCACTATTTTCATAGACAAAAGATTGCTTTGACAAAAAAAAAATATTATTTTAGTGTAAAAAGGAGGGAGGCAATTCGTTTTTTCGGCAGCCCTAAAAGGTGTGTAAAGTGTAAAAGAAAACATTGTCAACTAGCAGCAAAAAGAGAAGAAGATGTTGCCTGTTAGGGGGTACTTGAAGATAGTAGAACCAATTGTTCAAGTACTTATGAGAATTACATGTGGAGGTAACCTTGGAATGGGAAAAAGTTGCCGAAAATCTTGAAAAATCCCGGAAACACTAGAGAAAAGTTTCAGGGATTTTGAGTACTAAATTTGATTTTTTTTTTTAAATTTTTGTAGCCATAAATCTACCATATTCTTACCTCCAAAAACTGAATAAAACCTGAAAATCGCTTCTAGAAATCATGCAGAATTTCGAATCTATGAGAGGTAAAATGCAATCAGTTAACCTGGATTTCTATAAAATCGGGAAAAGGAAATTGAGGAGGTAAAGACAATCATATAAATACACAAATGACCCTGAGAAATAGAACAAAACGAGAAAAAAGGTGCGCCGAAACGGGAAATTTATTGGACCCAGCGAGAAACGGTGCCGACAGTAAACCCTGTTAAGGTTTTGGAGGCACTAAAAGACCTACCTATCTGCCTGGGTTACCTGCATGCCTAGGTTGCCTACATGCCAGCCTAACCTACCTAGTATATATAGCCTATCTAGCCTACCAAGCCTACCTAGCCTACCTAGCCTGCCTAGCCTACCTAACCTACCCAGCCTACCTAGCCTACCTAGCCTAAGTACGCCTGCCTACTAGGCAGCCACTGAGCCTACCTACAAATGCCAAATAAGGTCAACAAGGGAAAATTCACATGTATGCAATTCACATAAAAGGCGTAGGACATAATTAGTTGCAATTTTTATGTTCTAGAGACACATCGACTTGATAATTAGGCGCCATAATCTTACGACTTTTGATCTACCAGATTTTTGTAATGGTTCACAGGTCTGGCTGTTTTCAAAATATGGAAAAAAACTGGAAGTTTCTGAAAATAGAGCCTCAAAAATTAACGCTAATTTGCTAGTAGCCAAGAAAGGGGCGGGGTTTAAAAAATGGGCGTACCTGGATAATCCTGAAATTTCAGAAGATTAATACCGTAGTTGTAAGTAAATTGGGTAATGATTGGAAATTTGATGGAATTGAAAATTTTGGAAAAAAAAACTCGAAAATTGGAGCACGAATTTTTTTTTGATTTTTTTTTTTCAAAAATATTTAAACTAATAGTAAGTTTTAAATTTTACTTGATTTTTTTAATTTATATTTTCGAGTTTTTGAGGATTAAAAAATTAAAAAATTTGAAAAATCCTTAAGTTTTGAGTTTCTATGGGTTTCAGAAAAATTTACAAAAAAGGAACCTTTTTTTGAAATTTTTTCTTCCGATTATTCTGAAAAACTTCAAATTTAAGTGTCTATTTTAGATATTTAGGATATTTTTCTAGTTTTTCAAAAAAATTTTCCAGCATTAAGGTAGCATTTTCTGACACGTAATTAAGGAGTTTCAAAAAATATGGAAAAATATTTTGGAAAAAAATACCACTTTTTAAATTAAAAAAAATCATTGATTTTTGGAACTTCTGAAAAAAGAAATAATTTTAAAAATTTTGTACATTTTAAAAGTTTAAAATATACAAACTCTATCCTTAAAAAATTTTATTTTCAATGAAAAATAGATCCTTTGGAAATTTGAAAAAAAAACACTTTTTTTTTTGAAAAATTTGAAAATAAAAATTTTCCAAAAAAAAACTGCTCAAAAAGTTAGTAAAAACCTGTGAACGTTGTCCAAACAGATACAAAAACCGGCGAGTACAAACATAGCTGTCACGGTCAGCTACCGATACTTATGACCACTGGAAATTCCGGGCGGATAAAGGTGGAGGGAACCGGGCGGATTTGCTTGTCACCAGAGGAGAAGGAGGGGATTTCGGTAAAAAGCCATAAAAATTGTGTTCAATTGGGATATAAATATATATATGTTTATGTAATAAAATGCAATTTCCAAAATAAAGGCGCGAATTTGAAAACTTTGAAGGTTTTCTGAAAAAAATTGAAAATTTATTAGAAATTAATAACTTCTAGAACTTCCTGAAATTTGAATCTGCTAGCATCTGAAAAGCTGCTGAAAAACTTCAAATTTCCAAAAATCACTATGTATTAAAATATTTTAAGTTTGCTGAATTTTTTGCAAAAAACGAAAAAAAAAAGGATTCATAATTTTCTTAAAATTACCATTTTTGGGTTTCTGAAAAAATTCTCAAACTAGAAAAATAACTAGAAGCTTCTGAAAATATATAAATATCTCATTTTTTGACATTTCGGAACTTAAAAATTGTTAAGCTTCTTTTTATAACTGCAAAAAAGTCTGCAAATTTCTAGAGCTTTCCTCACCGTTTGTGCTTCTGAAAATCTGTTTTTTTCAGCATTTCCTTAATATTCAAGTTGTTGAGTTTCTGAAACTGTCAAGATATTGGAAAATCTGAAATTTACATAATTTTGACTGTTTCTGAAAAAGTACAAAAGCTGTTTAATTTTTTTTAATTTCAAGACTTTTCAAAAAAAAAAACCCTCAAAATCTTGACCCATTTCCTTGCCAAAAATTTCGAAACTCTATGACTAAGGTCCAGAAGATGACTAGACATCACCGAAATAAGTGAAATCATTTCGGCTAGCCCGTTCCTAATCCGATTATTTTGTAGTAAATTAACCTACATTACAAAAGTTTCTGGATTTCTGCCAAAAAAAAAAACCAAAAGATAATTGGTTTAATCTCTGAAACAACAACATTGTCATAAGAAAAACCTGACGGATACATAATAAAACCAACCATAAAGTTGGAAGTATAAAAGGACAATTGGAAGAAGAAGCCCAACGGCAGATAATCCCTGTAAAAAATTTTTCTCCAGTGGGGACTGGAACTTTGGTGCTGTGCGCCACAGCCATCTCTCTACCCACTTGAGCCACTGCTCCACTTTAGAAAAATTGCGTAAAATGGCTGTAAACCATCTGAAAAGTTGCTGGAAAATTTTCAATAGTTACTCCGATCGATAGAAAATAAAATTCTGATCATTTTTGGCTTTTGAAGCACTATTCTACCTTTATCCAGTGCAAAGTTACAACGCTTTGAAGTTTCTGCAGCGAGAGAGTGTGTGCGGGGGGAGACGCAGGGTGTCGCCTGCGTCTCCCCTCACCCCACACTCTCTCACCCTCCAAACTTCCAAACGATGTAATTCTGCAGTGAAAAGAGCTATCAAATAGCTTCCAACTAACAAAATGTATAGAATTTCAGGCTCTACAATCTCGGAAATTTTTGAGATACAAAAATATATGTACACAATTTAAATTTGTTTTTTCTCCGCGTAGGTCCTGTGTACTTTCCACATCATTTGCCTCACAGTGATGACCCACTTTCTTGAAAAGTTTGCCAAGACGATCTTTCCATCTTATTCTTCGTCAATTTATCTCTCCTCGCGCTCTCCTGCAGGAAAAAAGTAGGAAATTGCAAAATCTCTTTAGCCCTCTCTTATCTCTTTTTAATTTTTACGTGTATTTTCCCTTATCACCTTATTCTTATCACTATCGGAAGCAGAAAATTGGGGGGATAAGGGATAAATTATGAAAAACCGTCTTGGATTTGAGATGAGATATCCTATTAGGTTTTGAATAGGGAAAAGTGTCAGGTTTAAGGAGATCTTAACACCTCTTATCAGTTTTATCACTCACTTTTTTCGTTCGTTTTCCTGTGACTTTTGGAGTCTTTGCGGAGTTTTTTTTGTCTAAAAGCTGAGATTTTTCCTGTCAGTTTGCCTGCTTGTAACTTGCCCGCCTAGAAAGGCAGGCGCTCCGTAGGCGTTCTAGGCAGGCATATGTTACCTTATAGGAAGGCTAGGCAAGCCTGTATTGCCTGTTAGGTTAGGTAGGCTTTCCTTACAAGAGGGGTGCCTAGGTAGCCTTGTGGGTAGGTGAGACCGGCATTGGCTGCCTTGAAAGTAGGCGCATGGATGCCTATTTAGATGTTTGTATTTGAATTTCAAGTTTTACTACTTTTCAAAGATCAATTCCACTATTTTCGGGATACTGTAGCTTTAATTATACGCAAGTATAATATTTCTCGATGCACCATGTTTTATGATAAAGTGCCTTAGTCCTTCTGTCAGCAAAAATAGCTATTTTAGAGTGAATTTATACCCTGAACCTGACAAAAAAATTAGAAATTCGATTTTCCACTCTACTGTACCCCCACAAATACGCAAACACTCCCCGATGCACCATGTCTTACACATTACGGTAAAAACGGTATATTTGAACGCCGAATTTGAAATTTTTGTGTACAAAAGTTGGCAGATTCACAGCCAAGCTGCTAGGATCAGTGTTGTAAAGCTTAATCACCGGAAGCCGAGTACATTAAGCTTTAAGAAGGGTTTTTCCCAATGATTTATTTGATCTACTCAATGCAATCTTCGTAAGATTTGATTAAGAAGGCTAGACGCCAAGACGTCTAGTTTTGTAAAGAAGAACGGCTTGTGTGTTGCAGAAAAGTGTTCCTTATCAGTTCCTTATCAACGAACAAAGAAACGAGGAGAGAAGGTTACCTCAATTTCCGCTTAGTTTCTTGTGTTTTGGAACCTTATTACAGTTTGATTTATGAGATCTAGTCCCGAGTATCAAGGTAATCGGTTCTCGAAGGTCAGCTTTTTTGCTGTACTTTCAAGGCTTCTAATCGGACAAAATTTCGAGAACACTATTTTTGAAATTTTTGAGCTGAAAATTCAGATTCCTCGGCCACAACTTACCGTTTACAAGTTTCCTGAAAGCCATCTAGCTGGGTTTTCAATTTTAGGTTTACTGTAGCTCCAAAAATACGCAAACACTATCCAGTGTACCACAGTTTACGACAAAATGCACAAATTGCTGGAAATCTCCAGGAAAATGCATCTATGTGCGAAATTCAGTGCTGAATTTGAATTTCAGGTTAAAATTGCTGGAAATATTCATTTAAAAATTTTAAAAATTTCCTAAACTTTGAAGAATGCAAAAATAGACAGCATTGAAAAAATTACCAATTAAAAGATAAATTCCAGATTAATTTAGCTCAAGGTTAAGCCTGAGCCTAAGCCTAAGCCTAAGCCTAGGCCTAAGCCTAAGCCAAATCCAAAGCCAAAGCCAAAGCCAAAAACTAAGCCTAAGCCTAACCTAAGCCTAAAATAAAAAATAAGCCTAAGCTAACGCTTGCCACTGACGCCAAGCCTAAGCCTAAGCCTAAGTCAAAGCCTAGGCCTAAGCCTAAACCTAATCCTAAGCCTAATTCTAGGCATAAGCCTAAGCCAAAGCCTAGGCTCAATCTCACATAATGCAAAAAAATAATTCTAGGGGTAAACTCGCCTGCGGAACTCGAATTTTTAGTTGAAAACTGCGTAAAATAATGTTTAAAGGCAGTTTCTGCGCTTTTAAGCTTTTGAAATTGCCAAAATCACTGTCCATCTCTTAATGCCCCCTAAAGCCCTGAAACTTCCAATTTTCCTCCCCTCTAAAAAAAGCGGCTAACCAAATAAATCTCTCTCTGCCCAATCAACTTCCGGTGTTCATTCAATTCCCAAATGACTAATCCACTTTCCCGCCGGGGCCCCCCTTCCCACCCACTTTTCCCATCAGTTTCTCCCACCTTTTTTTATGTGAATGCGTGTTCTTCATCTGTCTCCTCATCATCATCAAACACTGATTCTTATGTCATTTCCGCCCCCGGCCTGCACCTTTATTTTTTTTCATTGTGTGCGTTTTGTTGCAGACACTTTTTTTTTCGGTGAAATTTTGTACACCCCCTTCTAGTGTAATTTTAGAGGGGGGGGGGGGGGGGGGTATATAAGGAGTTGGGTTCTTGTACTTTGAAGGTGTCTAGGCATTATTTTAAAGCGGATAAGTTTGTCAGTAATAATCATAAACCTTGAGTGTTTTGGAAAAAAAAATCTGAAAAAAATATTGTCTCAATTTTTTAAAAATGTTTTTCTTTTTTTTTGAAATCTCTAATTTTATTTGATAAATGTTTTTTGTACTTTTTGTTGCTTGTTTCTACCAAATTTTTCTGTAGTTTTGGGGTACTGTAACCCCATAAGTACGCAAACACCTCTCGATGCACCATGTCTTATGGCAAAATGCACAGATTTTTCAATTTGACTGTAAGACTACATTTTAAATATCTCTTTTTGAATATTTAAAAAATATTAAATAAAGTCAACCTATCAAATTTGAAACCGCCTTAAAACTAGTTAAATTTAAAATTTGGAAAGAAAAATTTCAAAAAATAATAAAAAAATTTTTTTTTTGAAAACTTAAATTCTGAGTACTTTTTCTTTATTTTATGATTACTTTCACTTATTTGCACTGATTTCGAACATTTTCTTATCATCACCGGTTACTCTAGCCCCAAAAGTACGCAAACACCTATCGATGCACCATGTTTAACGGCAAAATACACACTTCCCGAAAAATTGCCAGAAAAAAGGTTTCCAGGGGGTAGATTTTGTCGATGAATTTGAAAATGTTAGTTCCAAACGTCGAAAAATGTCTTAAAACCTCAAAAAAATCGTGTTGATTTTTTGCGAATTTCTGCTCTTACAAAATTTTGATAAAAATCCCAATAAAAATTTCCAGATTGTCTGTAAATATGCAAATTCTTCCAATTTTCTTCCCACTACTTATCACTTCGCTTCACGCAATTCCACGTGGTCGGCGGGCGGTTCGGGTAAGCCTTTTCACTTCATTTTTGCCAAGAACCACTGAATATTCCAATTTTCAGAACCGCAACGAAGGAGACATCAATTCCTTAGTTGGAGTAGGTCAATATCTATACCAAGGGGACATTGCAGTGGTGAAATCCAGGGCTCGGCGAGCCGTAATCCGACAGAAGCACAAAAAGTGGAAGCTTCCGATGCCTTACTCTTTTGACAGGAATTTTCGTGAGTTTTTACGCGAGAAAAATAGATCAAACTACAGTAATTTATATTTTTAGATAGTAGGTCAAAGTGCAGTAAGGTTTATGGAAATTAGGTCAATCTACAGTATCCCCTAAGTAGGTCAAACTACTGTAACCGTAGCTTTACTTAGATCTAGCTACAGTAACCCTTATGAATATCAAACTACAGTATCCCCTAAGTAGGTCAACCTACAGTAACCGCAGGTATACTTAAGTATAGTTACAGTAACCCACAAGTAGGTCAAACTACAGTAAGTCCTAAGTTAGTCAAACTACAGTAATCGTTTAGAAGGTCAAACTACAGTATTCCTGAAGTAGGTTAAAACTTCAGTACCTCATTAGTGGGTCAAATTACAGAAATCCTCATTTGGTCAAGCTACAGTAGCTTTTAAGTAGCTCCATCTACAGTAACCCCACCGTATTCCAGCCTCCCGTTCCCGACAGCGAGTCCTTGAAGCCATGCAATTTTGGAGTGAAAAAACATGTGTAACATTCCATGAAAATCGATATGTATACCCCCATGTGAGCATATTCGAAGGAAATGGATGCTGGAGTTTTGTTGGAAAGCAGCCAAGTCTCCGCGAGCAGTCGTTGTCACTGGAGCGCAGTTGCACCGATCACACTTTTGTGGTGGCCCATGAGATTGCACATACTCTTGGATTTTATCATGAACACGCAAGAGGCGATCGGGATCAATTTATATCGATTGATTATTCGAATGTTAACCCGAATTTGACATTTGCGTTTGCAAAAGTGAGTTTTTTTGCAAATTTTGGACTAGAAATTCAAAATCTCCGTAATTTTTTCCATACACCACATTTTTTCTGGATGCTACTGCCTAACTTTGAGCTTTCGGGTTACTGTAGCTTCAAAAGTACGTAAACACCGAGAGCCTTACGACAAAATGCAGAAAATCACAGAATTGTCTAGAAAAAGCCTACTCGGCGTGAAAATGCATTCTGAATCTGAATTTTAATGTTTCGCACTCTAAAAATATGTTTTGACGTCTGAAAAATGAGATTTTCAGACGGCAAAAAAGTTTCAGCCAAAATTAGTTTTTTCATTTTTAGTTTTTTTTTCAGGAATCCGAAAAACAACTGGACCATCAAGAAGCGGCTTATGAATACGGTAGTGTGATGCACTATTCGGTAGATCAGTTCGCCGTGAACACCAATCGCCCGGTGATCTACGCCAGAGATCAAAAGTTCGCTCAGGCTATGGGAAATCGGATGAGAGCCACGTTTCAGGATGTCTCGAGGATGAATGTGCTTTATAATTGTCATGGTAAGTCATAATAGACAAAATGAAAGTTAAAAACATTTTTTGGAAAAGTTAAAAATTAAAAAAAAATTTAATTTGAAAAAAATTTCAAAAATTTTTTTTCCATCTTTTTTCAAAAAAAAAAAGTTTCCAAAATCTTTTCCCCATGGTATATGTCACTTGATATTTTTATTTTTCATATTAAAAACTTTCAGAACGCTGTGCAAACACCCTAAACCGGTGTCAACAAGGCGGCTACCCGGCTCCGAGCGACTGCTCCCAGTGTGTGTGCCCCGATGGTTTTGGCGGGAACTTTTGTGAGACTATTGAGGCCCATTCAGTAGGCCAGAAGGATAATTCGGATTGTGGAGGGGTGTTATGGGTGAGTTTTTGAAATTTTTAGAAAAAAAAATTAGACAGAAAAAATTTTCGAAAAAAATTAGTAAATTTTTTTTTTACTTTTTTCCTTTTTTTTCTATATTTGCCTGCTAATTTTCTTTGTGGAAAACTCAAATTTTACCCAATTTCCAACTCAAAGTCAAAATTCCAGGCTTCCGAAACATCTCAAACCTTCTACGGAGCCGTGCGCACCAGAGTCCACTCGAACTCCGTCCTACCAACCCCGGAGCACTGTTTTTGGCATATTAGAGTAAGTTTTTTTTTAATTTTTCAGTTAAAAATTTGAATTCTACTCGCATTTTCGACCCTAAAACGCGTTTTTCACAAAAATTTGAAAATCTGTGCATTTTGTCGTAAGACATGGTGCATCGAAGGATGTTTGCGTATTTTCGGAGCTACAGTACTCCAAAAACGTCAATTTTAGAGCCAGAAGTCTAGGAAAAAGAAAAAATTGGTTATTTTGAGCGGGAATTTCAAATTTTCAGTCAAAAATTCATAAAAATCGTGAATTTCAGGCATCCCAAGGAAAATCCATAGAGATCCAAATCAAGAACATCATCTCACCATGCTCCATGTCATGCTCCTTTAATGCTCTGGAGCTCAAGCTGTCAAATTTCACAATGACAGGTCCCAGGTAAGAGATTACTGTAGTTTGACCTACTTCAGGGTTACTGTAGTTTGATCTACTTAAGGGTTACTTTAGTTTGACCTACTTAAGGGTTACTTTAGTTTGACCTACTTCTTTCTAAGCTTTCTATAGTTTGACCTACTTTGTTGGCAAAATCACTGTAGTTTGACCTACTTGTTATCAAAATTACTTTAGGTCGACCTACTTAAGGGTTACTGTAGTTTGATCTACTTCACATCACAATTACTGTACTTCGACCTACTTTTCTCTAAAATTACTGTAGTTTGACCTTCTTTTCCTTAACTGTATCAAAACTTTACCTACATTTGTTCCAGATTCTGCTGCGACGAGCACATCTACAATAGGTACTCCCAGCCAAAAGTCTTCCAGTCAGAAGGTCCCTTAGCTGTAATTGGAGCATATGCTAGATACGATTATTTGGATTTTAATATTGAATATCGTGCTGTTTAGGTTTTTTTGTTAACAATTTTACAAAATGTATCTCACTTTTTCATCCCGTTTTCTTTCCATTTCCCCCTTTTGATACTCAATTCAATGTGCCACGTTGCTTTATTTTGTTTTTTATTCCTGGTTTTTCAATAAAATTTTGAAGATTTTTATGTTAATTTTTGAATTTTTGTGTACTGTAGCTTGGGAAGTACGCAAACACCAAGCGCTTTACAACAAAATGCACAGATTTTCAAAATTTTATAAAAACTTGGTGAAAAATTTTCTTGATTTTGAATTTTGCGTGTAATAAATTTTCTAAATTAATAGTTTTATAAAATTTCAATTTTTGTTTACGTTGCCACTTGGAATTCAAAATTCAAGAAAAAAACTAATAGTTTCTCGCATTTTAATTTCCCACTTATTCAACTTTAGAAAATGGTAAGTTCTTCTTTTTAATGAAAAAAATTGGCAATTCGGTAGGGTAGGTAGGTAGGTAAGCCTTCAAGCGCCTGAATTTACTTCCTGCCTACCTGCCATATGCCTGCCAATGCTATGCCTACCTATCGTTGCCTGTGCCTGCTGGACTTGCCAGACGCGCCTGTCAGCCTCTCAAGCTGTCTGCTTGCCTGTACCTTTGCGTACCTATGCCTACCTATTGCTGCCTGTGTCTGTTTGGATAGCAGTTCTCGCCTATCAACCGCTGCTGCCTACCTATGCCTGCATGTGCCTACCTAGCCTACCTAGCCTACCTATGCCTACATGTGCATACCTATGTCTTTCTATGCCTACCTAGCCTACCTAGCCTACCTATGCCTACATGTGCATACCTATGTCTTTCTATGCCTACCTAGCCTATCTAGCCTACCAAGCCTACCTAGCCTACCTAGCCTTTCTTGCCTACCTAGCCTGCCTATGCCTACCTATCTTGCAAAAACCATCAAAATTTTCAGAACATTCTAAATCTCCGCGATTTCGTTCAAATTTCTCTACTTCTGCTCCAAGTTCAATGTTTTACATCTCCCGGATAACTTCGTTCGGTTTGGAAAAATCCAGTTTCTTGTCCAGCAGGACATTATGCAAATGGCTTGAAAATAAAATACTCACAAAATACTGCCGATGAATTTTCCAGTGATTTTTCATTGATCGTTGGTTCTGTCAGTGCGGTTGCTCTGTATTGTCAGGAATTTGGGAGTTCTGGTGAGCTGTAGGAACTTTTTATTAGAAATTTTGAATTTTCTGTGTTCTGTTACCCATATTTTCGAGTTTTGTGGGTTATTGTAGCTTGAAAAGTACGCAAACGACCGACCAGCACAGAATTTTCAAATTTTAGGTCAAAAAATGTTTTAAAACTCAAAAAGTGGTGTGGAAATCGAATTTCCTACTCAAAATATTTCAAATATTATAGTTTTTGCCATAAGCCCTTTTCCAGGTGCTCCAACTGAGCAAAATCAAATTCTCAGCAGTGAAGGAGTTGTAAAAGACTCGGCATGGAAAAATACACAGACAATGTTGCGGTGTACTGTGGGACGAAAGATGGTCCCAGGGACAATACGGTGAGGGTAAGTATTTTGTTGGATTAGTATAAAAATTCAAAAAATTTGAATTTAAAAGATTTGAAAAAAATTGGTTTTATTTGAAAATGTGAAAAAAAATTTAAATTAAATTTTTTTTTTTCAAAATGATGTAACTCCGCCTATTTTTATGATATTCTTAAAATTTCAACTACTGAAATTATCCAAATTTGAAGCTTAACCCACTAATCGTATTTTCAAAATTTTAGGAAACACCAAAAACCGAGGAAACTGGGATTCTGACTTCCTATGCCCCACCGGTGAAGCGGTCTGCTTGATTCGGTCGCAAATGGAAGCAATGGTTCCTTTTATGCCAGGTCCAGAGTTTACACCGTTGGGAACAAATGATTTGGAAATGAAGTGCTGTAAAATTGAAAAACCGCCACCTCCGCCACCGCAAAGATCGGAAGATTACCAGGAGAGGGGCCACTACCGACGGGACCCCTTTTTTAACTTTTCCGGCGGGAAGTTTGAAA
The DNA here is from genome assembly GCF_000002985.6 of Caenorhabditis elegans. Taxonomy (NCBI): domain Eukaryota; kingdom Metazoa; phylum Nematoda; class Chromadorea; order Rhabditida; family Rhabditidae; genus Caenorhabditis; species Caenorhabditis elegans. The sequence goes on along the minus strand of NC_003280.10, from coordinate 1,174,045 downwards.
TTTTCGGTATTATTCTTGTGTTCATTGTATTGAATCAATAAACTCGTATTTTTATTATTTAGATTTTTTTCTTTCATTTAAAAAAATTGAAAAATGAAAAAATGAAACGTGGAAATTAGGTGCTCCAAATGAGCAAAATCAAATTCTCAGCAGTGACGGAGCATTGAAAGATTCAGCATGGAAAAATACACAATTTTGCCCAAAAAATGCCCAATTTTTCATAGGATTTGCGTTGAAAAATATTCCAGGAGAAGATAAGTACGATAAGACACGTCTGGACAATGTTGCGGTGTACTGTGGAACGAAAGATGGTCCTAGGGACAATACGACTCGGTGAGAGTTTTTTTTGAAGTATTGTCTGGTTACTGTAGCCCCAGAAGTACGCAATCGCCCTTCGATGACCCATGTCTTACGACAAAATGCACTGAATTTTCAAATTGGCTTAAAAACATGTTGTAATTTTTTTTTGAAATTTTTTTTCTACAAAAGTTTTCAGTTTTTTTCTTTCGGTCAGTGTAAGTACACAGACTCTTGGAGCTACAGTACCCCGGAAAAGCAAAAAACTGAATTTTTTGTGAACACATAAAAACCGTACAAGAAAGATTAAGATTTTATTTTAAAAAAATAATTTAACAATTTGTTTTGATTTTTTGAAAAATTTGAATTTTGATCAATGTGTGCAGATAAAATTTTTTTGATAAATTTTTGGATAATTCCAACTACTGGATTTATTCAAATTTTGAGAAAAATCCTACCAACTACTTTTCAATTCTTCAGGGGACACCAAAAACCGAGGAAATTGGGATTCTGACTTCCTTTGCCCCTCCGGTGAAGCGGTATTGATTGAATAAACAAATGTATAATTTTAAAATTTTTTCAACAGTTTTGAAAAAAATTTCTGGAAATTTGGAGCTCAAAAAGTTGCAATACTGTGTACCTTTTATGTTAAAAAAAACAGTTAAATTGCAAGTTTTTGGGTTACGGTAGCTCCAAAAGTACACAGACACTCTTCGATGCACAATGTCTTACGAAAAAATTCACAGAGACTGGAAAATTTCTGGAAAACTAGTTTTTTTTTCAATTTCTTCGATTTTTTCAATTTAATCCTGTTTTAGAGTTATAAATATACTTTTTTTGCCAATTCAGCACGTTTTGGGGTTACTGTAGCATTAAAAATACGCAAATTTTCATCGATGCACCATGTCTCACGACAAAATGCACCAAAATTTCCAATTCGCTGGAAAACTTGTTTTAGGGCCGAGAAACAAATTTTCAAGTTTAAAATTTTCAAAAATATGAATTTTTAGTAAAAATAGAACAAAAATCGTTTTTTAATTGGAAAATTTTTTTTCAAATTTTCTTCACAATTTCACAAAAATCTCAATTTTGAATAACAATTTCATTTAATTTTCGCCAATTTTGCACGTTTTTGGGTTACTGTAGCTTCAAAAATACGCAAACATCTATCGATTCACCATGTCTCACGACAAAATGCACTGAATCTTAAAAACTAGTTTTAGGGTCAAAAATTGCAGAGAAACACAAATTTTCAAGCCGAAGAACACTGTAGTCCATCACGAGAGAGGAATTTTTGTGACCAAAAGTTGATAGACTGATAAGAGTAGCAATCAAAACTAAACTATGCAAATTTGATGCAAAAATGGTGTGAAAAAAGTGGAAAACAACCGCGGTCAACCAATTTTTGGTCATTTTCAGATAAGAAAATTACCATAAAATCGGAGCACTGACCTTTGAACATTTTTCCTCCAAGTTTTCAACAATATTTCCACTTGTTTATACAACAAAATAAATGTCTGGGAGTACTAAAACCCGCAGTTTTTCACAATTTTTATCCCTAATTCTCTCTGCTCTCTCGGGGCCAAAAAGGATTATCTATTTTTCGGGTATAAAAAGTATAAAACGCGTCGTGATTTTTCATGTTTTATCTGACAAAAAACAATATGCAGAAAATAATTTTGGCATCGTTATTTCTAATTCCCCTGAGCTTGGGGACAATTGACTTTAACCCAATTGTGACCCGGCTGGTAGAGTACCGAGACTCACAGAATACGGTTTTGGAGGGGTATTTGGCTTATCCTGTGTGAGTTTTCAGTAGAAAAATTGAAAATTTTTGTAAACATTTGAAATTTCCAGAATTACTGGATTCTTCCGTAAGCGCCCTGCTGTCATCATCTTCCATGCTTTCACTGGACGTACCGAATTTGATAATCAGAAGGCTAGGGATTTGGCTAAGGTAGGTCAAAGTCGATGAATCAATTTTGCAATTTTGGCTTTTGGAGCAAGGTTCTAGGATTAAAATGAGAGCAAAGTTATGACAATTTGAAGTTGAGTCGCTACTCAGCCAAATTCCTGACTCCGTATCACACTTGGTGTATTTAAATTTTTTTTGGTCTACAAGGTTTTTGGAGCACGCATGTAGAAGCAGAACAAAAAAATTTATGCCAACTTCAAAATTTGCTAAGTCGCTACTCAGCGAAATTAACGACTCTTTTTCAGCACGGGAGCGCACATGAAACCAGCGGCCGGCAGGAAATATGAATTTTTTGACTGAACATTGAAATTTTAGTAGAGCTTGTTTCATTTTAAACTCAAAAAAACTGAAAATGCGCTCCAATGCTAATTTATCAACGGAGCGCACTGTCGATCAGCGACCGACGGAAATTCAAATTTTTAGAAAAAATGTTTTTAGATTTTTGCGATTTCTAATACATTTTGCACAATTTTTTCCAAATTTGCTGCTCATTTCTAACCTTTTCCGAGTTTTTTTTTTCAATTTTACAAGCAAATTTAAATGTGAACTGAGCCGCTACTCAGCGAATTTCTCTAAGACTGCCGTAACTTTATTCATTTTGATCCTAGAAACATGGCTCCAAGAGCAAACTTGTACATAGAAAATATAATTGTTCACAAAATTCCATAATTTTCAGCTCGGCTATGTAGCATTTGCTGCGGATACCTATGGAAAAGGAAAGGCCGCTCCAGATGTGAATGGAAATTTTGCAATTATGGGGCAACTTCTAGGCAATAGGTAGATTTCACTAATGTACAAAAAATGTCTCAGCAATTAAAATTTTCCAGAACCACAATCCTCCGCAACCGAATTATAAGTGCTTGGACCTATGTGAAGGGGCTCTCTTTTGTAGATACTAACAATATCGGGTCAATTGGGTTCTGTTTTGGCGGGCTTTGTACTTTGGATTTGGCCCGTTTCAATGTTGGACTAAAAGCTGCTGTGTCGTTCCATGGAACACTTACGGATTACCCGGGAAATGGAACGTAAGATTTTTTTGGTGGGGTTACTGTAGTTTGGCTGGAAGGGTTTTCACTTGAGAAATTTATTTTTCGAAAATTCTCATTGTCAAATTGAATTAAGCAGCAATTTCTACCCTAGAATTGCAGTTATCGTACAAATTCAAAATATCTGTGCATTTTGTGGTAAGACATCATTGTTTGCGGATTTTTGAGCCAATTTTGATGTGGAGCCTAGAAAAATGATTAGTATCGTCGAATTAAATTTCTCAAAAAACAACGTAATATTGCACAAAAATTTTCAAAAAATTTCGAATAATTTTTTTCAAAAAAAAAAAATTGCAAAAAATTTTTTAATTTTTTTAAAATATTCAAAACTTGAAAAACTAGCTGATTTTTAAAATATTTTTGAAATTTTCATATAAAATTCTAAATTAGCAAGTGTTTTTACCCTAAAATTACGGTTTCAAATTTTTAAACATGGTGCATCGATAGGTGTTTTCTGACTTTTGAGTTCAATTGACTAAACTGGAAAAATAAGTGTTTGGGGGTAGAATTTTGCAAGAAATCTGAATTTAATAATGAAAAACTGCAAAAAATTTCGATTTTCGTATGATTTCTTGGATTCAAAAAAAGTAAAAAAAAAACATTTTTCCAAAAAAATTCCCCATTTTCAGAGCAATCGACGCCTCAATTCAAGCTCATCATGGAGATGCAGACCCTCACACTACAAATGAAAATGCCGAGGATTTCATTGAAGAAATGAGGAGAAGAAACGGTGATTGGATGTTCAGTAGATACGCCCACGCCCTCCACGCCTTTACTCTCCCCGGAGTCGAGAATTGGGGAATTCCAGGAGCCGCATTCGATCCTATTGCTTCGAATAGGTCTTGGAGCGCCATGGAAGCGTTTTTGGCTGAAAAACTTCTTAATTGAGAAGTTTTGAAATTTTAATGTTTTTCGAAAAAAAAACTTTGAAAAAAAAATTTCTGAAATTTTATCTGAATTTTGTTTTCTTCACAATTTGATCACTTTTAATTCTTATTTTGTAAAAATTACACAATTTCGTAGTAATTTATCGTGAAGAGACCTTCTTTTAACCTATACCTCGAACCCTTCCCCATAATAAAGTTCAGCAAAAAAATATCCCTGCCATTTTTAGTAATTTATTTTATTTTGCTTTTCTTGTAAATAATATACATATTCTGTCAAATAAAGGTTGAAAACTTTAATTTTGTTAATTTTCCGAGCCGAGACGGTCAAAAATCCCGCAATTTCAGCAATATTAGCAATGGAGCGCGTATGCAACCTGCGGTAAGTGGGACTTTTTTTTTTAATTTTTTAGTGTAAAAGTGAAATTTTCAAAGTTTATTACAGTATCTGATAAGGTCTAAATCTACTATTTTTAATTCTTCAAATTTGAAATGTTCTAGAGTTCCAAAAATTTGTAGGCTTCGCAGTGGAGCGCATTTGACATTTATTTTTAATATCAATTATTGAACGTTAAAAAACTACTTTTATTTTTTAAATATTTACAAAACTATAATATTACAAAAAAAAATTTGAAGAAAAATTTATTTTTGGAAAACTTGAAAAATTCCAAAACTCGTCAATTGCTCAGCTTCTCCGTCAAAAATGATTTCATAGCACTCCAAGATCTATTAGAAGCAATAGGATCAAATGCGGCTCCTGGAATTTCCCAATTCTCAACTCCGGGGAGAGTGAAGGCGTGGACGGCGTGGGCGTATCTACTGAACATCCAATCACCGTTTCTTCTCCTCATTTCTTCAATGAAATCATCGGCGTTTTGATTTGTAGTGTGAGGGTCTGCATCTCCGTGATGAGCTTGGATTGAAGCGTCGATTGTGCTGAAAATGGGGAATTTTTTTGGAAAAATGTTTTTTTTTTACTTTTTTTGAATCCAAGAAATCATACGAAAATCGAAATTTTTTGCAGTTTTTCATTATTAAATTCAGATTTCTTGCAAAATTCTACCCCCGAACACTTATTTTTTCAGTTTAGTCAATTGAACTCAAAAGTCAGAAAACACCTATCGATGCACCATGTTTAAAAATTTGAAACCGTAATTTTAGGGTAAAAACACTTGCTAATTTAGAATTTTATATGAAAATTTCAAAAATATTTTAAAAATCAGCTAGTTTTTCAAGTTTTGAATATTTTAAAAAAATTAAAAAATTTTTTGCAATTTTTTTTTTTTGAAAAAAATTATTCGAAATTTTTTGAAAATTTTTGTGCAATATTATGTTGTTTTTTGAGAAATTTAATTCGACGATACTAATCATTTTTCTAGGCTCCACATCAAAATTGGCTTTTTTTTCAGCAAATTATAGGGCAAAAATGCTTGCTAATTTTGGATTTTATATGAAAATTTCAAAAATATATTGAAAGTCAGCTATTTTGTTCGACGTTTTTAGAAAATAAAATTTGACGATACTAGTCATTTTTCAAGGCTTCATAGGCTCAAAAGTCCACAAACAAAGGTTGATGCACCACGTCTAACCACAAAATACCCACGTACTCTAAACATTGCCGAAAAGTGCAATTTTGAGGTTAAAATAGCTCACCAATTCAAATTTAATCATCAAAACTTTCCGAACTATGAATTTTCCAGAAAAAGACCAAGAATAAGCTCAACTCTGTCATTTTTTTGAGGTGTCGAATAGACTGTGAGAATTTTCAAAAAAAAATTAGTAAATCAGTTTTTTACCTTTCAACCAAAAATTAGAATTAGAAAATTTTCGGTTCATCATCCATTTAAAATTTTAATTTTCTCATTGATTTTCAGTTCATTTATTATTTTCCAAAGATTTGATTATTGTAGTCTCAAACAAACCCAAAAGTTCATCAAAGCACGATCTTTCTAAATTTGCCAGAAAATGGTAATTATAAGGTAAAAACACCTGCTGGCTTCAAATTTGACCATGAGAATTTTCGAAAAGTTAACTTTTCAAGTGAAAACCCTTTTGGGTCAACTACAGTAACCCCATCACCAAAAAATCTTACGTTCCATTTCCCGGGTAATCCGTAAGTGTTCCATGGAATGACACAGCAGCTTTTAGTCCAACATTGAAACGGGCCAAATCCAAAGTACAAAGCCCGCCAAAACAGAACCCAATTGACCCGATATTGTTAGTTTGGACATATTTTAGACCTCTTACATAGTTCCAGGCACTCAGAATCCAGCTGCGGAGGGTTGTGGTTCTGGAAAATTTCAATTTTAGTCTAGTTTAGATAGAATCTGGAAATTATTAGAACCCACCTCCCATAATGGCAAAATTTCCATTCACATCTGGAGCGGCTTTTCCTTTTCCATAGGTATCTGCGGCAAAAGCTACGTAGCCGAGCTGAAAATTATGGAATTTTTTAAACAATTGTATTTTCTACATTTTTTCTCTTGGAGCCAAATTTCTTGGAGCAAAATGGGGGAAGTTATGGCAACTTTTGGAGTAATTAGCTGAGTAGCGACTTGGCTAGATTTTATATTGGCCTGGAAACATGGTACAACTTGGAGCGTAAATTTCAAACCAGAGTACCAAGTTTGCAATTTGAGTCGCTACTCAGTTCCAATAGCTCCGTATCACACTTTATACCACCGACGTGGACTAACTTTGCCTCTTACACCAAGTTTCAAAGAGTAATAATGAGCAAAGTCATGGCCATTTGAGTTTCATGACGACTTGTTCAGTCGCTACTCAATATGATACGGAGCCATCAATTTAGCTGAGTAGCGACTCAAACAAGTTTCAAACTGCCATAACTTTGTTCACTTTAGTCCTAGATACTTGCTACAAGAGGCAAAGTTGTAGAGTATAACCGTTTTAATTAAATGGTATTAAATGTGATACGGAGCCAAGCCATTAATTTTGCTGAGTAGCGACTCATCTTCAAATTGTCATAGCTGTGTGAATTTTTGATCCTAGAAACTTGCTCCAAAAGACAAAAGTAAAGCTAATTTCCTTTTTCCTAGACTTTGACCTACCTTAGCCAAATCCCTAGCCTTCTGATTATCAAATTCGGTACGTCCAGTGAAAGCATGGAAGATGATGACAGCAGGGCGCTTACGGAAGAACCCAGTAATTCTGGAAAACCTCAAAAATTAAAAAAAAATTCCCACTAAAAACTTACACAGGATACGCCAAATATCCCTCCAGAACAGTATTCTGTGAGTCTTTATATTCTACCAATTTTGTACAAATTGGGTTAAAATCTATGAATCCCTGACTTGCTGGGATTAGAAATAGTGCTGACAATATCATTTTGAGCATGTTTTAACACGGAAAATTTTGCGATAAAATGTGGTAAATTGGGGCACATTTTATACCGAAAAATTGCCACTGTAAACAAATGGAAATTTCGACGGAAAAATTGATAAAGGTCAGCAAAATTACCATAAAAGTCTAAAAATTGGCTGTTGTTTTGACATTTCACCACTAGATTTGCATATCACAAGGCCAGAGGACAGTCTGAAAATTTGAACTTTTCAGATTTTTTTGTTCTGAAAAAAAAATTTTCATAAGCTTTTTTCAAGGTTTGTGCATTTTAAAGTACGCTTTACTTTTATTGAAACAAGTTGCTACTCAGCGAAATTAATGACTCCGTATCAAACTGTGTGCCAAAATAAAAGTCAAAATAAAATTTTATTGGCTCCAATTTTGCTTTTTAGAACATGTTTCTACCTCATTATTGAAAAGAGTTATGCTGCTTTAGAATTTGATGAGTCGCTACTCAGCGAAATTAATGACTCCGTATCAAATTTTGTTCCAGCCAACGTGAAATTTTATGGGCTACAACAATTTTGCCTTTTGGAGCAAGTTTTCCTAGGACCAAAATCAGCAAAGTTATGCACATTTGAAATATAGCGAGTCGCTACTCAGTCGATTATTTAATGACTCCGTGGCACACTGAGTCGCTACTCAGTTAAATTTTCAAAAACACCATAACTTTGTTCATTTTGATGCTAGAAACTTCTTGCAAAAGACAAATTGTAGAACATGAAATTTTACGTCCGCTCGTATACTGTGTGATACGGAGCCATTAAAACTGAGTAGCGACTCGAGACTATTTTATGCATTGTATCCGATTGTGAATATTTCGATTTGACAAAAACTATACGGTTTTTAACTTTGAAATCTAAGCACTAGCTCTTTATCTGAACAAGTTACAAAGCTTCAAAGTTTGGCCAAGTCGCTACTCAGCCAAATTTTGAAACTGATTTTTAATATAGAAATAGCCTATGCAATACGTAATGTAAAAAATTTCAAAAATTGAAAAACTGAACTTGTGGCCGATTTATTGATTGATTCTTCTTTTTTTTTGTGTGTGGTTTGTATAAAATAATATTGTGTGTTCAACAATTGAGTGGTGGGCGAAAAAGTGAGAGGATTACTGTAGTTGTGTGTGTGTTGGGGCAATATTTAAAATTAAATTAATGATATAGATATTATGTGACAAAAGAGTGGGGTTTTGAGAGTAAAAGTTGAGAAAAAAGGCAAAAAAATGCGGGAAAAAAAAAGTTAAAATTTTCAAAAAATCATGAATTTTTGGTATTATTATTCACTGAAGTAATCGAATTCTTCTTTTTGTTTCCCTTAATTGTCTTGATAAATGGAAGAAAAACACTGCAAATTTGAGAACTGGGCCGTTCTGTTGATGAGTTGGAGCGGTTGGGTTTTCTGGAAAAAATTAATTAAAAATTGAATTTCTAGGATATTTTGCAGTTTTTCAGAGGTTTTTGCCAAGAAAATCAAAAAATGTAAAGTTTTTAGCATTTTTCCCCTCGAAAAACCGTCAAAAACGGAATTTCCAGTAAGTTTCTCAGTGGCGCGCACTTACAACCAGCGGTCGGCGGGAATTTGAATTTGTTGAGTTGAAAGTTGCATTTTAAGTAAGTTTTTATAGTTCTAAACCTAAAAATGTATCGAAAATTCGAATTTTACAAACCGCAAGCTACAAATGCGCCCCAATGCTAAATTTCTCATTGGCGCGCATTTGCAACCAGCGGTCGGCGGGAATTTGAATTTGTTGAGTTGAAAGTTGCATTTTAAGTAAGTTTGTATAGTTCTAAACCTAAAAAAGTGTCAAAAATGCGAGATTTGCAAAGCGCATGTTGCAAATGCGCTCCAATGCTAAATTTATGACTGGAGCGCGCTTGCAACATGCCGTCGGCGGGAATTTGAATTTTTAACGACTTTTCTAAACTTACGAGTCATCCTGAGTCTTCTCCTGATTCTCGATCCTCTCCAACTCCTCAAAATCAGTATTTTCTATCCGCGTGGGCGACACCAACGAATATGTAGATCGGTAGAAGGATTTGTCTGAAATTTCTAAAAATTCTGGAATTTTTTCTGAACTTTTTGCAATATATCTAGAAATTTGGAGCATTTTAAACGGAAAAATTAAGAAAAACCAAAAATTTACCTTGAATATTGAGTTTTGAGAGTTCCGAATTCAGATTTTTGTGTGCTTCAAGTGGGCTCGGCGACGAGATTTCCTGCTCAATTTTGTGGGCGAATGAACGGAGGAAAAGCTCTTCCCAAAGCTTATTTGGCTGAAAAATTACAGAAATTGGCCTAAAGACTTCAATTTGAATTTAAAAATTCTGAAATCCGGCTGGCCAAACGCGCTCCATTGCTAATTTAGCATTGGAGCGTGCTTGCAGCGTGGGGTCAGCGGGAATTCAAATTTTTGATTTTTTTTTTTTGGCTAGAATAGCATGTTTAAACAGAAAAAGCTCAGATTTTTACAAATTTTTTTGTTGTAAAAATAGAAAAAATACCAACCTCGTCATGCCCATCTTCTGTCATTTTCCGGCCATCCTGTAGATATTTGGGCTTTGAACTTTTCTTTTTACCCTGTCCAGTGAAAAGTGGACGCCATGATGGAGTACGCTTGGTAGAGTTGTGGCGGGAAGCTGAAAATTTTTAGAATTTTTTTTTTTGAAAAATTTTTGAAATTTTTTTTGAAAAATTTTTTGCTTTTTTTTTTTAATTTTTTCTAATTTTTTTTCTAGTTCTACAGTAACTTGACTTACCATTTGCTGATTCACTATCCCCACGTTTTCTGACAGAAGTGTCTCTGCTCAACAGGTTTGGAGCAGTTGCGTAGTAGTCGAGAGGAGTATCACACTGAACATTGACCATTCCAATCATTTTGTGTGTTGGGAGCTGGAAATAAACCAATTTTATGTTGGACAATTTTAAGATTCAAAAAAGTTACAAAGAAAGCAAGAAAAGTTGAAAAAAATTTTTTTAATAAAAAAAATTACTGAAATTTTTGAAAAAAAAACTTTTTTTCGTTTATCTAAACTGTTAAATTTGAAATCAGCACTACTTAAAACCTCGTCACATAAATTTTCAGCCAATTTCCATCAAAACTGTCAAAACTCCGTATCACAATGGATAACAGAGTCGCTACTCAGCCAATTTTCAAAATAAGCGCTAGGAAGCTATAAATTTTGGAATAGACTAGAATACGCACAGAGAATTCAACAAGTTAAGTTAAAATAAGTAAAATAGAGTGGTTTTTGTATTTTCTAATTATTTTTTTTTTAATTAAAAAAAATTTCAATTTTTTTTGACATTTTTTTCCCAAAATTTTTTTATTTTTTGTTAAAATTCTAATCAGGACTACTTAAAGTCAAGACACAAAAATTTTCAGCTTTCTAGCATTAAAACTGACAAAACTCAGTATCACAATGGTTAACTGAGCCGCTACTCAGCCAATCTACCAAAAAATTGAGCTAGAACAGTGTAAATTTTGGAATAGACTAAACCAAGTACGGTGAATTCAAAAAAAAAAGTTTTGAAAATTACAAAAAAATAGTTGTTGTTAGGTTTTCAGAGAGCAAAATTACAGTAACTTCCAGAAAATTCCAGGGAAAAACCCCACAAAAACATGGGCTAAAAAGTGTATTTGTCATCTGTTTTGTGTATTTAAAAACCCGAAAAACAGGAAAATCGGGGCGTGGCTTCCACTCAAGACCCAATTATTTCAAGATTAGTGTCGCGCCAAAATTGGTAAGAAACATGGAAAATGACGGTGGAGCGGCGGCAAAAAAAAAAACGAAAAAGTTTGTGTGAGGTGAGAGATGACATGAATGACGTTGTGGTGATGGTCTTAAGACGATTTAAAGGCAAACATCATGAAAAGATGGGCGGTATGGGGGGAATGAATAGGGGGGGGGGGGCAGGCAAGGAGAAAGCTATTCACCAAAAAAAAAGTGGGGCTTTACATTGAAAATTGCATGAATTTTCATCAAAAATGACGATTTCTAGATGTTTTCAAATTTACGGGGGTTGTCATGGGTATACTGTAGCTGTGACTACTTTTAAAGAAAAAATATTTAAATATTCAAATTCAGCGTGAAAAACTACACCTAGCCATGAAATTTTAGCTTTCTAGCTCAAAATTTAGTAAATTGGCAGAGTAGCGACTCAGGTATTGCGAAATCGATATAAATTACTCATTTTCTGAAAATTCAATTGATTTTGTTCAATTTTAAGCATTAAATTTGAATTTTGCAGCTAAAACTAGACATAGGAAAAAATTTTGAGACTTCTACCTCAATTTAGACAAGTTTTAACAATTTGGCTGAGCAGCGACTCAGCTAACCATAGTGATACGGAGTTTAGTCAGTTTTGGAGATAACGAGCTGAAAAATGTTGTCTCTAGGTTTTACAAGATACTGATTCAGATTTTTAACTGGTTTTTGAAAAAATTTGCTTCTAAAATTTTTTTTTGGTGAAAAAATTTTTCAAAACTTTTTTGAAATTTTTTCTCCGAAATTCAAAAAACCAAAATATTAATCAAATTTTCAGTTAATTTTCCAACTTCAACGTATTCAGTTTAGCCTATTCCCTAATTTTCAGCCCTCTAGCTCAATTTTTGGTAAACTGGCTGAGTAGCGACTCAGTTGACCTAATACGGAGTTTTCTCACTTTTAATGGAAATTAGCTGAAATTTTTTGGGCTGGCAGATTAAGTTGTAGGCTTTTTGAAAGTTGAAGTGAATTTGAGATTCCTTAAAACTGAAATTTCGAAAATTTTCAATTTTTGGAAAAATTTTGAAAAAAAATTTTTCAAACATTTTGAAAACTTTTTTAAAAATTTAATTTTTGATTTTTGACGCATCTATGTTACAAGTATTATTTTTTCTGTCTTTCACAAAAAAAATATGAGCCATTTCCTGTTAAAATTGACAAAACTCCGTATCACTACGGTTTACTGCTACTCAGACAATTTACCGAAAATTGAGCTAGAAACCTAAATTTTAGCACTTTAGCAACATTTTTCAAAAGTTTCCACGCAAAAAACCACAATTTTAGACCAAAAATCCCCCCAAAATGACGTTTTCTCGGACTTTTAAAGGGCTCTCCGGGGGGAGGCGCGGGGGTGACTCAACGGCTATTGTTACGCGCGCCCCTGTCAACCACCGAATAGGTTTTGCACCAAAAAATTGTATAACAAACAAACAGTTTGATCTCTGAGCCAATGAGCAAATGATGTGCTCAATGGAATCAAAGAATAGGTGACCATGCGTCATGTGATTGGAATTTGGAACTATTGAGATCTGGGAGTCTAGATTTTTTATTTTTTGAGGTAAAAACTTGCTGGAAAGTGGGAAATTTGAAGTTTCTGTGAATTTTCTTGTAGATTTTTGAATTTTCCACACGAAATTACGTCTAAAACTAAGTTTCCAACCCTATTGCTCAATTTTTGGTAAATTGGCTGAGTAGCGACCCAACTACAGAGTTTTACCAATTTCAGTGATAAAAATCTCTAAACTTAGGGTATTAGGTGAAAAATGACGATGATTTTGAAAATATTATTTAAAATTTGTCATTTTAAGCATAACGTCAATATTTTTAACTTTCGAAAATTGCATGTTTTTTTGAATTAGATGAGTAGCGGCTTAAAGTGTCCGATAGTAGAAAAGTAGGATCAAAAAACGAACTCTTGAAATTTTCCACTGTAAGTTACGCTAAGAAAAGAAAATTTCAGCCATTTGACACAATTTTTTGCTGAATTGGCTGACTAGCGACCCAGTTAGCATTTTCGTCAGTTTTAGTGGAAAATGGAAAAAAAATTGAAAAGTTATGAGTTTGTTTGAAATACTTTGGAAAATTTGAATTTTATTGTTTTTTTCAGCTAGAAAATTTTCGAAAAGTTGAAAAATAATTTAAAAATTTTTAAAGTTTTAGTTTGGATCTAAAGTTTTTTTTGCTGAATTTAAAGTATTTTACAAGTATCCAAAACTAGTCTAAAAAAGCTACATAACAGATTTTTCACTCAAAAACTGGTAAAGTTCCGTATCCCATTAGTTGACTGGGTCGCTACTCAGCCAATTTTCCAAAATTGAGCTAGGGATCTGAAAGAGAAAAAAAGGTTTTATGGGCAACTTTCAACGGGAAAATTATTTTCTAAATACAAATTTGGAAGAAAACCCAGTTTTTAATTTTCTAGAGCATTTTTTGAAAAAAAAAATTTCCATTTTTTTTATTTTTTTTTCAAATTTTTCAAATTTTTTTTCGATTTTCCCAAAATCTTTCAGCATAGTAATTACATCATTTTACTATTATCTAACCATAAATTAAGTACTGATCCCTTTGATGACAATTCTCACACTTTTTAAACTTTAAACCTCCAAAAATCATCAAAATTTTTCCTAGAAAATTTTGCAAGAAAGGTGTGAAAAATCGAAAAATGACGTTTCTAAATAGTCTGCAACTTGAGAAAACGAGCACAAACAAAATCAATAAAATCTAGTCACATGACACTGAAATTTAAGACGAAATTTAAAGAAAGATCGGGTCAAAATGAAGTTGAAACTGGCCGAAAATTGATAAGAAAATGGAAAATTCCATTGCGAAATTTGATAACTACACAATCATTGAAGAGCACATAAGTGACGAATAGAGCACTAGAAATATGAAAATTCGTGGTTTATGAGTTTCCGGTTGAGCGAAATTGAAAAAAAAATTCCAGAAATTGCTGAAAATTCAAGAAAAAAGTGGAGAAGAAACGTAATTTTCTAGAGGAAAAACATGAAAATTTAGAAGTTTCGGAGCCAATTTCTTATCAAAAATTAGCGAAACGTTGATTAAATTAGTGCTTATCAGTAGTCAACAAATTGGGTAAAAGTTCCGTTTTCAATAGCTCACTAGCTCAATTTCCAGATATTTTTTGTAAATTGGCTGAGTAGCGACCAAGTTAACCACTGTGATACAAAGTTAAAAATTATTGAAAAATAAAACAGAACTAAAAATTTAGAAAATTAAAGTCAAAAGGTATTTTGGAACTTTTAAAATACAAAAAATTTGAAATAGTTGAAATTTTCCAAAAAACCAATCCAACAAATATTTGCGATTGTAAATTCGAAATGCACATTAAAATTCCCTCTAATTTTTCAAACAAACACTCGAATGTACAAAATGTTTGCGAATTAGCTGAGTAGCGACCCAGCTAACTACTGTGATACAGAGTATTGTCAGATTTAATAGAAAATGGCTTACAAGAAATAATAAAAAATGCGTGTTTGTGAAAAAAATTTCAAAAAATTTTTTTTTCAATTAACTAGGCCGCTACTCGGCCAATTTACCAAAATTTTAAGTAGAACGCAGTTTAACTTACAATTAAAACGGAATCTAAAAATTCCCTAAAATGTTTCCAAAAATAGCGAAGAATTCAAAATTCGAAATTCAAATTTTCGCAGCACAAAAATTCTAGTTCCCAGTTTTTTGTGACTTTACAAACCACAAAAACTCCACAAAATTGTGACATTTTGTAATTAGTGCCGCTTAGACCGAATTACACATTTCTTGACCTCAGTTTTGAAACCAAATGGAAAGTTTCAAGTCGACACTCAGCGAATTTGTTATGTTTTGTTATGAAGTCAAGGGAAATTAAAAAAATTTTCGGGTTTTATCTGACGGAAAAATCAGAAAAAACAAAAGTCATGGCACAGTTGTGTCGTGGGGCTCGCGGTTTTCAGTTGGTCTTAAAATTGGTATTATGGTGTTAACACTGACTGTCAGCTGACGACTTTTGTCGGAAAAATGAAAGATGATAGACTAGAAAAGTGGTTTGTAGATGGTTTTGATGTTGAAATTAGAATCAGCATTTGGAATTACCTAAATCCCTAAATTTTCAGCCCTCTAGCTCAATTTTTTGGGAGATTGGCTGAGTAGCGACTTAATATTGCGAAATCGCTATAAATGAATCATTTTCTGAAAAATCAGTAGATTTTTTTGAATTTTAGGCATTTTATTTGGACTTAGCATCAAAAACAACATCTAACCCTCGAATTTTTAGTTTTCTAGCTTAAAATTTTGTAAATTGGCTGAGTAGCGACTCAGCTAACCATAGTGATACGGAGTTTTGTCGGTTTTAGTGGTAATTGGATGATAATTTTTGTGTCTAGGTTTCACAAAATGCTTATTCAGATTTTTGAACTAGTTTTCTAAAATTTTGCTCTAAAAAAAATTTCCATAAAAAATTTCGGTGAAAATTTTCAAAAATTTTTGTGATTTTTTTTTTGCAAAAAAATTAATTTTATTCAATTATTCGAAAAGCCCATATTTTTTTCTACAATCTCAAAAACTTTCTGTCGTTTTCTACAAAAACTGACAAAACTCCGTATCACAATGGCCAACTGGGTCTCTACCCAGCCAACTTTCCGAAAAATGTGAAAATTGAGCTAGGATTTTGAAATTTTTTGTACCAGAGCAGTTTTTGACGCTGATTTCAAATTTTAATACTGAAAATTATGAAAATTTTTTTGAAAATGTGAAAATCGCTGTAGATTCGTTAGAATTTTAGTAGTCAGTGCTACTTTATATACTACTAGTTTCTAACCAAAAAGTGACGTGTGAGGGGTATCTACTTAAGCTTTTCCAAAAAAAAACTAGTAGTCATAAGATGTGTGTCCAATTGTGTCCTATTTGAGGTGCAAAATATGTCTCGCCACCCCTCCCCGAAACTATCTAAGAAGGTTGTAATCCCCATTGCAGGAAATGATTCGAATTTCGTAAGAGGTAGGTCACCTAGTTGTAGGGAATTGTCATCAAAATATGTATATGCCTATGTGTCATGCAAATTTGCAAATTTCCAAGAAAAAAATTTTTGAAAAAATTTAAGAAATTTTTTTTGCAATCAAAATTTTTGTCCCAAAATTTTTTTTTGCAGGAATTTTTTTGAAGTTTTGTTATTAATTTCAAAATCAGCGTAAAATTTTACCTAGACCCAAAAATTTTCAATCCATTACCACTAGAACTAGCAAAGCTCCGTATCACAATGGCTAACTGAGCCGCTACGCAGCCAATTTTCCAAAACTTAAGCTAGAAAGCTGAAAATCAAGGGTTAGGGGCAATAGACTACGGAGATTCTGGTGAAAATATTGAAAATTCCAGAAATTCAAGTTTTCAGCAAAAAACACTGGGAATGAAAGTCGATTTCGCAATATCCTAGTCGCTACTCAGCCAAACCCCTGAAAATTGAGCTAGAGGGCTAAAATTTGCAAAGTAGGGGTAATTAACTACACAGATTACGATAAGCTGAAAATTCTCATATCTGTGTAACTTTAGATGGTAAATTCAAATTTCCAGTTTCAAATTTATGTACAACACTATTCAAACACAAAACATGTTTGATTTTCCAACTTTTTTGAATACAAGTTCCGTTTTTAGGCCATAAAATTGCCAAAAACGGATGTGAAACTCAATGTTGATACAGTAAAAAAGTATGAGAAGTATAAAAAAAAATCTAATGTTTGTTTAGGCCGGAAAAGCAAAAAAGACCGAATTTTTGTGAGAAAAAGGGGGAATTTTTAGATTTTTGAGCTTCAAAACTGATAATATATAGGGACATAGGGCTTATAGACCGGAAAAGTTACGGAATTTACTACCGGAATAAGCATATATGTATTGTGATAAGGTGTGACCTACAGACCACAAATTGATACGGAACGTGTTTTGGTGCATTTTTTTAATCCAAAAAAGATTTAAACTATTTTCATTGATTTTTTTGAATTTTACTCTAATTATTACGTAAAAACCGTAATTTTTAGCCAATTACCACTAAAACTGGCAAAACTCCGTATCACAATGGTTAACTGGGTCGCTACTCAGCCAATTTACCAAAAATTAGTGAAAGTAGAGCTAGAAGCCTATAAAAAATTGTGAAAAGGGTAATTTTTTGCGCCTATTTTAAATTTGGTACTGAAAATTTACAAAAATCTGTAGATTTTTTGAAAATTTTAAATTTTAAAGATTTCGGAATACTACTTTTCCCTCTCTTGTTAACTCAAAATTTGACAAAACAAAATTTTTGTTGAAAAATCTGATTCTGTATTTATTTTCACATTTTCATGTAGCTTTTCAGCCATTTTCCACTAAAACTGACAAAACTCCGTATCACAATGGTTAACTGGGTCGCTACTCAGCCAATTTGACAAAAGTTGAGCTAAAAGTCTCAAAAAATTATGTGATAGGGGTAATTTTAGGTGCTGAATCTGAATTTTATAGTTAGAATTTACAAAAACATTAAATGCTGTTTTTTAAATATGAAATTGTGTAAAAAAACATTTAAAAAGCCTTACCAAACTAAAAGTTTTGAAAATGAGCAAAACATTTTGGAACTAACGAAAAATTGGCATATTTGTGCCATAAACAAATTGGCAATTCCTACGTTTCTGGCAAAAAATAATTAACACAAAAGTACAAAAAACTGATAATTCTAGACACTATAAGCTTCTTACCATGCCTAGACTACGTTAGAACAAGGAACTAAAAAAATTGTGTTGAAAATAAAGTTCACGTAAAGTTTCAGACTTTTTAGACATATATATATATATATATATATATATATACGTATGGAAACATAATAGTGACTCTTCCTTTTTTCACACCTATTGTAACACCCTCCTTATCAATAGACGCCTCCTTGTGTGTGCAAGAAAATAAAAAAAGGACATAAAACTAGGAATTTCGAAAATTCATAGCAAGCAATTGCGTATTTTGAGAGGGGTGGAAAACTGAAAATACTGAAAAATGTACGTCATAGGGGGGCCGATTGTCATGGAAAACACGACGAATCATATGTGTAGGCCACCACCCACTCAATAAGGTTGACAACAGCAAATCTTTACCGGGGAGAAGAACAGTCATAGGGGCTCCAGAGACGTTCAGGATTTTTGAGCCTGGGCTTAGGCTTGGGCGTAGGCTTAGGCTTGGGCTTAGGATTTTGGATTGATCTTCGAGAAATGCGGGAAAAAAGGAAAAAGACGCAGACTTTTCAACTGATTTTGCATGGTTATGAGTGTGCTGACGTTATATTTATCTGGGAGAAAAATTCCCGCATTTTTTGTAGATCAAACCGCAATGAGACAGCCTGGCACCACGTGGGCATACTTAGGTTTAAACTTAGGCTTAGGCTAAGGCTTAGGCCTAGGCTAAGACTTAGGGTTATGCTTAGGCTAAGGCTTTGGCTAAGGGTTAGGTTCATGCTTGGGCTTAATTACTTAAAAACTAGCAATAACTCCCGGAAACCATCAATTTTCGAGATTTTCACTTAAAATTTTCTCATGGTGCATCGAGCTCGACTTCGGGAGCCTGCAACCTGTTTTGAATGTGGTTTTTGACGATTTTCCGTCAAAAATTGAATTTTGCTGTGGAAAACTACAATTAAAAGCTAGATTACCTTTAAATAATGGGGTTATTCAAGTAGTGTCGGAAAATTAAAAAGTGTAGAAAAATTACGTCACAACTGTACTCAAGTACATAAAAATATGTATTTAAATACATCTTTCTACATTACTTGAATAACCCCATAAAAAAACATTTTTTACATTGAAAACTTGAACTTTTAGTCGAAAAAACGCTATTTTTCCATTAAAAAGCTGACATTTCATTGATTTTTCTCAATATCTCTAGAAATATGCTCATGGTGCATGTTAATGCAGTTTGATTGCTCCAAATACCATGCTCCAAAAATTGCTCCAATTGACCTATGACGTCACCGCCAAAGGTGTGGTTTTTGCTGACATATGGTTTGTGCCCACTTCCACAAAGGCTGACTCATATTTGAATTGAATATATGACCTGTCTACTATGACCTACTATGACGAAATTTCGTGTTTTGCATTTTCATTTTTCGCAGGAAATGATGATGTATGGTGGAGTTGCAAGTTTTCACAATAGATTTTTTCAGGAAAACTGTGAAAGACGGAAAATCAGCAGAACGGGACGTTTCTCAAAAATAGTCTCTCGTATTTGAATCCGCCGACGATGCACCATGTTTCATAGCTACCGTATATTCTCTATTAGTGTCTAATTTCCAGGCCTTTCGCGACTTGCGCACCAGGGGTGTGCGGATAACCGATTTTTTCGGCTAACGGATAAATCGGCTAATGCCGATTTTTTGCAGAACCGGCTAACGGCTAATTCGGCTAACGGCTAATTTCCAAATTTTCGGCTAACGGCTAATTCGGCTAATCTCAGTCATTCAAATCGGCTAATTTTCGGCTAATTCGGAAAATATTCATTTGGTTAAGCTTTTTTTGTCCATTCTGTTAATTCAGGTTTTGGGTTAATTTGTTCACTGTTATTGAGCAAATTCAGGGATGAACGACTGTTCAAATAGGAAAAAATCATACAAATTCACCACATTTTGTTTTCCAAAAAAATATGTTAGTTGAATTAGCCGAAATAGCCGATCGGCGAATTCGGCTAACATCGGCCAAAATCGGCTAATGGATAACTACGTATTAGCCGAACTGCCAAAAAGTCGGCTAACGGCTAATTCGGCTAATCGGTAAAAAGGTCGGCTAACAGATAATTCGGCTAATATTAGCCGAGTTGGCCGAATTAGCCGATCGGCGAATTCGGCTAAATCGGCTATTATCCGCACACCCCTGTTGCGCACTATTAGAGACTGCCGGACTACTGGAGACTGCCGTACTATTTTTCGATTTTCATTTTGAGGTTACTACTTTCGAGAGTAGTGAACTCAAAATTCCCTCATAAAACCTAATATTGTAAGGATCAGCACCTTTTCACACTCTTATATTCGTAACACTTTTAGTTAGATAAATACTTATGATTATTTCGTGCCTTTTCGTTCGATTTCAGATGCTCGATGACTCGTGGGACTCGTCACCGGCATGCACACAACGACCAGGCGTACAACATTACACTCTACAGTAGGAGGAGAGACGATCTCGACCGACAGCGGGCGCGGACGTATTCTAATTTCCCCTGTCTTCTCTGCGTCTCTCGCCGCACTATATAAGGCGACGAGAGCGCTCATTCTAGGCCTTTTCCCATTCACTCGTTTTTCGTTCCCTTCTCCCCTTTTTCCTTCCCATTCCTGTGTTAGGTTGCTGTACCTGTTTTCCTCTTAATAAACCCCTTTTATATAATATCGCATAGTCTAGAGTTACACAGCTCATCCCAAAACCTTTATTATATTATGTGAAAATTGATGAAAATTGTGTATTTTGTCCCCAAAGACAGTGAAATGCAATGTTTAAGTGAAAATTTATTAGAAATTATTAAAGAATGAACAAGGATACCATTGGAGTAATCGAATATTTGAAGTGGCTTTCGCAACTAAAAAGAAGGGGTGACGCACTATTAGAGAATATACGGTATGTCATGAGTGTTCCAGTAAAAAGATTTTATGAAGAATTTGAAACAATTCCGGTAATTGGTTAAACAATTTTGGAAATCTCCAATATGAGTAAGAAGGAATGACCATGAACTGAAACAAATTGGGGATTTGGAAAAAAACTGCGAGAATCAAAATATCTCCAGTACATTGATAACAGTTCAAATTTTAGGTTCACTCTTCTTACTTTACGATGATTGTTGCACTGTAGGATTCGGTGGATTTGTCAACCACCTTACAGTGGCATGATTTTCCCCTGTCGATGCACCATGTTTCAAAACTAGCTCAATTCGAATTTCCGTTAAAAAATTACCAAAAGCCAAGACTTTTTGCTCAAAAATTCCAGATTTTCATCGACTTTTTCCCATTTTTCAGCCAAAAAATCTCGGTTTTAATGTTCGGCAGGCAATATTTATTACACTTCAAGTAAAGAGAAAGAAAATTGAAAAAAAAAGAATCGGTGCCGTTAAAACACCCGGAGCAGGAAAAATTGGGGGAGGGAAGCGGGGAATGCTGAGAACACAGTAAAACAGAGCCAAAAAAAAAATGCAAATTTTCGGGCGGGGAGCTAAGAATTTTCATATAATTATTAAAAAGTATAAGTAGTCGTCAATCAAATAAGGCACTGAATAGGTTTCTTGTATATCACAGAACAGGAAAAAGTGGAGGAAAAAGCGCAATAAAGCATTAAAAATGGGGAAAAATTCGAGTTAAAATTATTATCGTCGCTTCGAAGAAATTTTGTTCATAAACGTGTTGAGCTGCTGTTCATATCTGAAAAAATACAAATTTTAGGCTTAAAAATCAATAATTTCTATGAATTTATTGCTGAAAATTGTCGGTTTTTCACCGAAATTTCAGCCAATTTTCAGCCAAAACCCTGAAAATTTACCGTTTCCGATCCTCATTAATCGCAATGACAAGATCATCGACAAACTGCGTCTCGTAATACTGCTCAATTTGTGTGTATTGCTCGTCCATTGAGCTGTTCGGTTGCACATATGATCGGAGATTCGTTTCAACCCATGTCATCGCTGTTGCGAGGCACGGCTTCACTGTGTGAGGAGCTGACGAGTAGCTGAAAATTCGGGAAAAATTAGATTTTCAGCTGGAAAATAGGGGATTTTAGTTGAAAAATGAAGTTTTTGACTGAAATTTCACCGATTTCCCCGAGGAGTTTTCTTTCCAAAACTCACATCTCTGCCATTCCAACTTTGGCGAGCTCATTCCTGAGCAACTCCGAGAAGAGTCGCCGAGAGTTCGTCAGCGATGTGACATGCTCCACCACTCCGACGCTCTTCATCCTCTGCCAACGATCGTGAGCATCCGCAAACTCGACCGACGCATTCCTGTAGGTCTTGCTCAACTCCTCATATCTCTCCTCTAACTGCTCACGAGCTTCTGGCTCGGTGGAACTGGAAAGCTTCGAGTAAGTCGGATCGGATCGCTTCATCATCTCCATCATCATTGGCTTGCGGAACTTGATTCCGACGACTGCATTCGGTTCGAGGATTCCTCCACGAGATTTCTCATCGGCCACTAGGTGGATGAACTCCGGACGGATCTTCGAGTCCAGCACAGCCCAGGCTCCACCACGAAGCTCTCCGGCTTCCGGGATGTAGACGATGACTGGACGATTGTAGACAGCTAGAGCATCGACGATCTGTGCTCCGAACTTCAGCACCATGTCGTACATATCCTTCTGTCCTCCTGAGAATCCACGCAGCGAGGCGATGATCATCAGTGGAAGGTTCTCCTTGTTCAGATCATTGATAGCCTCAGCAGTCTTGAACGCAGAATCCGGGTACCACACCTGCCCCGCACGCTGTGTATTCTGTACTTGAGATCCATCAATAGCAGGATCAGCTGGGACGATGGTGGAGAAGTTTCGGAATTCCGAAGAAACAACTCCGATCGGGATTCCGCAGAGACGGGCTCGGCCTGCAACGATCGACTTGGCCCAGTCACCGCAGATCTCATCGAACGACATCGTGTCGCAGATTCCAGTCTGGTTAGAGAGGTTCTTGGAATCAATAAGATCTCTGACGTCGTAGGTGTTCTGTTCCGAATCCGATGGGATCACAACGTCACGAGCCGAACAATCATCTCCGTGCTTCGAGAAGAACGGGAACTCTTCTGTGGGTGTCGGCAGGAATGACATCCATCGGATCACCTTGGCGATTCCCTCCAGATCATTGTCAACGACGGCGTGAGTCACTCCATTTCGGAACATCACTTCAGGTCCTCCGAGTTGATTGTTCGATGTGTAGACCTTCTTTCCGAGTAGAGTATTCAGAGCTTCATATCCGGTAAGGATCAAGTGAGACTGCTTGTGCTGAACGATTCGATGAGCCAGACGAGCCGTGTAGGCTCCGATTCCAACGGATCTTCCTGTCACGTAGCAGTAGGTCGGCACTTCAGCGTAGGCTCTCGCTGTTTCTCCAGCAATCAGGCCGGATCCTTGGAGGTTCTCCACTCCGATCTTCTCGTTCTTTGCTCCGATGACGGCAAGGATCTTCAGTCTTCCATTGCCCAACTCCTCATACACAACTTCTCCCTCAATCTGTGCCTTGTGCTCTCCATCAATGTAAATGTACTCGAATCCTTGTTCCGGCTTATCCTCATTCTCCAGTTGAAGCTTCACAAGTTTCGAGATCTTCGTGGAAAGTCCGATGCGTGCTCCAGAGTTCACTGAGACGTTGACACGTGGCAACTTGTGCTCACGGGAGTAGGTGGAGGCGGCGGCGAAGAGATCATCCTCGGCGGTTCCGAAGGATCCGGATTGGAAGGTCACGTCGTTTCCGATGACGATCAAGTCGAAACCACGTGGCTTTTCTGGAGTGTACAGTGTCATGATCCAGGCGACCATTCCACAGTTGTTCAGAGCGTTGGCAGATCGTTTCTTGAGAATCTCAGCATCGGAGATCTCAGTCAAAACTCCATTCTCCAAGACGAGCTCTCGAATTTGGAAGAACTCGCGCCAGCGTTGCTCCTTCAAAGCTTGAGCCATTTCGTTGGGGAGCTCCATGGCAGAGCTCGCCGATTTCCAGAAGTTCATAGCAGCCATTCCGAAGATAATTGGGAAGTCGTAGATGTAGGATGAGTTGACTCGGCGAGCAGCGAGACGCTTCTTCTCGATAGTATTGATGACTGGGTAGACTCCGAGCGACGCTTCACTGAACTCGGTGATCACCTCCGTAGTGACACCGGTCTCATCGCGGATCACAATTCTCTTGTGACCATCCACAGACTCGTAGACCACCTCGACCTCGTTGATCTGATGCTTGGCAAGGATCGCCTTGTGGCTGTCGACCTCGTCGGTGATGCACTTCTTCATGAATTCCAACTGCTCCTGGGATCCGATCACTTTCTCGGGGAGTCCTGGGCACGAGATAAAGACGAACACGTGGTTGGATGTGAATGTCTTGTTGGCCTTCGTCTTCTTCGCCATCGCCACCTGAGCAGCCGTACATGCATTGTCCAGCGCCAGGTACACCGCCTGCGAGATTTTCTTCTGAACCTCCTCGGCATTGTTCCCCGGAATGATCAGCTGCTGGCGGACGAAGAGCTTGGCAAAGTTGCTTGTCGGATCATCATGCTGAGAGACACGAACCGTCGAGAGCTTCGACAACACTGGATAGGAATTCGCTGGCAGCCGATCCTTCTCAAGTCGGACCTGCTCAAAGATCGTCAGTTGCGGTAGGGGTCGATCGTTGAGGCAGAGCACGGTATTGACTCGATTTACACGGAACTCCTTCTCGAGGATCGTCTTCATGTCGACGACGGCGTTCTGCGCATAGCACACTCTTTGCTCTTCTTGCTCGGTCAGGGTGGAAGGATCCTGATGAGCTTCCAGATCGTCGGTGATCTTAACAAAGATCGAAACATTGATCACATCAGTCTTCTTGCAGTACTTTCGGAAGTTAGTCTTGAGACAATCCAAGAACTTCTCACTGGAGAAGCATTGTTGATTGAAGGTCTTGGAGTCCAGAGAGAGTCGGACAACGATCAGCTTGTTCCCTTTCAGCACGACTTTGTTGAAGCTCTTCGGCGTGGCGGTCAGTGTAAAGTGATCAATGGTGCATTTCATCTGAGGCAGCGGGTAGGTGTTTCCAATGGATCCTTCCTCCGCGGAGATGTGCATAGCCACATAACGATCAAGGCATTGCGATCCGATTGTCTCATCGAAGAAGTACTCGTGGATGACCTTCCATCCACTGGAATCCGGCCTTCTCGATAGCGGGCCATCAAGCCAAGCCTTGACCTCCTGGCCTGTAGGTCTGAGGCCGCTGGCCGTGATCTCCGAGTAGTTGTTCTTGTAGCACATGCTGTGGTAGAAGAGCAGAATTTCACGGGCAAGATTCGAAATCTCTTCGGTATGATGGAGATTTCCAATCTGTCGAAGATTATCCAACAACGACGGGATAAACTTCGATCCGGATCCTTGCTTCAGTGCACCCAGCAGCGCCTTCATCACAATATTCTTCGATTTGATCTGTGTATGCGAGTAGATGGTCCGAACAACGTCCTTCCGACTGAGGTGATCCTCCTTGATCTCTCCAACCGAGTCATCGTACACTTTTCCCTCAAAATACTTCTCCACGTTGATATAGTCGCGGAGCAGTTGATTGAGCACTTCGGATGCGTGGGCGGTGTGGCTTTCGTTGAGATGATGGAAGAGTTCGGTGATAATGCATGCGCTGTCCATCGGTGTCGAACCGGCCAGCAGGTTTTGGCATTGCTGAAAGAAAATTTGATTTTTGGTCGTTTTAGTGCGCAAATCGTAAAAAATCGGAATTTTTCGGTCTAAAATTTGAATTTTTGGCGCAAAATTCAAATTTCCAGTTGAAAATTGCAATTTTTCAGTCAGAAATCGGAAATTTTCAGTTTTCGAACAATTTTTAGTCCAAAATTTGCACTTTTGGCGAAAAATTCAAATTCCAGCTGTGAAATCGACATTTTTCTCGGAAAATAGCCAATTTTCGAGTAAATCGCAAATTTTCCGAATTTCATCCAATTTTAGGCCAAAAAATTGCATTTGAAGTGAAAAATCTGCATTTTTCGCTGAAAAAAACCCTAAATCTCCACACACTTACCGCCAAGCAATCATTGAACTTCGACTGCTCATTGGCCTTCGAGCTGTGCCATGACCATTCAAGGAACGTCCCATGGAACGGCTGAGCCCGATCCGCTTCGGATTCCGTCTGATCGACAAGCTTCGCAAGGACACTTCCCGGATGGATCGGGTCCCCTTCGTTGACGACACGCTGGAGTCTGGAAAATTTTCGGGGGGTTTTTTTTTTTGGATAATTTATAGGAAGAACGAGCGAAATCGATGCAGAACAACGCAGATTTCTAAGACGACGAGGACAATTCGCGCGGTGGAGAGAAACTCCTGTTTGAATTGGCGCCTTCTGTACCGGTCGTGTCGAAACCCGCCTGCACATCACCCGCGCGGAATGGCAACGCCTGCGTCTCTCACTCTTTCTCTCGCCATTCATCACACGCTTATCCCACTTTACTCCTACCTTCCAGGCGCCTTGGCGACCTCCACCTGGAACACCATCTTCATCGACTCGGCAGTGGCGTAGACATCGCCGACGTTCAGCCAATCACCGTCCTCCTTCTTCCATTGGAGCAACTTTCCAGTGTACGGAGACTTGAGCACACTGACGTCATTGTCCTTCTCGAATGTAATGATCTCATTGTTCACAGTGACCTTGTAGGCTTCCTTGGTCTCCTCGAAAGCGCATCGGTAGACAATCTCACAGTGAGTCACCATGAACTCTCCATTCTGAAGCTCCTTCACTCCGACGGTCACCTTGGATCCGTTCAGGATGATGACGAAGGTGTTCTCGGCACTTCTGACTACCTTCAACGAGTAGATGTTGAGATCTTTGACAAGGTCGAAGATGAACGTCTCAGTCAGATCGTTCGGCGGGCGAACTTGTCCACGATCGATGGATTCCTCGAAGCTCTCGAAGACTCCTGTGACTCGGGAGCTTCCGATGACGGCGGCACTGACTGCGATGATCACACTCATCGATAGACTGCACTTCTGTTTGATCTTCATGGCGATCCTCTTATCCAGCCATTGTGTGTTGAAGGCGTTGTTGATGAAGTCAGCGTCGTGCATCAGATCCACCAAATAGTTGACCTGAGTCGGGAAGCTCGATCGGATCGTCATATGCTTCAACGTCGAGCACATCGTATTCATCGCCTCCGTTCGGCTGGTTCCACGCGTGAAGATGTGTCCGAATTGAGAATCAGCAAATTGATGAACACTGGATCCTCTTCCAACTGAGAAGTACGCCCACGCATCCTGCGACGACGGGAAGTTGATCTCATAGACCTTTCCGGTGGATGGACGGAAGCTGTCGTCCGGGTTCTCGCATGTGATCCTGGCGGCGATCGCATGAAGCTTCGTATCCACCAACACCTCGTCGGGCAGCTCAGAGTCTCCATCAATCGGAAGATCGTAGAGCTTCCGGATATCCTTGATCTTATGCAAAGGGAGACCCATAGCGATTTGAAGTTGAATAGCAGGGATGCTGATGTTCGACACCATCTCAGTGGTGGGATGCTCGACTTGAAGCCTTGGATTCAGCTCCAGGAAATAATAGTGCTCCTCCTGACCCTCACTGGCTGGTAGGTACAGGTACTCGACAGTTCCGGCAGACTCGTATCCGACGTACTTGGCAAGACGCACTGCGTCCTCTTGCATCGACTTTCTGATGTGGCTGCTGGCAATGATCGCCGGTGCCTCTTCAATGATCTTCTGACACCGTCGCTGAATCGAGCAGTCTCTGGTGTACACGGAAATCACATTTTCGTAACGATCAGCGAGGAGCTGAACCTCGATATGGCGCGCTCCATCGACGCACTTCATCAGGAAGATCGGGGATCCTTGAACCTCTTGGGCAACTTCCTCGAACATGCTCTTGAAGTCCTCGACTTTGGTGCATTTTCGGATTCCTTTTCCACCTCCACCCTCCGACGCTTTGATCATCAAGGGGAATCCGATATTGTGAGTTTTGAGCGCTTCGAGACCCTCCTTGTAGTTGGCGACACACGCCTGCTCGAGCAGATCCTCTGGCACCACGACGAAATCTCCACGGGATCGCTCGATGCTCTCCATAGTGATCCCGGATCCCGACCAGGCGACAGTAGGCACTCCGACGGTCTGCGCAATGATCGTACTCGCGATCTTGTCTCCCAAACTGAACATAGCACTAGCTGGGGGTCCGATGAACGCAATATTGTGATCATTGAGCCGGCGCGGTAGATCAGGATTCTCCGAAGCGTGTCCCCATCCGGCCCAGACGGCATCGACCTCGTACTTGATCGCGTGCTTCAGGATCTCGTCGACATTGGCGAAATTGTTCTTGTTGGTACCGGATGGCGACTCGGCAAGTGTGATGTTCGGCATTCGGAGGGATTCTGAAAAAAAATTATTGAGTGATTAGGGTTGTAGTTTGTAGTTTGTGACTTACGAATTTCTATCGATTTTTGGGGGTTTTAAGGAAAAATTAGTGATTTTTTCGGAATTTGAGTTGAAAATTCCAATGTTCCACCTAATTTCTCTGGTTTTTCGGGAAAAAAAAAATCGATTTTCAGCCAAAAATCGGGGTTTTTTTCAAAGTTTGGAATAAAAATTCCACTTTTTTACTAGTTTTTCAGGTAAAAAAGCTAATTTTTTTCAGGAAAAAGCAGATTTTCTGGTAAAAAATAGCAATTTCAACGTATTTTTCGTCATGATCCATCGATTTTGGACATTTTTTTTTGCATTTTGTTTTGCTTTTTACGAGATTTTCCGAAAATAAATCCACTTTTTTTCACCAATTTCACCCATTTTTCACCAATTTTCATCGACTTTCTACAATTGTCTTCAGATTTTTCGATTTAAATTGACCTTTTTAGCCGGTTTTCTTGGTTTTTAAAGGAATTTTTTGCAGGAAAAAACTGATTTTTACATTAAAAATGATCATTTTTCACAAAGTTTCATCGATTTTTTCCGTTTTTTCGCAGATTTTTACCTGACATTGACTGAATCTCGTCTTCCGTGGTCATACAGACAAAATGGATGAGATTATCGTTGCGGAATGTGTGATGGAGAAATTTTTTGGCAGTCATCAGGCATCGCATAGCGGCGATTCCATTTGTGGCGACGAGGAGCTGAAAAAAATTGGGGAAAATTTGCGGTTTTAAGCTGAAAAACTCTGAAAATCCGGAATTTTTTGCATAGCAATTGCAAAAAATCGACCAATTTTGGCAAAAAATGCGAGAAATTTGTGATTTTTAGTCCAAAAAATGCGAAAAATAGACAAAAAGTGAGCACTTTTTTGCGATTTTTGCACTAAAAATGCCAAAAAAAGCTCATTTTGGATCAAATTTTTTCGTTTTTTCTGGATTTTCAGTCAAATTTCATCATTTTAAGCCCAACAACTTACCCTCTTGATGGGCCTTCTCTTCTCAATATCGGCCACGTGAGAGTGAATGAACTGCTCCATGCTCTCGTACTGATCGGCGGCATCGTTGGTCAGCGACTGAAAAATTTTTTTGATCAAAAATACCATTTTTATGTTAAAAATACTGATTTTCTACATTTTATCATGAAAAAACACTAGTTTTACGCGTTAAAAATACTGATTTTTTAAAACTTTTCCTAAAAAAGTGATCATGGTGCATCGATCTCAACTTTAGAAGCCATAACTCAATTTTTGTAGGAAAAGGCAGTTTTTGGCCGGTTTTTCTCAATATTTTCTGGATAAAAGCCAATTTTTACATGAAAAATTCTTAATTTTCATCGAAAAAACGCTTTTTTTAGGTTAAAAATCTGAAAATTCTTCGATTTTGTTAATTTTCTCGAGAAAAGTGCTCATCGATCTGAACTTATGAAGCCTATAAGTTAGTTTTTATTGAAAATCGGAATTTTTAATCGGATTTTCTAGATTTTCACGTTAAAAATCCTCATTTTCATCGATTTTCTCCGATTTTCCGAAAAAATGCTCACGGTGCATCGATCAGGCTCAATTTTCTCCGATTTTTTCAAAATTTTCATTCATTTTACTGTATTTTTAGTGCTAAACTATCAAAATCACATACATTTCCACTGACGACGATCGTTCTGATATCTGGTTTTTGCCCGTTTACAACCATTGTGAATGCCCGTCCAAGATCCGTAACCCTGCAAAAAATTGGAGATTTGTGATAGAAAACGGTGAAAATTATATTTTTAAAGAAGTTGAAGGACTTAGAATTACATAAAATAACTGTTTATCTAAAAAAAAAATGCGAAAAAAAATTCTTTTTTGGGTCCAAAACTTTTGTCCCTAAAATTTTTTTTGGTTCAAAAATTTCAAAAACTCCTCAAATCTAAAATTTCAGCTAAAAATTCATATTTTTGACTAAAAATTACAAATTCAAAGCCAATTTTTTGCGGTAAAGAGGGTCTCGAGACCGAAAAAGAGCACCGAACAGAGCAAAAAACGAGTGATAACAGAATAGTGATAAGCCCAAAATTTTTCCGCGTCTTTTAATATAAAAACGGCTGATGTGAAGAAGAAGGAAAAGGTGATGGAAAAGTGATAAAAAATCGTAGAAAAATCACGCCATCAATTGATTCTAGGCACTTTGGACTTAGCTGCTGACCTGATTCTAATGTGGGAAAATTGAAACAATTCATTTTTGAGAAGAATCTATGTAGAAGTAAGTGGAAACAATCAGAAAATGACGTCATAATTGTTGATCAATTTGTTTTGATCACATGAGGAGTAAATTTGATGAATCTGGTCAGGTCAGGTACACAGGTAGACGCCTTAAAGTGTTCGGCAAATCAAAAGTGTGTGATTTGTTCGAAAAATACTGCCAAAATAATCATAGAGTTGAGTTTTGAAAAATAAATTTTTTTTTAATTTTCGAAAAAAATTTTTTTTTGAATTTGGGTTTTTTTTGTAAAATCAATTTGACAGTTCTGAAACCATTTTTCAAAAAATTTTTTTGATGATATCATCAAAATTAGCCAAGTTATAGCCTGGCAAAGCACTTGGTGCATCGAACTAAACACTTCTAAAGCTTTAAAGTGTTCGGTAGATCAAACGTATGATTTGTTGGAAATAAGAGGGCCGGAATGTGATTTTATTCAAAAAATACTGGCAAAATGATCATAAAGTTGATTTTCAAAAAAACAAATTTTTTTTGGAAATTTTGAAAAAAAATTTTTTTCCAAAATTAAAAAAAAAATTTTTTTTAATATCCGGCAATTTATCCAATTTTTTTTTAGCAAGAAATACAGTTTTCAACAGGGATTCTAGAATTTCAGAGAAAAACTAATATAAGTTGCAACCATAGTGTCGGAATAAATGTGATGCTCCGGAAAAAAAATGCACAGCCAACCAAGTTAGCTTGAAAAAAATCGGAAATCAAAACTCGGAAATAATTCAGCAATACTAAAAGTAACAATAGAAGAAGCTCAGATGTTTCGTGAAACCAAGCCGTGTTAGGCCTATGAGGCTTCGGACTAACTAGCAATGCTAGAAGAAGCCCAGCGTCCAACAAAAGCCAAAATCCCCAAACATAGAGAATCTGAGAAAAATAAGCTATGCGGCTAAGCCTATTAGTCCTCAAAAAGGCCTAGTAACAACACAATGTACCCAGTAATAGTCTTGTACATAACTATCGAGAGAGAGAGAGACGGACGCATAGACATAGGGAATGGTCGAAAAGGAAAACGAGATGCGCGACGACGAGGTGCTGTTGGCGGAAGAAATGACCTCGAAACGATTGTTAGGAGAGGAGAAGAAGAAGAAGATTCCCTTCTCGGCGGCGGAGATGACGAGACACAAACTTCAAAGCAAGGCGGGAGTAGGTCATGCGGATCTCCGCGGCGGGGGGATCATCACTGTATAGGCGTAGGCGGAGGTAGGCTTCTTCTCCAGATTCTGTGCTCTTCTCGCAAAACCAAATCAAAACAAAATCCCATATCATTTTGAGGGAAGGAATTCAGTTTCCACCCACATGGATGGAATGCGGGTGTCTCAGAAAACGAAGAAGACGGAAAAGTTGCAGAAAAAGATGGGGGAGAAGAGAAGAGGTATAGATATTATCAAAAGTCGCCTATCTCTTCTCTAAGTCTCTCTTCCGAATAGAGAGGTACTGTAGACGCTCCATGATGATCCGTGTATCGACGGGAGAAGGAGAAACAATAGATCCTAATCGAAACCCCCTCTCCTCGTCTCTCTTGGCTATATCTTTTTCGTTTCAATTTCATTTGGGGAAAGAACTAATGAGATGCGAATTTTTCGGAGGAGAAAGAATCGAGGCTTCAATCGTCTCTAGAAAAGTGAGCTGAAGCCTAAAAATCTCAGCGAAAAGAGCCAAGATGTGGGAGGAGCTGGTTTCACTTCATTTGGGGGAACTTATAACCGTAGTTCGTGAGGGAGTAAAGCTCTTGAATGTGAGCTTGTAAAGGTTATACAGTGCAAACCAATTCAGCGGCAAAAAGAGCCAAGATGTGAGTGGAGCGTGTTCCAGAGCCCAGGATCCAGGATTTGGGAGGAGCTCCACTTTTGCTTCCACTCTATTTTGAGAACAAATAACCGAAGTTTGTGGGGGGGGGGGGGGGGGGGGAATCAAGCTTCTTCTCTTAAATGTGAGCTGGCAACGTGTAGTAAATTGTGTGCAGTGCAAAAAGATTCAGCGGCGAGACTAGCCAAGAGCTGGAGCTTGTTCCAGATTTTCCAGGGCCATGAGCCAACAAGTGGGAGAAGAGCTCAAGTTTCGTGTATTTTAAGCCAAATCAAGATGCAAAAAACTAAAGAACCAAACGGCCTATAACGAATAAAAAAGTTCCAGAGAAAATTGGGGAAAAAAACCATTAAATGGGCGGTGCTGCTTTTCAGCTTGAGATTTAACACCATCGTAGTCGAATAGTGGAGCAAACTATCCAGATAACTTTCAGGCCAATTTTTCGCCGGTTTTCCGGTTTTTCGGCAAGAGAAATTCGAATTGGACACTTGGAACAGATTTTGTGCCAAATTTTTTTTTCAGAAAAGCTTCAATACCTAAAACGAGCAAAAAAATCCGAGTAAAAACTCAATACAAAAACGAAATGAGACCATTCTTTTTGTCTTCAACTCCGACGATTTCCCGATTTTATAAGCACTATCATCACGCCACTACATAAATATATGGGGTTATCAGTGCGAATTGAAATGAAAAGCATGTGCATCACCATAGTTAAAGTGGTGCTCCTTTGTGTGTGCTCCGGGCTTGTTGTATGAGGTGTTCTACGAACTACGGTCATGTAAGTGATATCAGAACTTTGTTCACATGTAGAAGAACCGAAAAAATTGATTCAAAAGATTCGAAACTTTTTCCAAAAATTTCAAATTTTATACCGAATTTAAGGAAATTTTTTTTTCCAAAATTTCGTACTAAATAATTGAATTCACATTATTCTTGCATTTTCTATTCGCAAACAATTTTTTTTTTGGAATTTTTTTTTTCTGAATTTTATTTCAGGGTTAGATTTTTTTAGATTTTTCATATTTTTGAGTATTTTCACAATTTTTTTCAGTTTTTTCCAATTTTCCCCAAAAACTCACTGTTGCGAAAAATTGATGCTAACTTGACAGACACTACTCGTAAACGGCAGTCCGAGCACTCCCAGGAGCTCAACGTAGTTGATGGATTCAAGTGTGGCCGACTCGAAATCAATTGCCACGTCGCAGATGCTGTCCACCGGTGGTTTTTCTTAAAAAAATTTTTTTCATTAATTTTCTGAGCTTAAAGGGGGTGCTTTAGCCCTAAAACACTAAAAAATTCCAAAAAAAAAAAAAATTTTTTCCGATTTTTTTATAATTTTTCTGAGATTAACGGGGGATTCTACAACCAAAATTGTGAAAATTTTCAAAAAAAATTTTTTTCTAATTTTTCGATTTTTCGGGCCTAACTAACTATATTATAGACCCAAAAATGAGACAAAAAATGGAGAATTTCAGAAAAAAAAAAGTGTTTTGCTTTGTGTTTATTTTTTTTCGCTTGCTTTCAATTCTTACAGTCTATCTTTACGGTTGTCTGACCACTTCATTTTCACTTTTTATCGCTACTGGTGTTGCTGTAATACCCTGTTTTGTGTAGGTTAGAGAGAACTTGGAAATTTGCGAGAATTTTTTGTTGAAAATTTTTTTTAATTTTCCAAAAAAAAATTTTTTTGGCCAAAACTTTTTTCCAAACTTTCGACTGTTTCATTCCTAATAAATGTGTAAAGCCATTTTTTTTTGCTGTTTTTGTACCCTTTTTTGCAGTTTTTTGTACCCTTTTTCGAGTGAAAATTGAGAAAACACACACTAAAATCAGTATTTCTGACAATTTCAGAGAAAATCGAAAAAAAAATTGTTTGAAAATTTTCCAAAAAAAATTTTTTTTGGCCAAAAATTTTTATTTTCAAATTTTCAACTTTTTCATTGCTAATCAATATTTAATCACATTAATCTATACTTTTAGTCATTTTTTTCAGCCAAGTTAAAATCTAAACATTCATAATAGCACTCTTATAATAGCAGTATAGTTCAATAGATTTTGAGCGTTTTATGTAATTTTTTCAAGTCGAAATTGTAAAAAACACACTAAAATTCAATTTTCAGACAAGTTTCAGAGAAAATCGAAAAAAAACAATTTCGAATTTTTCCAAAAAAAAATTTTTTTTGGCCAAAAATTATTTTTTCAAATTTCCAATTTTGTCAGTCTTAATCAATATTTTATCACATTCATCCATACTTTAAGCCATTTTCAGCCAAATTCCAACATGTTCTATAAGATTTCCAGAACTTTCAGCATAAGTGACCTCTAAACGTACATATAGTATCACTAGTAGTGATACTATATGTACGTCGGTGATTCACTACTATATCTATAGTAATTATTCAATAGATTTTGAGTGTTTTATGTGATTTTTCCATTTGAAATTGTGAAAAACACACTAAAATCAGACTTTCAGACAAATTTGAGAGAAAATCAGAAAAAAAATTTTTTAGGCCAAAATTTTTTTTTTTCAAATTTTCAACTTTTCATTCTTAATCAGTATTGGATCATGTTTGCCCATACTTTAAGTCATTTTCAGCCAATTTTCAGCGTTGGAAATTGGATTTCCAGAACTTTCAGCATATAGTTAACCTATGAACGTTCGCTGCACACTATTTTTCCCCCGGGGAATCGGGTGAAATTGTTAAGATTTCTCTGATAATCACTGCTGATAAAAGAGGGGGTCTTCTTATCAACCCATCATCATCTGAACAGACAATGCAACAATGCAACACACCACCACCACCTACCATTGGCGCCTATTTCAGAGATCACTGCCCCCGCCTGCGGCGGCCGGTAAACTGGGTCAGGTTCCGCCTATTTTACCACTGTAGATCATAAATTGGGTTAGCTGTTGTGTAACAGAAGCATTTCTACTAATTTCATTAAAAAATCCGGAGAAAATTGCGAAAAAACTAGGTTTTCGGGAATTTTATGGTTTTTGGTCGATTTTTTGAGGGTTTTGAGGGTAATATGTATGGATTTTTAGTTAAAAATAATCTAGATCACATCGAAGTCCATGTTTTAAACATTTTTCAACAAAAATTGCGAAAAAAAAATTTTCAAAAAAAAAATTTTTTTGGACAAATTTTCCAAAAAAAATTTTTTTCAATTTTTTTTTCAAAATCGCTCCAAATTTCTTAAACCCAACTTTTCATGTAATTTACCTCAATTTTCGAAAAAAATTTGTATAAAACATGGAAAATATTAATTTTTGATACTGGAAAGTTGAGTAGCTGGTTTTTCAGAAATTGAGCACTTTTTCTAGGATTTCTTGGTTTTCTAGTAGTTTTTTCAAATTTTTCGAGGGTTTTGAACAAATTTTCAGACAAAAATCGTGAAAACTGAATAAAAACTCACTTTTCAGACAATTTATAGCAAAAATTTAGAAAAAAAAAAATTTTTCAAATTTTTCCAAAAAAAAATTTTTTTTGAGAATTTTTCAGAATTATTCCAAAATTTTTTCTGAATTTGCAGAAAAATATTTGCAATTAATTACAACAAACTATTTTCAAAAAAAAACGTGAAAAATTGTATTTTTTTCACGTTTTTTTCTAAAAATTGCTAGTTTTTCTGTAAATTCTTGAATTTTTTTTTCAAATTTTTAGTGTTTTATACGGATTTTGCGATGAAAATTGTTGATAATCACTGAAAATCAAAAATTCCGGGTTTTAGACATTTTTTTTTCGGAAACTTTTCAAAAATTTTCCAAAATTTTTTTTTTTTGAAAATCGCTCCAGATTTCTTAAACCCAAATTTTCATGTATTTTACCTAAATTTACGTATAAAATTTATAAAAAAACATGGAAAATTTCAATTTTTGATACAGAAAAGTAGTGGGTACCTGGTTGAGCATATTTTCTAGAATTTCTTGATTTTCTAGTAGTTTTTTCAAATTTTTCGAGGGTTTTGAACAAATTTTCAGACAAAAATCGTGAAAACTGAATAAAAACTCACTTTTCAGACAATTTATAGCAAACATTTAGAAAGAAAAATTTTTTTTCAAACTTTTCCAAAATAAAAATTTTTTTTTGAGAATTTTTCAGAATTATTCCAAAATTTTTTCTGAATTCGCAAAAAAATATTTGCAATTGATTACAGCAAACAATTTTCAAAAAAAAAACGTGAAAAATTGTATTTTTTTCACGTTTTTTCCCGAAAATTTCTAGTTTTTCTGTAAATTCTTTTTCATTTTTTTTTCAAATTTTTAGTGTTTTATACGGATTTTGCGATGAAAATTGTTGATAATCACTGAAAATCAAAAATTCCGGGTTTTAGACATTTTTTTTTTCGAAAAAAAAATTTTTTCAAAAAAAAAAAATTTTTTTTGGAAATTTTTCAAAAAAATTGTTTTTTTTTTAATTTTTTAAAAATCTCTCCAAACTTGTGTTTAAAACTCAATTTTTCAGTTATTTTACACAATTTCCTTCAAAAATTTCATTTTTTAAGCCAAAAACGCAATACCTTGATTATCCTCGGCTCCGTCGGAAAATGTGATGCTCCACGGAGGCGGTTTTGCAGCAGTGATTTCCTGCGAAAACTGTCCATATACAAGGGATGGCTCTGAAAATAACGTTTATATACTTATATTGCTCTGAAATTGCACAAAAAATCGGAATTTTTTTCGGGAAAAGTACAATTAGGCTCACTTACTTCGTCGCTGAGCCGCCGCCGGAGCCTGTTGGCTGCCATTTTCGCTTCGGAACGGCATAATTTTCGGTTTTTTTACCTGAAAAAAAAGATTATGCACTTTGTTTTATATACTGTTCTATAGGAATATAATAATAGAAGTTTAACCGAAATTTAAAAAATCCGAGAAAAATCGAACTTAGAGCCCCTAGCCCCTAAATTCGGAATTTTTTACTGAAAATTCGGTTTTTAAGCCGATTTTATAGTAAAAATTGTGAAAAATAATAAAGACTAAAGTTTTAAGCAATTGCCAACCAACTTTGAAAAAAAAAAAAAAAATTTTTTTCGAAATTTTCCAAAAAAAATTTTTTTTTTAATTTTTCTAAACCTATCTTATACATTAATTATAGTGTATTATCACCTATTTCCGCCAAAAAACTCAAGAAAAAACTCCCTAAACCCCGAAAAAAAAATGCCTATATACCCCAGTTTCAGAGCTCAAAGAGCACCAAATATGCTCCAAAATAGGCGAAATTTTAGGCAATTTGGTGACAAATACGATGATGACTATTGTTTTCATATGTTCGTTGTTATTTGAAATAAAGTGATGTCATTTAAAAAAAAAAATTTTCAAAAAAAAAAAAAAATTTTTTCAGAAAATTTCCAAATAAATTTTTTTTTTGAAAAATCGATAATTTTATGGTTTTTTCACAGAAATTTCTGTTTTACTTTATATTGTTCAGACTAAAAACCGAATAAAATCATATAAAAGTCGAACTATTTCACAATTCCAACCTATAGGGGGCCTATGGAAGGGTCAATATTTGCTTACTGATGGCTTTTTCCTTTTTTTCTGATTTTTTGCCAAAACTCTTTGTTATATCGAAAGATGGAAAGATTTTTGGTCAAGTTTCAGAAAAAAATCTGAAAAAAATTGCAATGTTTCAGATTTTCCTTTTTTTTTTAGTGATTTTTTGCCAACTTTTAGGGCCTAAAAAATGAATTTTTAAGCATATTCCAAAAAAATTCGCTGAATTAGTATATATAAGATAGGAATGTTTAAAAATTTGAAAAAAAAATTTTGGGCCAAAAAAAAAATTTTTTTTTTGACCCAAAAATTTTTTTTTCCAAAATTTATTTAAAAACGAATTTCTCTAAGCTAATGGCTTAATTTAGTGTGCTTTTTTCAGATAAAACATTAAAAACCCTGAAAAAATAACAAAAATCACCTGCTCGGGACGATTTTCCGCCGGGAAATGATTTTTTCTTGGAAAAATTTGGTAAATTACGTGAAATTAATTTTTTTCGAACTTTTGTGGCAAAAATTTTGAAAAAAAGTTCACGTTTATAGCCAAATTTAAATGAAATTTTCAAATTTCCAAAAAAAAACCATAAAGTTGAAAGTGCGCTCTACCGCTAATTCATTGAAAACCCTGATTTTTATTGATTTTTTCGGGTTTAAATTGGAAAATTAGGAGAAAAAAGCGGAAAAAAAGTGCGCAAAAATTGAAAATGCTGGTTCCTCTGCTGCTCGGGGGGTGCAGTGACCTCTCTCGGGCTCTCCGAGCAACAGAAACACACACACACATGTCACACACACTGGGCTCTGCACAACCGTCTGCGTCTCTCGCCTCGTCCCACTCTCTCGGCTGGGGCTCATTCACCAGTATTTTCTTTTCTTTTTCCCCATTCAACGGACAAAAGGAAAAGAAGAAAAATGAAACATTTGTTGGAACATATAAAAAACTATCGAAAAACTGCCGGAAACCTGTGTTTGGCACGTAAAAATTGAAATTTCGCATAAATTTTCAGTTTTTTAATCGCTTTTAAGGCGGAAAAGTCGAAAAATTCAAGAAAAACCGTGGAAAAATGGCAAAAATCATTGAAAATCACTGAAAATAACAAAAAACAAATCCAAACTTCCGCCGAAAAATGTGTGTTCGGTGGAGCGCACTTGCATATTTTTATTTTTAGCGAATTTTTTTCGAGGCCCCACGAAAAGGGGAGCAGAACGAAAAGGGGATCTGCAAAAAGGGGATCTGCGAAAAGGGGAGATACGAAAAGGGGAGATACGAAAAGGGGAGCAACGAAAAGGGGATCTGGCACTGTGCCAAACGCACAAAACGCATTTTTTCTCACGCAACGCACGTTGATTTTTAAAACTTTCTTCTAGAAGATACGCTTAACAACACGCGACGCGTAACATCGGAGCATCGTTGTATCGTTTTCTTCGAGAAAAATAGCGTTTGGCACAGTGCCAGATCTCCTTTTCGTTGCTCCCCTTTTCGTATCTCCCCTTTTCGTATCTCCCCTTTTCGCAGATCCCCTTTTTGCAGATCCCCTTTTCGTTCTGCTCCCCTTTTCGTGGGGCCTCTTTTTTTCCAACGAAAAACTGCGATTTTTTGCCAATTTCTTCAATTTTTCGAAGATTTTTGTATTGAAAAACGTGAAAATCAGCAAAAAAAACCTCAAAATTACATTTTCTGAAGGAAATCGCTATAGAAATCGAGGAAAATCCAGTAATTTACGAGAAAAACAATTTTCCACCGGAAAACTTCAATTTTCACTGTTTTTTCGAATTTTTTAAGTGGTTTTTTCCTTAAAAAACGCGAAAATAACACCCTAAAAGTTGAATTTCCACCAAAAATCCTGCTTTTACCAGTTTTTAACCGAAAATCGTGAATATTTCCATATTTCTTTCAAATTCGTCTAATTTTATTTTATTCTTTCAGAAAAATCATGTCAACATTCTACGATGCTCCCAAATCCTCCGTGGCAGTTTTTCAATGTAATTTAACTAATTTTTCGCCCAAAAAACCCAACAGTTCCAGACACCGACCCACTTGAAGCTCTGAAAATCCTGCGCTCGGCTCTCCAAACCGACAAAAAATCGATAATCTGCCACTCGGCATTTGCCACGTGGTATAAGGAGTTCCACGTGGAATGGAACGAGGATTTCGTCGAATTTTCCGATGAAAGCTACAAAAATGTGGAGAAAATCGATCGAGAAGTCGTGATTTTTGCGGATTTCGACGTTTTTTCAATGATTTTTGGCATTTCCAAGACGCTAAACTTGATAAAAACCTTGAAAAGTTGGATTTTCACATGAAAAAACCAAAAAAAAACGGAAAATTTCAGCGAAAAAGCGAATTTTCATCGTAACTTCGTTGGATTTTCCAGCTACACCGCACCTTGAGCACCTCACAAATTCCACGTTTAAAGTGTACGTGAAAATTCAAGAAATTCGAATTAAAAATCGATTTTTTCAGGAAAAAATCCGCAAACCCGGAGATTTTCGAGTGTCAGACGACGGTCTTCGATAAAAAGGGAAATTTGACGATTATGGTACGACTTTTGACTCGAAAATTCAAATTTTTCGCCGATCGCATGCTGAAAGTGCGCTCTAATGCAAATTTAGCATTAGAGCGCGCTTTCATCATGCGATCAGCGGGAATTTTAAATTTTTGAGTCTTCTTCGGAGTTTTTGAACTGTTTACAGCTAATTTTAGCAAGTTTTCGGTGTAAAAATCAATTTTTGTCCGAAATTCTCGATAAAAATTGCATTTTCTAACTGAAAATTCAAATTTTAACCAAAAAAAACCTAATTTTTCCAATTTTCAGGACCAAATCATCACAATGCCGCCATCTGGCACGAAGCCAACATTCAAAACGGTGAAAAAAGTGGAAAATTCGGCGGAAAACTCGATTTCTGCCGGAATTTCGGGAATTTCTTTGGGTTCAGAGAGCGGAAAAGCAGCCATGGATTTGCCGTTCTTTGTGTCCCGACAAGAAGATGGTACGAGACGAAAAATTGCGGAAAAACTAGGCTTTTAGCTGAAAAAAGTGAAAAATTTGGCCCAAAAACCACGAAAATCGTCCAAAAAGCCAGATTTTGACCTAAAAATTCAAATTTCCCGCGGACCGCATGGTGCAAACGCGCTCCAGTGAGAATTTGTCATTGGGGCGCGTTTGCAGCAGGATTTTTAGATAATTTTCATTCAAAATGTACATATTTTAAACTGAAATATTAGAAAAAACTTTTGTCTCACAAAAATTCCGAATTTTGTTAAAAAATTTGCGAAAAAATGTCAAAAATCCAAATTCCTAATCAATTTAAAACGCGCTCCATTGACAAAATAGCTAGAAATTAATTTTCGCAAAATTATCGATTAGTACGATGCTCCGAAATCCCGCTTTCTTCAAATTTACAATTTTTGTGGCTCCTGTGCTTCTACGGATAATCTGGGGGTAGAAAATACCGGTTTCAATGATTTTTTAAGTCAAAAATCCATTAAAATCCATATTTTCTAACCCGGGATTATCCGTAGAGTACATTTGCCACCGGAGATGCGGAAGCTATGCCCAAATTTTCATTTTGAAACCAAATGTTTTCCAGGAGTAGCTCTTCGTGACGCCGCCACCAAAAAAATCCGAGTTGGCGGCCAAATCGTGTACGAACCCGATCAGGAGGACGATCTAGACGACAGTGATCCGGATGATGATTTGAATATTTGAGAAAATTCGGATTTTGAGACTTTTTTGTTGAATTTATTGTTAAAATTGGATAAAATTTTAATTTTCAATGAAATCGTCGATTTATGGGTACTCCGGGAGCCTGTTGCTGTAGATTGTAGCGATTTCGGATGGAATTTTCACATTTCTGAAAAAAAAAAGGTTAGCAATTGCGCTCCAATGAGAAAATCGCCGGAATTCGGCGATTTTCTCATTAGAGCGCGTTTACACCTACCAAAATCTGCTGATTAAGCTTCTGAGCCTCCTGAATCGACAGTTGCGATGCTCCGATCCGTGAGCCCGACTCGATGTGCGATTTGCACCGCGCATTCGTCTCGCCGAGCTCCGTGAGCAGCCAAGCGGCTTTTTTGGGTCCCGCCACGAATTCCTGAAGGATATGGACGGTTCCGTAGATCATCGAGAACGAGGAGCCCGTGTCGCGAAAAATTCGATGCGAAAAATCGAAAAGGCGACGGGCGGTACGGCCGGCGTCGTGTTTGTCCACTTGGTCTCTGGAAATTTTAAAAAATTCAAAAAAAATGCCTTGAAAATGACGAAAATCGTTGAAAAATCGAATTTTTAACTCAAAAATTCAAATTTCCCGCCGCCCGCATGCTACAAGTGCGCCCCACTGATAAATTGGCCGTGGGGCGCGTTTGCAGCACGCGATTAACTGGAAATTTGAATTTTTTACTGAAATTCACGATTTTCAAAGATTTTATGCCGAAAAGTTCAAGAATCTTCTCCGGAAACCCGGTTTAAATTTCCCGCCGGTCGCATGCTGCAAGTTCGCTCTATTGACAAATTATCAATGGAGCGCGTTTGCAACATAAACTCAGCGGAAAATTCAAATTTTTGGGTCAAAAACTCCATTTTTGAAGCTTTTCCGTCATTTTTTTCCAATTTATATAGGAAAATATAAACATTTCCAATTTTTCCGGCTAAAATCGGTTAAAAGTCGAATTTTTAACCCAAAAATTCAAATTTCTTGCCATTTGCATGCTGCAAGTACGCTCTATTGACACATTATCAATGGAGCGCGTTTGCAACATTAAATCGGCGGGAAATTTGAATTTCTGCGTTAAAAAATCGATTTTTCACCGATTTTAGGTCATTTTTCCTTAAAAATTTCGATTTTCCTACTAACCGAACCAATCCGACGAGCGTTTTCGCCGAAAAATCCCTTAGCGCCCAGTGATTGTCGGTTTCCGGTCGCAGACACATATTCCGGCCGACACAGCAGCTTAGGAGGGCTGGGAGCACGTGATGAAGCTGAAAATTGGGGATTTTAAGTGGGAAATTTGAATTTGGCGCCACTGCAAACGCGTTCTAATGATAAATTTGCGTTGGAGCGCGCTTAGAGCATTCGGTCGGTGGGAAATTCAAAATTTTGAATGAAATAATCGATTTCCAAGCTTTTTTCGGTGAAAAATTCAAAATTTTTCAGATTTTTCCAAATTTTCTCACCGTAACAGTCATGTCACAGGCCTTATTGTGGCTTAGGGACCGTAAAACACGTCCGGCATAGATAATAAGTGATAGACAGCGTTGTGAGATGTTAGCCGAGATTGATTTGCATATTCGTTCGGTTAGGTGCGGTAGGAAGACCTGAAAATTTGGATTTTTTGGGGAAAATGGTGAATTTCACTCAAAAATTTGAATTTCTCGGTTAAAATCTGATAAAGTTGGCCTAAAAATCGATTTTTGACTCAAAAATTCAACTTTCCCGCCGACCGCATGCTGCAAGCGCGCTCCAATGACAAATTAGCATTGGAGCGCGTTTGCAGCATGCGGTTAACGGGAAATTTGAATTTTTGAGGGAAAAAATGCAAATTTCGCTATAATTCTGCTAAATTTGACTCAAAAACTACGAAAATTGCTTGAAAACTCGATTTTAACCGAAAAATTCAAGTTTCCGGCTGATCGCATGCTGCAATTGCGCTCTAATGACAAATTCAAATTGGAGCGCGTTTGCAGCATACGGTTGGCGGGAAATTTGAATTTTTGGCCTACAAGTCGCATTCTCAAACAAATTTCGTGGTTTTTGGGTCAAAATTTCTCGAATTTTTCGAATTTCCCAAATTTCCACCTGTAATCCAGCGTCAGTCTCCAGTGTA
Source organism: Caenorhabditis elegans (assembly GCF_000002985.6). Classification (NCBI taxonomy): domain Eukaryota; kingdom Metazoa; phylum Nematoda; class Chromadorea; order Rhabditida; family Rhabditidae; genus Caenorhabditis; species Caenorhabditis elegans. The sequence continues at coordinate 1,130,253 of NC_003280.10, read as the reverse complement.
TACAGTGCCTCGTGGCGTTTCTTGTCATCTTGTCCCATGCACACCGTAATAATATCCTTCATGAAAATCTGCTGCTCAACGGTCAAAATTTCGATCGTCGACGGCTTCAGGCCGACTTTTTGGTCGATTTTTGCAGTTTTTACAGCGTCACGGAACATTTGAAGACTCGACGTGGTCGAGGAGCTCGGTGTGCTGCAAAATTTGCAATTTTTGCAAGTTTTTGGGTGGAAAAATGAAAATTTGGGCATAGCTGCCGCATCTCCGGTGGCAAATGTGCTCTACGAATAATCCGGGGGTGGAAAATACGGATTTTAATGGATTTTCGGCTAAAAAATCCATTTAAACCGGTCCTTTTTGTCCCAAGATTAGGGCAGAAGCACAGGTGCCACAAAAACTATTTAAAAAAAAGGTGCAAATGCGCTCAAATGAGAAAATCTGAGAAAATACGCATTGGAGCGCATTTGCAGCATGCGGTCGGCGGGAAATTTAAATTTAATCAGTTTTCCACACAATTTTGGCATTTTTCATGTGTACAAGTGCGCTCTAACGACAAAATTGCATTGAGGCGCATTTTCAACGTGCGGCCGGGGGGAAATTGAATTTTTGACGGATTTTTGGCCTAAAATGCCGGAATTTCGAATCTTTTGGCTTAAATTTTCGTTATTGCCTCACTGGTGCTAGAAATTACAAGATTTTGGGCTAAAAAGCAAAAATTTGGGCATAGCTTCCGCATCCCCCGGTGGCAAATGTGCTCTACGGATAATCCGGTGCTGGAAAATACGGATTTTAATGGATTTTCGGCTTAAAAACCCATTAAAATCAGCTTTTTCACCCCCAGAATAAGGTAGAAGCACAGAAGCCACGAAAATCACGATTTGGGTCAATTAGTGCAATTTATCAGTTAAAATGGCATTTTTTGGGTAAAAATCGCCGTAAAAACACGGGAATCTCCAATTTTTCAAGTAAAAATTGGCAAAAACCATTAAAATTCGCAATTTTTTCGTGAAAATTGCCGAAAAAACCACGGAAATCTCCAATTTTTCAAGTAAAAATTGGGAAAAACTAGAAAAAATCAATACTTTTTCTCAGGAATCATCGTCATCACTTCGGGCACAATTTTCTCGAAAAAGTTTCCGTCATCTTCGTCTACATTGACCGTGTACTCGGATTGAACCGGCTGTCCTTCATTGACAAGTGGGTAGGCTGTAAAAACGTGGTTTTAGCAATGGAGCGCGGTTGCGAATTGGCCGGAATTTGAATTTTCGGCTGTAAAATTCAAATTTCGGGCTCAAAAAACGCACAAATCACTCTCAAATCCCTGGGAATCTTGATAAAAGTCTCCGTATCCTCCTTATCAACGTCCACGTCGGCAGACGATTTCAAAAACGAGTAGATCCCCGTCGAGGTCCCCTGAATCGGTTGAAGTTGCTGAATTCCGAGATTCAGAGTGTCAACGCTGGAAATATTGAGGCCTCCGCACTGTCGGGTAGATCGGATCGCGTGTTCCACATCGGCCACGGCCATCCGGCGCCGAGCACTTTTCTGCGTCCATTTTGCGCTGAGCCGAACAATTTCTTTCAGCTTTTCACGGGACTGAAAAATTCAAAATTTGGGCATAGCTTCCGCATCTCCGGTGGCAAATGTGCTCTACGGATAATCCAGGGATGGAAAATACGGATTTTAATGGATTTTATGCTTAAAAATCGCTTAAAATCCATTAAAATCTGAATTTTTCACCCCCAAATTAGGCTAGAAGTACAGAAGCCACAAAAATTGCAATTTGGAACAGATTTCTAGTCATTTTGTCAGTGGAGCTCGTTTGAAATTGGAGTGAAATTCAATTTTTCAGATGATTAGCATTTTGTTGAACCAAATCTTAAATTTTACAGGAAAATCTACAATTCTTACGTAAAAATTTGTAAGTGTTGCTGCAACAGCGCCCCAATGACAAGTTCTCATTGGAGCGCGTTTACAGCACTTCATCGGTGGGAAATTTGAATTTTTGACTCAAAAAATTTTTTTCTGCAATGTAAGGGTGAAAAATCCGCGTTTTAATGGAATTTTGGCTAAAAAATCGCAAAAAAAACCACAAAATCCCGGATTTTTTACCAAAAACTCCAATAATTCGGCGGCTTCTGTGTTCAAGCTGGTAATTCCGAGCATTTCAGCGGCGGTTTGTGTGAAAATCGGAGTCTGGTGAGCAGCGGGCTCTTCTGAGGTTTTTGTGGGCGATGGGCGCCGTATTGTTACGGTTTTTGACATTTTAAGTGGCGAGGAGCTGAAATTTCAGATTAAAATTCATTTTCCCGTCGACCGCATGTCGCAATCGCGCCCCGATGCCAATTTATCATTGGAGCGCGATCGCACCACCAAATCGTCGGGAAATTCAAATTTTCCTCTTAAAATAGGTAAATTATGGGTGGGAAACCCGAAAAAGGCGATAAAAAATCAGAAAAATGAGAAAAAAATCGATAAAACTATTTATATTTTTTTTTTAAATTCACACGAGTTAGTTTTTCATTCAATAAACGGGGATTCTGTACAATCTTTGATAATATTCCGCCGAGTTTCCATTTTCTGCACAATTTCGACGGGATGGTCCCGTGGGACGGTTCGCCGGTACCACCACTGAAAAAAAAAATCGATTTTTGGGTGGAAAATTGGCTATTTTCTCAATGTAGCGCACTTGCAGCACGCGGTCGGCGGGAAATTTGAATTTTTTGTTGAAAAATACAATTTTCAAGCTGCAAATGCGCTCCAATCGACAAAAATCCATATTACCCCGCCGGCGAGCGGTCGATTTTCGGAATTTTCCTCGATTTTCGGGCAAAATGTGCTCATAAACGTCCATTGCACGTCGTCGTAGATTCCTGAACGGAAAAAGGGCTTAAAATTGAAAATTTGACTGAAAGTCCAAGTTTTTGGGTGGAAAAATGAAAATTTGGGCATAGCTTCCGCATCTCCGGTGGCAAATGTGCTCTACGGATAATCCAGGGCTGGAAAATACGGATTTTAATGGATTTTAAGCTTTTTAGCTTAAAAAATCATAAAAAATACTTGTTTTCGACCCCAGATTAGGCGTAAAGAACAGAAGCCACAATTTTTACTTTTTAGGGAAAAATCCGATGGTTACTGTAGCTACAGTACCCCCAAATCAGAAAAATGCTCCATTTTAGGGAAAAATAGGCAAAAAACCTTCGAAAATTCATGTTTTAACCGGCTAAAACATGCAAAAAACGCCATTTTTTCGCGAAAAATCCAATTTTTACCAATATATCTCCGTTCTGTGGGCTTCCAGCGAGTATCGGGTAGCACGAAATGCGGCTTCACACGTTGATTCAACGCAAAACCCTCCGCGTCCATAAGTGCTCCAAAGAGCTCGCGAATCTCGTCGACCGTCGGTTTTTCAACGATTTCCACACGTTTTTTCGGATTTTTCGGGAAATATTCCACAATTTTTGGAGTTTCCGCTGCTTTTTCCGGTTTGTTGAGGCCAAATGGTTCTGAAAACAGGATTTTTATACGAAAAATTCAAATTTCGCGGGGATCGCACGCTGCAAATGCGCTCCAATGCGAATTTTCGCCGATTTTCGCATTAGAGCGCATTTGCAACATCTAAACCTACCCAAAACGTTTTGAATCGATTTTTTCAGCGATTCGCTGTACTTTTTTGGAGTTTTCGGCAAAATTTCACCAAATGTCCTCCAATTTTTGTCGATTTTCTCGATTTTTATGCCCTCGGCAAGTCGATCGATAAAATACGAGTTGATAATCGATTTGGCCTCGCGTTCCGGTAATTCGCTGGAAAAAATCGATATTTTTTGGCTGAAAATTTGAATTTTTGATCTACCTGAAGCATCTGTCGAGGATGAGATGTCGGAGCTTGAATTGAGCACTTTTCGAGTTGAATTTCAGGCAATTCGTCATTTTTCTGCAAAAAAATTGCGTTTTTCCGGGTAAAAAAGCTGAAAACGAAAATTTGGGCATAGCTTCCGCATCTCCGGTGGCAAATGTGATCTACCAGTAATCGGGGATAGAAAATACGGATTTTAATAAATTTTTCTGCTAAAAATTCATTAAAACCGGTATTTTCTACCCCCAGATTAGGGTAGAAGCACAGGAGCCACAAAAAAATATTCGAAAAATGGTGCAAATGCGCTCCGATGCAAAAATCTGAAGAAATTTGCATTGGGGCGCATTTGCAGGAGAGAAATTTAAATTTCAATCAATTTTCCACACAATTTCGGCATTTTTATGAGTGTAAGTGCGCTCTAATGATAAATTTGCGGGAAATTTGAATTTTTGGGTTTTTTAACGGATTTCCTGCTCAAAAATGCCGGAATTTCAAATTTTTCGCTGAAATTTTCGAGATTTCCGTACTTTTTCTTAACCTCTCCCTTTTCCGGCTGCGGTGGCACAAATCTCAAATCATTTTTCGTAGTGGTTTCCGCTTCTTCCGGCGATTTTTCGAGCTTCTTACAATTTTGCAGAATCTCATTATTTTCCAGTACAAAGCTTCTCTGTGTGCTGGCGTGGGCGAGGTAATTCTGGAAAAAAAAAATTTTTTGCAAGTTTTTGAGTGAAAAATTCAAAATTTGGGCATAGCTTCCGCATCTCCGGTGGCAAATGTGCTCTACGAATAATCCAAGGGTAGAAAATACGGCTTTTAATGAATTTTTGGCTCAAAAATAACCAAAAATCCATTAAAATCGGTATTTTTGACCCCCAAATTAAGGTGGAAGCACATAAGCCACGAAAATTCGATTTTTTCAGTTAAAGTGCCAATTTTTAGGTAAAAATCGCGGGAAAAAACACGAAAATCTCAAATTTTTTGCGTAAAAATTGGTAAAAAATCACTAAAAAACGAACATTACACAGAGTGACGTCATAGCCATACCATTTGTATGATGACGTGGCAAATGTGGGGTCGGCAAGCACATTAATCAGTGAGCCAATGCTGACTTTTTCGAGAATATTCGAGTGGCAAGACGTCGAATCAAAGTAGATCGATTCGGAATTTTGCAGGAAATTCGCTTCCATAAAATGATTTTTCATAATTTTTGTGATGACAGCGGCGCCGGATCGGCCCGGCGAATTTCGGCACTTTTCAATGACGAAAAATGGGATTTTATCGACGTTTCCGTGGATTTCGACGCGGAATGGTACTGCCGCCAGGATAACGTCCACCATTCGATTCGTGTTCTCTCGGTGTCTCTGGAAAATTTGAATTTTTGGTGAAAATCCGCTTTTTTAGCCCAAAAATTCAAATTTCCCGCCGACCGCAAGCTGTAAATGCGCTCTATTGCAAATTTTGCATCGGAGCGCATCTGCAGCATGCGATCCGCGGGAAATTTGAAATTTCAGGTTTAAAACTGATATTTTGAACGAAAAAAGTGAATTTTGAGTAGAGATATTCTGTGTAAAGTAGTATTCTGACGGGAAATTTGAATTTTTGAGTTAAATTCTATCAATTTCAACCCAAAAATTCGAATTTCTCGCTGACCGCAAGCTGCAAATGCGCGCTAATGCAAAATTTGCATTGGAGCGCACTCGCAGCACGCGGTGGGTGGGAAATGTTTTTTTAAGTGGAGAATGCACGTTTTTCAGCCAAAATTAAATTTTTCTTCGAAGAAAATTGTTTTTAAAAAAATTTTTCAATGAAAAATCTAATTTTCGGCAATAATTTATTTAAAATTCACTTTTTCAATTAAAAATTCAAAGGCAAAACCCCGTTTTTTTCGCAATTTTCTCAATAGAGCACATTTTTTCCGTTGGAAAATTCAAATTCCCGTACATCTTTAATCTCGAATTCGGTGCGTCCAATGCTATGCGCCTTTAAGGTCTCGTAGCGAATAACAGGCGAGCAGTTCGGATGGAAAGCTACAGTAATATTTCGTTCGGTGACTCCAATTGCGACGCCAGCAGTCGACGGGGAGTTGAATGTGACGAAAACCTGCTCGCGGAGCATTGCACAACCTGAAAATTTGAATTTCTCATGATTTGTTCGGTGGAGCGAGCTTGCAGCATCCGGTCGGCGGGAAATTCAAATTTTTAGGTTATAAACTTGAATTTTCACCGAATTTTCGAATTTGCAAGTGTTTCAGGGTGAATTTTGGCGGGAAATTCGAATTTCCGGGTCAAACTTACACTTATAAACCTCCATTTTCTCGATTTGCACTATAATATGATTCCCGCGGACCACCCGTTCGAAGCTCCGGCTCCAGAAGATCTGAACGACGGATCCCACACCGATTGGGTCGAAATTTGACGGATATTGTATACACGTGGCTTTTGAGAAGATAAAATGAATGCCGGAATCCTGAAAATTGCGAGTTTTTAAATTTTTTGCAAAAAAAAAATTGGAAAATCATGGTTTTTTTTTCGATTTTTAACTGTTTTTTCGTCGTGTTTTTAAGGCAATTTTTGCGATTTTTATCAATAATTTGCATATTTTAGGACTCCAAATATCGATTTTCCCTGGAAATTCCCTTACATCAAACGCCTCCTGCGTAATAACCTCTCCGGTACCATTCGAATAGCATATTATGACACCAGACGAGCTTGAATCTGAATTTACAAGCTTTAAAATCAAATTTGGCACTAAAAACTCACAATTTGCGCCTTCAAACTGGTCTTCTTGCTCGATTAAATTGAGTTTTGACTCGGATTCGTGCGATTTCACCCGTAATGGTCGACTATTTACAAGAACGGGTTGCATACCTGAAGAAAAATCGGATTTTTAGGAATTTTTATTGATTTTAACAGAAAAAATCAGAAAAAACGGGAGAAAATGAATAAAAATAGCGAAAAAATCAGCGAAATTAATTCAAAAAATCGTGGTGGCCGAGTCTAAAGTCAAAATGGCCTAGAAAACCCCTCCTCGGCCACCATTTATTTTTTTGAAAAAAATTGTTTTTTATCGATTTTCGCCAGTTTTCCGTCGATTTTCTCCATTTTTTCTCATAAAATCTATAGAAAGTTATTTAAATTTCAGATAATTATGTCGGGAGCCTCGAAAAAAGTGAGTTTTTATCGTTTTTCAAGGATTTTTCGCAGAAAATCGATTTTTCTCTATTTCCAGGTATCAGAGGAAGAGTTGCAGAAGCAATACGCAGACTATCGAGCTCAATTCGAGCAGTGGAAGGAGAATAATAAGTGGGAAACTCGAGTTTCGGGGAAAAATTGCAAATTTGGATGATTTTCAGGGGTTCCATTGGCACGGAGGCTTATAATTCGTATGTACAGCAATTCGAGCAGTGGGAGAAAGAAGTGGAGGCGAGAACGTCACAGGTTCGTAAAAAAAACCTAAAAATTATAGAAAAATCTGGAAAAAAGACAATTTTTGACCCAAAAATGCTGAATTTACTTTAAAATGTTCAATTTTCAGCAACAAAAGCACCGAAAAGCGGCGGCAGTTGACAAGGAGGCAGAAGCGGCGGCGGCCGCCTACGCACAATCACAAGAAGCCTACATGGCACATCATTTGAGAGGAATGGAGCAGACGGAAATGCAGAAAAGAGCCGCTGCTGCAGCTCAGCTCCAGCAGCAACAAATGATGCAGAATATGATGATGCAGAGACCGCCACGTACGGTTTTTAACCGGAAAATTTGAATTTTTCGCTGAAATTTGCATTAGAGCGCATTTGGAACAGCCGAAATTCAAAATTCCGTAAAAATTTGACTTTTTCGCCGATATTTGCATTGGAGCGCCCTTGAAACACGGAGAAATTCAAAATTTTGTAAAAATTTGATTTTTCCACCAAAATTCGCATTGGAGCGCACTTGGAACATTCAATATTTCAAAATTTTATGAAAAGTTGAATTTTGAACCGAAAATCTCAGTTTTCCGCTACAATTCACACTAGAGCACATTTGCAGCACCGAAAAGTTCAATTTTTACGAAAAAATCGAATTTCCCGCTGAAATTAGCATTAGAGCGCACTTGAATCACTCGGAAATTCAAACTTTTGTTAAAATATAAACTTCCGCCTAAAATTTGCATTAGAGCGCACTTTAGACACTAGAAAATTCAAGAATTCTGTGAAAATTTAAATTATTATTTGAAATTTGCATTGGAGCGCACTTGAAACACTTGAAAATTCGAAATTTTGTGAAAATTTGAATTTTTCACCAAAATTCGCATTAGAGCGCACTTGAAACACTTGAAATTTCAAAACTTTAGAAAAATTTTGAATTTTCCGTTAAAATTTGTATTGTAGCGCATTTTAGACACTAGAAAATTCGAATTTCTCGCTAAAATTCGCATTAGAGCTGATTTGCAACACCGACAAATTCAATTTTTAGGAAAAATTCGAATTTACCGCCAAAATTCGCATTAGAGCGCACTTGAAACACTCAAAAATTCAAAATTGCCAAAAAATTCAAATTTCCCTCTAAAATTCGCATCAGAGCGCACTTGAAACACTCAAAAATTCAAATTTTTACCAGCAGAACACCAGCAACCACCGCCACAAGACGTGATGTTCGGAGCCGTAGGACGTGTAGCTCAGGGAGCTCCAGCCGCCGCACCACCGCCCACGCAACAACCACCACCACAACTATGGGGAAACAATAAGCCGATCTACGATGCGCGGGACCCACTTTTTGCGAAATGGGGTGAACGAGCGGCGTCGGCACACTGCAAACCGGAGACCGAGCAGCAAATTGTAGGGAATTTTTGGAAAATCCTGGAAAATCTGAAAAATAGCCCGAAAATATCTGAAAATCCCGAGAAAATGGCGTTTTTGAGGTGTTTTTGCCTATTAAAACACGAATTTTGACCCGTTTTTGACATTTTTTCTCAAAAAATGCGTTATTTTCCCCCAAAAGTTCAAAATTCCCGTTAAAATTCAAATTTTAGCCAGAAATTTGAATTTCCTAGCTAATGCAAATACGCTCTACTGATAATCTGTGACTTGTGTGCCTTTATCCTCATTGATGGCTAGAATATCGGTATTCTCGGCTGAAACATGCAATAAATACCGTATTCCAACCAACAATTTGTGCAATAGAGCACATTTGTCACTGGGGATGCGGAAGCTATGCCCAAATTTTGAATTTTTCAGAACCCGGTCGCCTGTTGGCTCCTTCTAGATGCTCTCCGCGAGAAGAAAATGGTCCTGGCTCCGCACTCGAACACGTGTCCTCCTCCACAAATCGGTGGACATCAAATTTGATAAATTTTGTACAATTAAATAAAAATATTTTTTTTTCACTTTTAATGAATTTTCAACAAATTCCACCGTTTTTTTTTTCGTTTTTTGGGGAGTTGATAGGCGTGTAGGCATGTAGGTAGGCTTGAGGTAGGCACGAGACAGGTGTGTAGGCAAAAATTTAGAGAATAGGCATGTATGCAGATAGGTAGGCATGATGTAGTTGTGTAGGCATCAGGTAAGAGTGTAGGCACGTTGGTTAGCATTAGGTAGGAGTGTATGCAGATATGTAGACATGATGTTAGCATGTAGGTATGAGGTAAAAGTGTAGGCGCGTAGGCAGGTATGCTGTAGGTAGGCAGGTAGGCGTGTAGGCATAAGCTAAGAGTGTAGGCACGTAGGTAGGGATGAGGTAGGTACGTCGGTTAGCATGAGAGAGGCATGTAGGCACGTAGGCACGTGACAGAGTAAGGATATTATAATTGAATCAAGGTGATGCTCTTTTTTTAGTAAAAGTGTGCACTTTTGGATTTTTAGGTAAAGCCATGTTTAGAAATTCATAAAAAAAAATTTCTGTCATTGCGTGGAATCGAACCCCAGACCCATTTCGTACCAGTCAGCCCTCTTACCAGTTGAGCCAAAAATTCAATTTTTCGGAAATTTTCAGAAAACTTAGAAAATCATTTTTATTCAGAATTCAGCCTTTTTATAGGTAGGTGTTTCAAAGAGTTCAAAACTAAAAAAATTAACTTCCGCCACTTATTTCAAAAAGTGTCCTGAATAAAACAATAGAAAGTTCCGGGGACACATTCCAAAAGTTCAAATGAAAAATGTTTAGGGTAATGTTTAGGGAACAGTCCAATTTGTGTGTTTTCAGTGCATTTTGTACTGTGGTTGTAAGTGTGAACTTTTCTGAATAGCTAGAGCGTTTAATGACAGTAAGCTTAATTTTCTTGTTTAAGAACAATACCACGACGAAATTTGTAGCTCAATTGCAAAAATGCATAACAACTAGATTCATGTGCACCATGATGTCGGCCTCTAAGCATGCCAGTAGCCAAAAAGTGGCGGGATCTCACAGAAATGTTTTACTATCGAGACGAGGAACAGTCCAATTTAGACCAAAATTCACGAGAGATGTTGGAATAGTGTCTTGAACATATCCCCACATTTTTGATGTTGTATCTCAGGTGGGAGCCGAGATCCACGTTTCAGGCCCTTCGGCGCCATTAGGGCTCCACGGAAGTACGAATTGGGACAAAACTGTCTGTGGTTGTAGGAAAAGCTACACTGCACTGATATTCACTCGAAATTATTGATGTGCTGTTTAACTGTCTCTCTAAATTTGAAAGTTTTGAAAAAATCAACAAAAAATTGAGGGTGGCGTATAGAACTTGTACGGCCAATTTTTCGATTTATTGACCTCATTTCTTTAGTTTTTGAGGTAAGGTCATGAAAATTCATGATCCTAGGTTTTTTAGGATTTGGAATCGAATGGCATTAGCAGAATTTTTCTTAAAAGTACGCACGTGGCCACAGGAATACATTTTGGGGGTGGCGTATAGAACTTGTACGCACTGTAGAAAAACAAGACAACAACCAAGAAGGCGCTAGGCTTTAACTTAAAACATAAGTCATGTACAAGAGCTTAAATCGACAACACTTTGAATGGTTATTAACTTCACGGATAACAACGTTTTAAGTCAGGAAGCGTGGATCACAAAAATCATAATCATTTTTCAACATCAAAACTCAAGTGTCGTTAATGAAGAGCACGTACTAGCCAAATTTTCACTTACGAAATGATGATATGGTACCACTATGTCGAGAACTGTCCTGAATATCAAAGACAGATACTAAGTAGGCCATTTTGTCTGCCTAGCGCCTTCTTGGTTGTTGTCTTGTTTTCTATTTGTTTCTTTTTGAAAACCAGTAAAATATAAATATAGATGTTTTTTTGTTGATTTTATGGTTTTTTTTCCAAAAATAGCAAATATTTCACTTTTTGGTCAAGTCAGAGGTCAGCAGGAAACTTGAGATCCTTGAACTTTTTCGGGTTTTGAATTTCCATCGAACATTCTGGCATGTTGCCAACAATAGTATAATTCAGGATATTTTTTTTGCAGAAAAATCTCTATTTTGGCTCCTAACCTTGAAAGGTCTTAATGAAAATTCTCTGGCGTCATGGCAATTGTCGCGAATCCTCTGACAGGTTCGAGGCGAAGCCGAGAACCTACGCCCGACTGGGGGACTCGCCCTACATCCCCTACAACTGGCGGGCCCGCAGGGCCCGCTAGTCCCAATTTTGAGAAAGTGAATGTGGGGAATATACTGAAAAGATAATTAAATTGGTATCCATTAAAAAAACGGGGAAATCCGTTGACAGCGTAAAAAACTAGCTTAAAAATGTTAATTGCCGCGCAACTTCTTGACGTTCCAGAGTGATCTATTTGCGTAAACTTATCAAGTTTTTCAAGTTCGGAAAAAATAAAAATGTACTGAAAATGCTGTTCGGCTGTAAAAAAAGATGATTACATTTTGATTTCTATGGGAGACATGCGCGGTCGACATTTTTCGGGTTTCGCGCCGCACTATACAAAAGGCGCGGCTCGTGGCGCAAGGCAGGCGGAGGTCGCCGAAAACTAGTTCTTAAGTTTTTTCTTAAAAAGCTTCTAACTTAAGTTTCCTGAAACCATTAAAATCCTTCCAAACCAGTTTTTGAGTAGTTTTACGAGCCTCTAAAGTAGTGAAAAATGTTTTTTTGGTATTTCTGAATAAAGGTGTCATTTAAGTATTATTTTAAATTTGATAATGAGCTTAAAAATGCAATCAGTAAAATGAGTTTGACAATGCTTTTGTTATTCCACCGTGATAGAACCTAAAAAACACAACTGATAAGACACCTAAGTGCCTAGACTTGGCAACGGAAGTAGGCGGGTTTGGAATTTTTGAAACGTGGCTTAAGTTGTATAAAAATGTACGGCCAAAATTTAATTTTAGCCAGTTTTTAAGTTTTCCAATTCTCCTAAATTCCAAATTATATACAGATTTTTTTTTTCAGATCCCAAATGAAAATTCTCTTCAACTCAATTGCCCTCGTGGTCCTGGCCACCATTGTCCAAGCGGAGTTTTCGGACAGTTTCCGTAACTACTTTGCTGGTCAACCGGAATTGCTGAAAGTTTTGTCTAGAAACGACCTTTTTGGAGCTAATAGATGTTTTGGAGGTGGAAATCATGTTGGAGGAGTTAAGACAGAGTAATTAATTAAATCTTTTCCGGATATTTTTCACAATTTCCCGAAATTTTTGGAAATATTTCCCGGTTCCTCTAGACTTTTCTAAATTTTTCCAAATTATCGAAATGTTTCTTCTTTTCTAGAATATTTTCTAGAGCATTCTTAACTCAGAAAAATTTTCAGCAGCTTCTCAAATTTTTCCAAAACTTTCCAGAATTTTTTAGACAATTCTCTAATTTTTTTCAAAATTTTTGTTTCAATTTTTTTAGAACTCAAATTTTCTACAAAGTTTTGAAACCTTTCAAAAGTTACTCAGAAGTTATTAAAACTTTTATTAAAATCTTTTCTCAAACATTTTTTCAAACTTCCCAGAAACGTCTAGATAGTTCTCTAAAAATATATCTGAATTTAAAAAAAATTTTTTAACATTTTCTAGAACATTTCTAACAAAAAAATCAAAAAGTTGCTCAGATTTTTCAAAAATTTCCAGAAATTTCCAGACTTTTTCGGTTTTTTGATTTATCGACAAAATTACTAGTTGGATTAAATTTGAATTTCCCGCTTTTAAAAAAGTTAAAAACGCCATCTTTAGCCATTTATTTGAAACAAACCAAGGTAAATTTTTTACATTTAAATTTCAGAAGAGTCCCTATCATCATCGTACACGCCGGAGCCAGCAATGCTGGCGTAATACAGAAATACTACAGACCTCAATATATAGAAAGAGGATATAGTGATGAAACCGTCTACACAACAACATGGGGCAATACAACCGACACTTCTCAACGAAATCTTGAGATGAAGTGTGAATATGTGAAACAAATCAGAAGACTTATTCTTGCAGTCTCAAACTTTACGAATAATCAGGTTGATATTGTGGCACATGGAGAAGGATCCCCAATTGCAAGAAAAGCGGTGATTGGAGGAAAATGTGTGGATACTAATGAAGAACTGGGAGTTCCACTGACGAAGTCAGTTAGAGCATTTGTTTCTGACAAAGGTACATTTTTGCATTTTTGCTTCCCTGGGAGGCAGGCGCGGTTACTGGGCCTACCGCCGACCTCTCGCCTCATTTCTGCACTATGGTGAGAAGTAAGCGGTCACATATTCCAAAATGTTAGTTTTAGAAGCGGCCGACACTTTTCGGGTTTCGCGCCGCACTATACAGGAGGCGAGGACAGGCGAATTGGCGTCTGCATGGATGCACTACGAAAAAATTAAATTAAAAAATTTTCGAATTTTTTGTTGAAGACAAATGGAAAATTTGAAGTTTTAACTATTTTCCAGCCGGAAATTTAAATTTTTTGAAATGTTTTTCTTTACAAATTTCGGCAAGAATTTCCTTTTTTCAATCAAAAAATTTATCAAGCATTCTTCGAAATTAAAAAGAAAAAACATTTTAATTGATTAAATTTGAATTTTTAAGCAGAAATTTTAGAACAATTTACTCAAAAAATTTTCAAAAAAAAAGAAAACAATTCATGGAAAATTCGAATTTTAAAATATCCAACAAAAATTTTGGCAGGAAATTCAAAATTCTTATTTTCAGGAATAAATGGAGGTATTCCATGCGACCCCAAATATGATACACGTCGAACTTGTCTGAATATGGACATCGGGCTCAACTGTGCATCCAAGTTTATGAAAGACATAAATGCGTGGGTTTATATTCCAAAAAGTACAAAAAAATCAATAAATGGGCGTGGCCTATTATTGATTTTTCTAACATTCTATCTTTTTTTTTTAAATATAATAGAACATAACAAATGAATCAATAAAATGTTTTTAGCAATTTTTTTTGCCAAAAAACTACTTTTTTGACAATAATTTTTTTTCGAAAAATTCCAAAAATGCCCGTATACAAAATTTTTTTGAAAAAATCGTTTTTAAATTTGAAAACCAACGTTTCAGCAAAGGAAAGCGAGAAGCCGTTCACTCGATTCACTCCCTGGCCCAACTTCGCCCTTGGGCAAATAAAATGAACTGCGGCTTAGACGTCTACCTCATTCCCGACTCAAAAGTTTTCAGAGTAGGTTATTTTGTTCATTTTCAACGATCTTTAAAGAGTTTTCTCTCCGATTTCTCAAATTTTTTCAGTATGACTACAAATTCCCTGCGCAATTTTAAAATTTTAATTTCCTTTATTTTTCAGTATGATTACAATGGCATCGAAGAGAATGTTCACCGCGTTGTGGAGATTCTCAAAAATCAATAATCACCTGATTTTTCAAGTTTTGTTCTAATAAATATTCAGCATGCAATGTTTGAATCTGGCATATTACACACAAAAATTGAATTAAAAAAAAAGGAGCCTATTATTGATTTTTCTTGAATTTTGCTAAAAATGTTGATTTTTGGGGTCGGAGCTTTTTCACTTAAAGGCACATTTTCCCATAGTAAACTCAAAGTCAATTTAAAGAGGGAGTAGTGTGAGTGGGGAAATTACTAAAACAAATTAGTATCCAAAAACTGGAAAATCCGTTAACATCCTGATTGATAAACTAGCTGCAAGATTTGAATTGCCGCGCAAATTCTCGGCGTTCCAGAATGATCTATTTGCGTAAGCAATTAGTTTAAGCAGAATTGTTGAAGCAATATATCAAGTTTTTCAAGTTCGGAAAAAAAATTTAAAAATGTACCGCAAATGTTGTTCGGCTGAAAAAAGATGATTACATGTTTAAAATGATTACAGGCAACACACACAAAAACAAGATAAAATGAAAATCAAGTTCCAACCGCTGCGACACTGAAAAGTTGCCAAAATTTGAGATTTGAGCTAAAAAAAATTACTATTCTTTTCAAAACTTTGAGCGGCCATAACTTTTTTTTTGAGAAATTTTCAGAACGCCACATTACGAAATTTGGTAGTTTTGGAACATTTTGGGTTCATAAAAGCCAAGTCTGAAATTTTGACAGCTTATCATTTGTGGAAGTTTATGCTATTCTACATATATGACTCTAATATTCCAATAAAAAAGAACACTAATTAATCAATATTTTTTCTTTGTAATTTATGGAATTTTAGAGCATTTTAAATTAAAGTCCCAACGATTAAAAAATGCAGCACAGATTAGATTGAACGCTAAAATTTTTTAAGTGAAAACAGATCTGCAAGTAAGATATTTGTTGTAGCGTATGCGCCGCAAGGCTCGCCTCTTTCATAGTGCGGCGTGGAACTCGAAAAGTGTCGGCCGCGTCGAATTATTATTTATTATTATGAGTTATGAATTATTCATATTATTATTGTTTGTCCCTTTTTTGGTAAAATTTTAAGAATTTTGTGAATATGATTTTAACCGATATGTTTTGCTTTTGTACTGAAAACGTACGAGATTTTTTTTGTTGGTAATTCAAAAATGTTCCGGAGCTGAAAAATCGAGTGGTACTGCCAAACATGATCAATGTTATCAGTAAGATGAGTTTGACAATGCTTTTGTTATTCCTCCGTGATAGAACCTGAAAAACACAACTGATAAGACACCTTAGTGCCTAGACTTGGCAACGGAAGTAGGCGGGTTTGGAATGTTTAAGTTGTATAAATGTACGGCCAAAATTTAATTTCAGTCAGTTTTTAAGTTTTCCAATTCTTCCAAACTCCACTAGTTTTTTTTAAAATTTAATTTTTTTTTTCAGATCCCAAATGAAAACTGTCTTCAACTCAATTGTCCTCGTGGCCCTGGCCACCATGGTCCAAGCGGATTTTTCGGAAAAATTCCGTGACCACTTTTCTAATCTACCGGAATTGCTGAAAGACTTGTCTAGAAAAAGTCAACTTGGGCCTGCTGGAAGTTTTGGAGGCGGAAATCATGTTGGAGGAGCTGTGACAAAGTGAGACGATGCTGAAAATTTTTATGAAATTTCTCGACATATTTTGACGCTTCTTAGTTTTGCCAAAATTATCAAAGTTCTTGTCTTCTTTTCTAGACTTAATTGTTCTGGAATTTTTTCTATAGTTTCCGGAATTTTCAAAAATTTCTCTAGCCATTTTGTGTTTATCAAATTTTCCAGAACTTTCTGAAAATTTCTAAACTTTCTCAAAGTTTTTTCAATTGGTTTTAGAACTCTTCCGTACTTTTGGAAAATTCATCTAGATTATTAAAAATAGGACTACAAGTCTCTCAAAACTTTTCAGAACTCTTCAAAAAATTTTTTAGAAATATTCAATTTTTCTAAATTTTTTCTAGATTTTTCAAAATTTTCCAGAAAGTTCCAGAACCTTACTTACAATCATTTTGATTTATGGACAAATTTTATTGTTGAAATAAATTTGAACTTCCCGCAAAAATACTTTATTGAAAGAGAATGTTTTTGCCATTTATCAAAAAAAAATCCAAATTAAATTTTTTAAATTTTTATTTCAGAAAAATCCCTATCATCATCGTACACGGCGGAGGCAACAGTGCTGGCTCATTTGAAAAGTACAGAGATCACTTCATAAAACAAGGATATAGTAATGAAACCGTCTACGCAACATCATGGGGTTTTCCAACAGAAACTATTCAACAAAGTCTTGAGATGAAGTGTGAATATGTGAAACGAATCAGAAAACTTTTTTTCTTAGTTGCAAGTTTTACGGGGGGTAAGGTTGATATTGTGGCGTATGGAGAAGGGGCCCCAATTGCAAGAAAAGCTGTGATTGGAAGAAACTGTGTGGATACAAATCAAGATACGGGAAATTCACTGAGAAATGAAGTCAGAGCATTTGTTTCTGTTAGAGGTACATTTTTTGCAAGAAATTTTTTGGCTGGATTTTAAAAATTTTGGTTCGAAAAAAATACGAGTTTAATATTTTATTCTTGACTCAAAATTTTGGTTATAATTTCAATATTTTTAATTAAAAAAATGTATCAAAAATTATAATTTTCAATGTAAAAAAAAGCCAAATATTGTTTTTTAAAATATATTTTGGCTTTCCGGATTTTTATGTTAATTTTTCGAATTTTTTTAAACGATTGAATTTGGATTTTTAATAAAAAAAATTGATGGAAAAATCACATTTTCAAATTTCTAACAAAAACAATGGCGGGAAATTCAAATTCAAATTTCTCACTTTCAGGACAAAACGGAGGTATTCTGTGCGACCCGTCAGGTGATAAACGTGCAACATGTCTAAACATGGACATCGGGCTCAACTGTGGATCCAAGTTTATAAAAGACATAAATGCGTGGGTTTATATTCCAAAAAGCACAAAAAAATAATAAATGGGCGGAGCTTTTTATAGATTTTTTTAAAGCATGCAAAAAATTAATTTAGTTTAGTTCATAACATTTTTTTGTAAAATTTTTTTTGAATAAAGTTAAAATTTTTTAGCCAAAAAAACTTATTCGTCAATAAATACTAAATACTTAAAAGGCCCTGTTACCAAAGTAAAAAAAATTTAAACTTGATCACCAACTTTTCAGCATTGGAAAGCATTGGAAAGAAGCTGTTCACTCCATTCACTCCATTGTCCCGCTTCTCCCCCAAAAAACCAACTGCGGCTCAGATTCCTGCGGTATTCCATACTCGAAAGTTTACGAGGTTATTTTTTAATGCTTAACGAATTTTATGATTATAATTTTTAAATTTTTCAGTATGATTTCAATGGTGTTGAACAGAATGTCAACCGCGTTGTGGAGATTCTCAAGAAATTATGACCGCCTGATTTTCATATTTTGACCTAATAAATATTAAGCATAAAATGTTTGAACTTGGCATATTATAATACAAAAACAAAAATTGAAAGAGCCAAGAAATGGGCGGAGCCTATTATTGATTATCCTTGTATTTTGCAAAAATTGTTGACAGATGATTTTTTTTCCACACTAACTCTATTGGGAGTTTTTCAACAATTTGATATCCAAAAAAAAGAGGAAAATCCGCTAACAATGTGAAAAACTAGCATCATAATTTGAATTGCCGCGCAGTTTCCTGGCGTTCCAGAATGATCTATTTGTATTTGAAAGAAGACCTTTGAAATAGGCATCTCAAAATTTGCCGAGCTTGGCAAATTCGGCAAATTTCTGTTTCCAATAATTGCCGAGCACGGCAAACTCGGCATAATCGGCAAATTTGCCTGGCTTCGCAAACTCGGAAAAATCTAAGAATTTTGATATTTTTTGGAGCACAAAAATTACTGTTACACTAAGAACACGTTTGCTTGGTTGGAAATGTCCGTGTGGTTCAATTTCATGCCAGTTTACTAGATTTTTGGAGCCGAATCAAGAGTTTTAGTAATTGTTTTTCTGTTCAACTTTTGGTGTACGCGGCAAATCCCGAAATTTGCCGAACTCGGCAAACAGCAAAATATGAAACGTTTATCACAGAACTTGTTAGGGGATTTTTCAAATATATATATATTTTTTTAATTCTTGGAAAAAGCTTGTCTACCTCGAAATACCCTAAAATCATTCAAAAATTTTAAATATTACCATTGAGAGCAAATTTACGGGCCTCTGAAATAGTGGAAAAATGAAAAATTAACTGAAAGTTAATACGAAAATTTTCAAGCTTGTAAAAGATTTTTGGTTGTTCCGGAAATCGGATAATCGGAAAACAGCCACCCTTGTTTCTGACTAATGAGCTAAGAAATTGATTGGTACTTCCATAGTTGATGAATGTTATCAGTAAAATGGGTTTGGCAATGCTTTTGTTATTCCACCGTGATATAAACTGAAAAGCACAACTGATAAGATGAGGCACCTGAGTGTCTAGACATGGCAACGGAAGTGGGCGGGATTGGAATTTTTGAGACGTGGCTTAAGTTGTATAAAACTGACCGGCTAAATTTTAATTTCAGTGAGTTTTTGAGTTTTCCAATTCTCACCCAAATTCCACATTTTATGCATCGCCTAAGTTTTTTTTTTAATTTTAATTTTTTTTTCCAGATCCCGAATGAAAATTCTCTTCAACTCAATTGCCCTCGTGGTCCTGGCCACCATTGTCCAAGCGGAGTTTTCGGACAGTTTCCGTAACTACTTTGCTGGTCAACCGGAATTGCTGAAAGTTTTGTCTAGAAACGACCTTTTTGGAGCTATTGGAAGTTTTGGAGGTGGAAGGCATGTTGGAGGTACTCAAACAAGGTAAGTTCGGTTTTCCTGGGGCAACCAGATTTTTCAAAATTTGCTAACAGCTTCTCAAAAATTTTCCGCAACATTTTCTAATCTTTCTAGTGATTATCAAACTTCCTAGTATTTTTCAATTTTTTTCGATTTTCCTAGACAATTTTCAAAAGTTTCTGATATTTTCTAGTATTTCTGAAGTCTTCCATCAGTTCACGGAATTTTTTAAAATTTTCAGAACTTTATAAACTTACTAGAAGTTCCTTAAATCATTAAAAAAGTTTGTAAACCTTCCAGAAGATTTTTCAAAAATTTTTCAGAACTTTCTAGACAATTCTCCAATTTACTAGAAAATTTGTGAATTTTCTTCAATTGTTTTTAGAATTATTTCGAACGTTTAGAAATCCATCATAAATTTTTAAAAGAAATTTTTGATTTTTTTTTAATTTTCCAAGTTTTAAAAATTTTTGGAATTTTTCAAAATTTCCCAAACCCTCTAGATAGTTCTTTGAAAAAATTATTGTCCTGAAATTTTTTTCAAAAATAAAAACATGAAAGATATTTCCAGAACCATTTATTTTAAAAATTTAATGAAGAAGAATTTTTTAAAGAATCCAAATAAAAATTTTTACATTTTTCAGAAGAGTCCCTCTTATCATCGTACACGGAGGAGGCCTCAGTGCACAGCAATATATAAAATACAAAGACGAATTCATAAAAAGAGGATATAGTGCTGAAACCGTCTACGCAACGTCGTGGGGCATTCCAGCACACACTTATGAACCAAATCTTGAGATGACGTGTGAATATGTGAAACAAATCAGAAAACTTATTATCGCCGTTTCAAAGTTCACGAATAATAGGGTTAATATTGTGGCATATGGAACAGGATCCCCGATTGCAAGAAAAGCGGTGATTGGAGGAAACTGCGTGGATACTAATGAAGATCTGGGAGTTCCACTGACGGCGTCAGTTAGAGCATTTGTTTCTGTTAGAGGTATATGATTTTGAAAGCTGAAAAAATAATCGTAAAATAAAAATTGAAACTGATTTTTCCCAAAAATTTGGCGAATAGTCAAAACTTAATTTTTTTTTAACTTTTTAAATTTTATTTTCCAAAGAACATTTCCCAACTTCCGAATGCAAAATTTAGGTTTTTTTTTTTTTCCAAAAAAATTTTTACGTGTTTTCTTTTTTTCTAAACAAAAACTTGGTGGAAAAATTTAAGTTTTCAACAACATTTTGCCAGATCATTCAAGTTCAAATTCAAATTCAAAATTCATATTTTCTGGACAAAACGGAGGTATTCTGTGCGACCCGTCAGGTGATAAACGTGCAACATGTCTAAACATGGACATCGGGCTCAACTGTGGATCCAAGTTTATAAGAGACATTAATGCGTGAGTTTATGTCCCCAAAAAACACCCTTATTTGATTTTTTTTTTAGATTCCTATACTTTTAAAAATTAAAGAAAAAATCAATAATATTTGGAATTTAAATAATTTTGAAAAAACTCGCCGATTATCGATTTCTTAAAAATTTCCGTATTCCTCATTATTCTTACCAATTTGTTTCATAAAATTTATCTTGAAAAATATTTTTAACAGCATTAAAAAATTTGAATTTTTACCTAAAATTTTTTTTTTTCGAAAATTCTTTAGATACTGTTTTTTTGTTGTTCAAAATGTATTTTTACACTACCTAGACCAAATTTAATTTTTTTTTCTGAAGTTAAACATTTTCACAACCTACGTTTCAGCATAGACAAGCGAGTAGCCCTTTTCCACATTGACTCCATTGTCCCGCTTCTCCTCCAAAAAACCAGCTGTGGCTCAGATCCCTACACCATTCCATACTCGAAAGTTTACGAGGTTATTTTTTAATGCTTAACGAATTTTATGATTATAATTTTTAAATTTTTCAGTATGATTTCAATGGTGTTGAACAGAATGTCAACCGCGTTGTGGAGATTCTCAAGAAATGATGACCGCCTGATTTTCATATTTTTACCTAATAAATATTCAGCATAAAATGTTTGAACTTGGCATATTACAAAAGCAAAAATTGAATGAAGATATGGGTGGAGCCTATTATTGATTTTTTTTCGGATTGTGTTAAAATTGTATTCTTTTGGAATTTTGTGCAAATTTTTGTTTTGGTTAGGTCTGGCAAGCTATTTTTTTCGCAAATTTTTGAAAAATTGCACTTTTGGCTCAACTGGTAACACGGACGACTATGGAGAAATAGGTCGGAGGTTCGACCCACGAGTGTGGTAAAAAATGTTGTTTTATTTTTTATGTTTGTAGTTGATATTTTAATTTCAAAATCCTAAATCTGGAAAAAAAAATTTTTTTTAATTTTCAACCAATTTTTCCCATAAACCCCTATTTTTTATTGCATGGAACTAGATTATCCATAGCAAACAAATGTTTTTATTATCAGCAGTTGTTCCAATACTATCACTTTTCACTTTCTTTTTTGTTGGTGGGAAAACTAGTTGTTTGACGTGGTTTTTCGAGAAATTTCGGAGGTTTTTTTTGTTGGTAAATTTAAATGGTTTCAGTGCTTTTTTATTACAGTTTGAATTGACTGGGAGAGTAATGACTGGTTTTAATTAATGACTATATTTAACTAATGCGGTCAAAACACTGGAACCTTGGCATAGAACGATGATGATGATGATAGTGTTAATATGGTCATTGGGAAGATCGAAGATCTGCGGAAGCTTTAAGAAAAAAAGTTGAAAAATTACAGAAAAATTGGAATTTTTTTAATCGAAAAAAACACAGTTTTTCTTCGAGTTTGTTTAAAAAAATACTATTTTTCGCAAAAACTACTATAAAAACCTAAAAACCACAAAAGAAAATTTTTATCACCACTCCGGGGTCGAACCCCTGACCTATTGCTCAGTAGTCATCCCTCTTACCGGTTGAGCCAAAAGTGCAATTTTTTAAATTTTGTGAAAAACTGGAATCCAGACTGAAAATTTACAGAGAATATGAAAATCAGGTTGAAAATTTCGAAAAATGAGATTCTGAATGAGAAAAATCACGCTTCAGGGTGAAAATCTGAAGAAAACTCTCGAAATCGAGTAAAACGAAATATCTAAGCTTTGTTAGTTGCCACAACTCCTAAGCTGGCAAAATAAAAAAATATTTAACCTTACCGGGCTTTGAACCCCTGACCTATTGCTCCAAAGCGATCCCTGTTACCAGTTGAGCCATCAGTGCCCCTTAAAATTTTCGATGTGAAATTGCGCGGGGAACTCAAAAATCTACGTAAAAATAATTGCTTTCTGGCAAAAAATTAAAAATTTTCGGAAAACAAGTATTATTATCAAAAATCAATCCAAATAAAAATATTTTGCCCTTGTGGGGATCGAACCCCAGACCCACTCCCCAAAGTCATCCCTGCTACCAGTTGAGCCAAAAGTGCAAATTTTGGATTTCGAAAAAAAAAGATTTCGATGTAAAATTACACGAAGAACTCGAAAATCTAATTCAAAATTCTTGAAAAATTAGGGAAAGTCTTCAGATTTTAACTAAACTAAACGCCTCCCCAAGCAGTTTGTTTGCATAATATCTCCAAAAATCATAAAGATCTAGATCTTCTTCAGCCCAAATAAACTAATGATGCCCTTTTCCAAGTATATCTTTTCCCTAATAAAAGATGCCTATCATCATCTACAACCATCCCGTTAACTAACTAGTACCAGAGAGAGAACAAGAGATTCAGAGAAAAACAGTGCCAGAAAAAAACAGTGAAATAACAAGTTAGCTAGGAGGGAAAAACGGAACAAGTTCCTCTAAGGATCCATATAAAAGTTCCGATTTGGCATTATGTCATTCGTTTGTCTACTGTCATTTTCTGATAGTTGACTTCCCCCTTTACTACAATAATTATGGAAGAGAAACAGAAGATTGCTGAGGCTGAAAGCCTTAAGAAGCTCGCCTTCTTTGGTATGTATTCCTTTTATCTTACGTGAAAACTGATTTTCGTTAAAAAATTCGAAATCTCCTTAATTTTTCCTTTTGAAAAACCCCCATATTGCCCTAGTTACGTTAATTTTGAAATTTTGGCTCTGCGGTGCGATTGCGTCGCGGTCTATCAAAATCTAACTTCGTGGGCACTGCACCAAATACATTTTGAACTTTGAATTTGAATTTCTCTTAAAATTTGCGAAATTTTGACACCCATGTTGCCCTAGTTACGTTAAGCTTGAAATTTTGCCGATGCGGCGCGGTCGCGTTGCGGTTGAATTTATTATAACACGAATTGATACCATTTCTATCGGTTTCCACACAGAGCAACAAGATTTTGCGTTGATAACTGGTTTTTGGAGCTAAACTATACGGAATCACTACGTTTTTTCCAATTTCCAAATTTCGACCGCGACGCAACCGCACCGCTTTACCCTAAATTCCAAAATCTTCAAAATAATGCTAGAATCTTCAAAAAAAATTCAAAACCATTTAAAATTTTGCGAAGAATTTGAATTTCTTGATGAAAACTGACTGAAAATTTCAGGAATCTCGGTGTCCACCATCGCCACCCTGACAGCGATCATCGCCGTGCCAATGCTTTACAATTACATGCAACACGTGCAGTCTTCTCTTCAAAACGAGGTACAGTACTTTTTAAAGGTGCATGGTGTTAAGAAAAACTATTTTCAGGTCGAATTCTGCAAGCACCGAACTGACGGACTCTGGGATGAGTTCCACAGAGTAAGTATTTTCAATTTTCCGTAAATTTTGATTTTTTGTGCAGAGCTGTTAGGGTCTTGTGTAAAAATTCAAACTCTCCACAAAAGTTGCTGAATTTTGACACCCATATCGACCAGGCTAGGTGAATTTTGAGATTTTAACCTTGCGTCGCGGTCGCGTCGCGGCTGATTTTTACAATTGCTCAGGACAAAGTCGGACACAATTTTTAATTAAAAATTCGTGTTCTTCATAAAATTTGCTGAATTTTGACACCCATTTTGACTTGTTTAGGTAAATTCTGAAATTTTAACCATGCGTCGCGGTTGCGTCGCGGTTTTCATATAAAAATCGATATTAATCGATACTTTTTGCAGTTCGAGACAGTGAAAGGAGTCGACTCTCGTATCAAGAGAGACACTCGCTCTCGTCGTGGAGGATACGCTGAGGGAGGAGCCGCAGCTGGCGGAGGTGGAGGTGGAGGAGGATCGTGCTGCTCTTGCGGAATCGGAGCCGCCGGACCAGCCGGAGCCCCAGGAAAGGACGGAGCTCCAGGAGAGGACGGAAAGGCCGGAAACCCGGGAACCGCCGGATCCGACGCCGAGGCTGCCGCCGCTCCAACCGCCTCCGACTTCTGCTTCGACTGCCCACCAGGACCAGCCGGACCAGCTGGAGGACCAGGACCAGCCGGACCACCAGGACCGGCCGGAGCCGACGGAAATACTCCATCAGGAGGTGGCGAAGGACCAGCCGGACCACCAGGACCACCAGGACCAGCCGGAAACCCAGGAACCGACGGAGCCCCAGGAAACCCAGGAGCCCCAGGACAAGTCACCGAGACTCCAGGAACCCCAGGACCAGCCGGAGCCGCCGGACCACCAGGACCACCAGGACCAGCTGGAAACCCAGGATCCGCTGGAGCTTCCGAGCCAGGACCAGCTGGACCAGCTGGAGATGCTGGACCAGACGGAGCACCAGGAAACGCTGGAGCCCCAGGAGCACCAGGAGAGGCCGGAGCACCAGGATCCGGAGGAGGATGCGACCACTGCCCACCACCACGTACCGCCCCAGGATATTAAGAGGGGTGTCTGTCGACGATCATTTTTCTTTCATTTTTTGGTTCAGTGCCATTTCTTACTTCTCTTTTTTAAGGGAAACAGCAATAAAAATGAGTAATTTCAAAACTTTTTTTTTTGTTTTTTACAGAACTTTCAGACAATCCCTAGCCTAGGTTTAGTCTTAAGCTTAGGCTTAGGCTCAGACTTGGGGTTAGGCTTAAGCGTAGGCCTAGACTTAGCCTTTGGCTTTGGCATAGGCTCAGGCTTAGGCCTAGGTTTAGGCTTATGCTTATGTCTAGGCTTAGGTTTATGCTCAGTCTTATGCTTACGCTCAGGCTTAGGCTTGGACTTTGACTTAAGTCTAGGTTTAGGCTCAGACTCAGTCCTAGACATATATTCAGGCTTGGGCCTAGGCTCAAACTTGGTCATTTCTCCCATTTTGGGAGAACAGCAATAAAAATGAGTCATTTCCGATTTTTTTTCTTAGTCAGAAATATTTTGATTCCCAGGCCCTAACAAACGCCATAACATCCTGAAACACTACAAGAGCAAAACTTTCTGAAATTTTAAAAATCGGCAAAAATGTTCTTGCTCCTTACTCTATTCTCATGTGCTCTTGGCTTGAACCCCATGAAAATTGCAATTATCAGTGGTTATGGTAGCTTATCGCCGGATATGCAGGTGAAATTCGAATTCTCCATAAAATTTGAGCCGGAATTGACACCCATCTTGCCGTTGATTATGTTAGATTTGAGTTCTGATGGGGTGCGGCGCGGTCGCGTCGCGGTCGATTATTTTCTAACTTTGCGAGGACTCAACAAAACAGTTTCAAATTTTCAATTTCAAATTCTCCATAAAAATTTTAGGCGGATTGGACCCCCATATTCCCCTGGTTATGGCAGTTTTAAATTTTCGCCTGTGCGGCGCGGTCGCGTCGCGGTCGCTAAAACTCTTACTTTACGGGGAGTCTATCTAACAACCTAAAACTTTCTGCAAATCAAATTTCATACAAAATGAATTATTTTTCCCTAATTTTCTTTTAAAAAATTGTTTTTCTGCTACCTCCTCCTGAACCAGTCCTTCGCAGTATGTGACACAAGTCATAAAGATACCAGTTTTTCTTATCACTTTTGCATATAGTTAGCAGTCATCAAACATTGTTTGATGGCATCAGAACAAGTCGGGAACCAGCTTAACACTGATAAAGAGTTAGCGGGAGCTGATAACTGGGGGAACTCTATTATCAGTCGAAAACTTAAGAGATTATGAAACTTTTAAGATCAAAAGTGGCTTTTAAAACAAATTTTATACAGATTTTCGTGTTCCTTATGAAAGTTTACACCAGACTCGGTTTTTTTTCCAAATTTTGAAAGTTGGGATACTGGCTCAACTGGTAAGAGGGATGATCCGGAGTGAAAGGTCTGGGGTTCAATCCCCGGTGGGGTCATATTTTTTTGTTGGACTGTTTTTGAGTTGTTAATAAAGTTTTAGTGAACATTTTACAGTTTGAACTTCAAAATTCGCTAAAATGGTTTCAAAGTGCATTTTTGGTAGAAAAATCGCAGAACCCTGTCGAAATTCAAGACATTTATGCGAAAATCCCGGAATACCAAAAATTCACGTCGGTTTTAGTTCAGGTAATTTTTGATTCTTCTATTTTTGAAAAATCTGAATTTTTTATTCTAGACCCCAACTCATCGTGTGAACATGAAGCTTCATTCCGAAAATATGAAGAATTTATTGAACTTGGCGGATTTTCTAGTGTTCATCGTTCAGCAAAACCCGGAAAAATGCTCCAGAGACCCGGATTTATTGGCAGAAGCTTTGCCGATAGTTTTGGTGGCTGATAATAGGTAAATCTTGTAGATTTAGAGATTTTTTCCAAATTCCCAGCAGTTTTATGTGAAAAAAAAGCTTGAAATCGTGTTTTTCACATATTAGTAGCTGTTGGAAAACTTTGAAAATAAGTGTACTTTTAGCTCAACCGGTAAGAGGGTTGGCTGGTAGTCAACAAACCAGGGTTCGACCCCCAACATGGTCAAAATTTTTTTTATAATTAAATTTCAGCTATTTTCAGACCACCCCTAGCAGTTATGTCAATTTGCCTGCAAAACAGCCCACGGCCTCGAAATTCCGGCTTCTTCTTCGACCTTTTCCGCCACGAAATTCTCCATGGCCTAGGCTACGGCCTAATTATCGATAAGTCCAAGCTGACTGAGAAAAAATCCGAAAAATATATTTGGCATGGTGCCAACAATCAGAAAATCCCAAGTATTCGGCATTTTTTGGATTTTGATGAGCTTTCGTTGAAAGCTGCAAAAATTCATTTTAACTGTCAGAATATGGCTGGAGTCCAGGCGGATGGGGAGCTGAAAAATCACCTGAATGAGTACATTTTTGGGGTAAGGATTTTTATGAAATTTTCCAAGAACCAGCAGAAAAATGAAGTTTAGAACGAGCTTATGACTACACATTTGGAGCCACATGGAAATGTGTTCAGTTGGATTTCTGTCGGAATTATTGAGAGGACATTTAATGGTGAAAAGTGAGTGAATCTCAAGATTTGATGTAAAAATTCAGAATGCTCATGAAATTTTGAGTAGAAACCATTTTTTTGGAGAAAAATAAATTTTGGAGTTTTGGCTCGACTGGTAAGAGGTGTGACTTGTGATCAATAGGTCCGGGGTTCGACCCCTCGTAAGGGTCAACATTTTTTGTTTTACTTTTTAGTGTTAGGAATTGTTTTTTTTTGTTTTCGAACCGACGTAACAAGTAAGAAAAATTAACATTTTGATGATCCTCGAAAAAAAAATTTCAGTGAAATTGAACATTTGAGTTTTCTGATCCTAAACTGAATTCTAGCTACCTTTAAACGTAAAAATTTGAAATCCCCGTCAAATTCTGACCAGAAAGCAGTTTTTTTTTAGGATTTTTGAAAACTGGAGTTTTGGCTCAACTGGTAAGAGGGTTGACTTGTGGGCAATAGGTCCGGGGTTCGACCCCCGTAAGGGTCAACATTTTTTGTTTTCTTTGCTAAGTACTAAACAGTGATTGTTGTTCATTGAAATTAGTGAAAATTGAGAAAGTTGAAAATTTAAAAAAAAATTTGTTTTAAAAAAATTTGTTTTTTTCAGCTTTTTTTTGCTGAAATTTTTTTTAGGCAATGGTACCACATCAACGGTACTTTCATCTCCACTGAAGCCAATCAATATTCTTACGGAAAAAAATTCGGCTGTGAATTCCTCGAAAACTCCTGCGAAGACTTTCTGAAAATCGCTGAAAAACACAAGATCGGCTTGAAATTGGCCCCTTTCTGTCGGAAATCTGTAATTTTCATCCTATCTTTTGATTGAAAGTAGTACAAATAATTTCAGCTATGCTACAAACTGCCCGGAAATGCACAAATTTTCAAATTCACTGATAAAAACTGCGAAAATCGACGAGTCATCGGTGATAATCAGGTGGGTGGGCGGGAATTTGGGTAGAAGACACAATTTTTATCAGTGATTTTTTGAAATTTTAAGAAAAATTCCGTAAAC
The DNA here is from genome assembly GCF_000002985.6 of Caenorhabditis elegans. Classification (NCBI taxonomy): domain Eukaryota; kingdom Metazoa; phylum Nematoda; class Chromadorea; order Rhabditida; family Rhabditidae; genus Caenorhabditis; species Caenorhabditis elegans. The sequence goes on along the minus strand of NC_003280.10, from coordinate 1,101,527 downwards.
ATAAATATTTTCAGAAATGGTGTCCCATGGCGAAGAACCTCCCGTTAAACTATGAAATTTCGCCGTGTTTGCCTGTTGGATAACTTTTTTTTCCTAATAAATATTATACAATGGATTTCGTTCATTTATATTAAACTGAAAATAAAAATTTATTCTCAAAAATGTTTTTTTTTCCGGTTTTTTTTCAAAAGATAAATAAAAACTTGACTTTTTGGCGTGCTTAACAGTAATTCTATAAAAATTAGAAGGAAAAATTCGAAATCCCCACAAAATTCTGATTCCGGGGTACATCAAAATTGAAAAATTGAATTTTTGGCTCAACTGGTAGGAGGTGCATCTATGACGCACAGGTCCGGGGCTCGAACCCCGGTAGGGACAAAATTTTTTATTTTGTTTTATCAGTACTGAAAATTATTTTTTGAGATAGTATAAGTAAAGAAAATTTTGAGAAATATTGAGAAAAAATCACATTTTTTTCCAGATTTAAAAAAAAAGTTTTCAATCAATTTTTCCTACAAAAATTCATCACAAGCGTCTTCCTGAATCCATTTCTCTCTGGGTATCCCCTACTGACCTCACTCTCGCCCACTTTGTGTAATATTGAAAAAGCCGGTGCTCCGTTCTTCATTTCTTTCAATTTTTCAATCATTTTCCAGATTTTTAAATCAGATTTTTTTGACTTTTTGCTTCAAGTTAAATTCTTTTCAGCCGAAGTATGAGGATAATCTTGTTAATTTTTTTCTTAATTAGAGCTACTTTAACCCTGGAATATCTAGGACACGCGGACCCGGTAAGACTTTTTTGTTGGATTTTGAGGCCTAAAACTTTTGAAATCTAAATTTTTAGGAAGTTGTCCAAGCTGAGCAGGACATTCCAATACACAGACCTCGAGAGTATAAGAAGAGAAGACTGGAGGACGGGGATGAGCTTCTGCTCTCTCAAGTGGTCTGGCGGCACGGAGACCGAGCCCCAACCGGCACCTACCCGACGGATCCACATAAGGAAGAGGCTTGGCCAAATGGATGGGGAGAACTGACACAGGTAGGAATTTTCAGAAAATTTAATTGCAATTTTTGGGTTCCTCGTAAAATTTCCCTTTGGTAGTCATTTTTCCAGATTTTTTAAAGTTGCAGCTGTGGCTCAGCTGGTAAGAGGGATGGCTGAGAGCAGTAGGTCATGGGTTCGATTTCCCGTTCTGGTTAATAATTTTTGTTTGACCTAGTTACGGTATATATCACATAATACTGCCTGAAAAGCATGTTAGAATCAAATTTTAAAAATTAGTTTTGGCTCAACTGGTAGCAGAGATGGTTGGGAGAAATAGGCCAGGGGTTCGACCCCCAGCACGGTCAAAAAATTTTTAAATATTTTTTCAGCTCGGAATGCGCCAACAATACGCCCTGGGACGACTTTTATACAAGAAATATGTGAATTCGACGGGTCCCAGCAAACTTTTGAGCTCCTCTTACAACTCCAAAGAGGTTTGGCTGAAATTTTAGCTGATTTTGTATCTGAAATCGCAGGTCTACATCCGTTCTACTGACGTAAATCGCACGTTGGTTTCAGCTCTAGCAAATTTGGCTGGAATGTTTGAAAATGGAAATCGAGGAGCTGATTATCCGGACTCCAAGAGGTATTGGAAAAAATTCAAAAAAAAAAAATTTCGAAAAAAAATTCAAAAATATTCCAGATGGCCCACCAACTGGACCCCGATCCCAATTCACACTTTGGCTGAAAAAGATGATCCGGTTGGAAATGTGTTTGCTCCGTGTGCTCGGGCTGAGGAGCTCACTAGACAAATCTACGCAGGCTCCGGGTTCCAGAAGTTTGTCGCTGAAAATCAAGAGTTTTTGGATTTTGTCTCCGAGAAATCCGGGAAAAAAGTGATCATGCCCGAGATTTATATGGTCAACGATGTGCATTTTATTGAGGTTTGGGAGTTTTTTTTAATTAAAATTTTTGAAATCTACATGAAATTTCCGAAGTTTTAAGCCCCATATCGGCTAGGATAGCTTAATTTTGAAATTTTCAGTGGTGCGACGCGGTTGCGTCGCGGTTCCTTGTTTTAACTTCCAATTTTCAGAAGCTCTACAACATGTCCCAACCTGAATGGATCACTGATGACGTGGAAATCAAGCTCAGAAATTTGTCGCAAGTGTCCACGAGATTCCTCTTTGGAATTGGAGACCCCTACATCCCGGAGCTCATCAGACTGAGAGGAGGTACAGTTTCAAGCCATTTTTTGTCTGAAAATTTATAAAATATGTTGTAGGCCCTCTTTTGCGTGCGATGATGGACAAAATGAATCAAAAATTGAGCTGCTTGGCGAAAAATAATGAGGGAGAAGATTGCAGCTGGATTGGAAAACTTAAGTATCATGCTTATAGTGCTGTAAGTGTGGAACTCGAAAAATTCGGAAGAAAATATAAAAACCAATCGAAAAATCGATATTTGACAAAGAACAAAAATTGAAAAAAATTTTTGGTCTTGGGTGGGGACGAACTTTGGTGTTGTGATTGGAAAGCAAACCTGTTACCGGTTGAGCCAAAAAGCTTAATTATAATTAGGCTTTTGGCTCAACTGGTAACAGGGATGCCTTCCAATCACAACACCAAAGTTCGACCCCACCCGGAGCCAAATAATTTTTTCCCATTTTTTTTTGCAGCACGACACAACTGTCTACGCCTTCCTGACCACTTTTGGTGACGAGGAGCGAGTTATCGAAGGCGGTATGCCGCACTACACTGCCTCTGTTGCAGTGGAACTTTGGAATTTGAAAAATGGAGGACCAAGTGTCAGGGTACTGTAGTTTGACCTACTAAACAAAAAATTGGTTAAAAAGTGCTTCAGGTTCTGTTCCACAGCGCTTTCCATCACAACTACCACGTCATCACCCATCTGGCAAAGGGTTGTCCCCATAATTCAGAGTTCTGCCCGTTGAAAGTGAGTTTTTAGTGTGTTTTTGTAAAAAAAAAATCAGAATTCTACCAAAAATTTGGCTTTTGGTTAATTTCGCTCATTCCCCATCAAGTTGATTATTCCGTGGACCGCGACGCGACCGCGACGCACCGCGAAAACTCAAATTTGAAGTAACTAAACCAATATGGGTGTCAAAACTTTACAAAGTTCAATTTCTACTATTTCCCGACAATTTATATCTTGCATGACCGCGACGCGACCGCACCGCGCAGTGAAAAATCAAACTTGTCCTAACTATGTCAAGATGGGGGTCAAAATTCATCAAATTTCAAAAGAAACCCAGTTCTGTTAATACAATTTAATTTTCCTCATTCCGCGTCCATTTAGTTCTCAGATGACCGCGACGCGACCGCAACGCACGCTGAAAACTCGAACTTGGCGTAACCGGGTGAATATGGGTGTTAAAATTCCGGAACTTTGATGCCGATCTCGAGTTTTTCTATGAAAACATTAAAAACCGAATATTTTTCAGACTTTCGAGCAGCGCAGTCTTAAATTCCTACCAGTCAACCTGCAAAAGGAGTGTGCTCCGAAGAAGTCGGCGGAGAAAAATCGGACTTTGTGGAAGATCAGAGATAATTGATAAAGAAGCATAATTTGGTGAAATAAAGTATTTTTGAAAATTTCGAGAAAGATTATTCCAGATTTTCAGATTAAGAGTTTATTGATTGATTTTGAAGTTAAAAAATTATAACACTAAAATTCGTTGAGTGGAAATTGTGTAACAAAGTGAATTTCAATTGATAATCGGTTTTTTTGTTGAAAAATACGGGGGTCAGGGGGGTAACCAGCTGGAGAAGTAATAGAAAAAGCTCATATTGGAATGGAAAAATGAACGGGAAGAGGAGAAGATAAAGCTTGTCTGAAAATGGACAAAATTCAGGGAAAATATGAAGAAATAAACAGCAAAAGATCATTGAAGAATCTCAGTATTGCGGGGGGGTCGAAATGAAAAAAAATTCGAAAAAAATCAAAAAAAAAATCTGAAAATTTCAGTTTATTGAGAAGAGGATTCGATGAATTTCAGCTCCTCGGCGTTGTTCACCAGGTTCTTTTTGGCTGGGGATTCGAAGGAACCATCCAAGTTGAGCCCCTTGCGAACGCGCTGAAAAATATTCGTTTTGTCAAGTTTTTCCGAAAAAAATTGATCTACTAAAGTAACTTTGCAAAAAATTGAAATCAAGATAACATAAGCTTTCAGAAAAGTACTCACACGGCTAGGTTTGTGCGAGGAAGTCTAAGCCTAAGCCTAGACCGGAGGCTACATCTAAGCCTATAGTTAAGCCTAAGTCTAAGCCTAAGCCTAAGCCAAATCTCAAGCCTAAGATTAAGCCTAAGACTGAAGCCTAAGACTATTTATGTTGGTCCCGAAGCCCAACCTAGGCTTGTGGGGACTTATTTGAAAGCTCATAAGTTCCTGAGCTTGAAAATCCAATATTTAAAGCTCAAAAAGCCCATTCACCTCTTTGAGTGTCAGATGTTTGTTTGTGAAGAAGAGATAATAGATAGCATATCCTGGGATGACAACCATGGAGCACGAAGACAAGAACCATCCGAAAGCGTTAGCCCAGAACGGGAAATCCTTTCCGTCCGGGTACTTGACTGGGTGATAGTACACAACGCAGAACACGAAGAGCACCTGAACAAAATTCTGAAATTTTCAGACAAAATTTTCAGCAAAACTCACCAAACTCGTAGCCGGAGCACAGAATTTCCAGACGTACTCGATACCTTTTGGCAGGGTTACACCAATCATTTCATGGAGTGCTTTTCTGATGTTATGGGCTCCAAAACCGTAAGCCAGACCGACTACTTCAAAGAATACGACAAAGAGGAGAGCATAGCCCGATGCACCATAAGCATCGAAAAGGGTGAGCCAGTGGGAGCCGGACTGGAAAAAAATTCAGGTTATGGTGAATCGCCGCCGCGACGCATCAGATTCTGTTTTTTTGGTTAAAACTATTAAAATTTTGACTTCAAGGCTGGTTCAAATAATTGAAAAACATACGAGATTTGAACCGCGACGCGACACGCAACGCGTCGAAAATATAGTAATTGGTTAGTTTTTATCCAAACTAGGTCAATATGGGGCTCAAAATAACGAAAATTTCATAAAGATTTAAAAAAAACATAGTTTGCCGCATTTTCCAAAACATGTTAAGGCAAGTTTTAAAATTTAGCCGCGACGCGACACGCAACGCGCCGAAAATTTAGAAATTTGTTAGTTTTTATCCGAACTAGGTCAATATGGGGCTCAAAATAACGGAAATTTCATGATAATTTCAAAAAACATAGTTTGCGGCATTTCCTGAACATATTAAGGCAAGTTTTGAATTTTAGCCGCGACGCGACACGCAACACGCCGAAAAATTTGAAATTTGTTGGTTTTTGTCCAAACTGCGGCAATATGGGGCTCAAAATAACGAAAATTTCATGAAGATTTCGAAAAATATAGTTTCCGACATTTTTCAGAACAAATTAGGGCAAGTTTTGAAACTTAGCCGCGACGCGACACGCGACGCCCCGAATATTCAGAAAGTTGTTAGTTTCTATCCAAACTATGTCAATATGGGGCTCAAATTAACGGAAATTTCATAAAGATTTCAAAAAAACATAGTTTGCCGCATTTTCCAAAACATGTTAAGGCAAGTTTTAAAATTTAGCCGCGACGCACCTGAGATTCTTTCGAATTTTTAGTTTTCGATCAATTTATCTTTCTTTTAGTGCGAAACTGTTAGAACTTTTATATTTAATTAACAAGACTAGTGTCTGAATAAAACTAACACAAATTTCACAACTCAGCCGCGACGCGACACGCAACGCGCCGAAAATTTAGAAATTCGTTAGTTTTTATCCAAACTAGGTTAATATGGGGCTCAAAATAACGAAAATTTCATGAAGATTTCGAAAAATATAGTTTCCGACATATTTCAGAACAAATTAGGGCAAGTTTTGAAACTTAGCCGCGACGCGACACGCGACGCCCCGAATATTCAGAAAGTTGTTAGTTTCTATCCAAACTATGTCAATATGGGGCTCAAATTAACGGAAATTTCATAAAGATTTCAAAAAAACATAGTTTGCCGCATTTTCCAAAACATGTTAAGGCAAGTTTTAAAATTTAGCCGCGACGCGACACGCGACGCACCTGAGATTCTTTCGAATTTTTAGTTTTCGATCAATTTATCTTTCTTTTAGTGCGAAACTGTTAGAACTTTTATATTTAATTAACAAGACTAGTGTCTGAATAAAACTAACACAAATTTCACAACTCAGCCGCGACGCGACACGCAACGCGCCGAAAATTTAGAAATTCGTTAGTTTTTATCCAAACTAGGTTAATATGGGGCTTAAATTAAGGGAAATTTTATGAAGATTTCAAAAAACATAGTTTGTGGTACTTTCCTGAACATATTAAGGCAAATTTTGAGATTTAGCCGCGACGCGACACGCAACGCGCCGAAAATTTAGAAGTTTGTTAGTTTTTATCCGACCTTGGTCAATATGGGGTTCAAAATAACGGAAATTTTATGGAGAATTCAAATTTTTCATTTAAAAACTTGTAGATTCAAAACTCACATGTGTAACCATAGGAATTCCGATGCAGAAGAAGAACAGGCAGAATATTCCAAGTGACTGCTTTTTGTATTTTCTGAGGATCGGGAAAGCGTCTTCCAACGCCGTAAATAGTCCCTCCATCATACAAACTTGTGAGTCCAACCCAAGAATTGTGATCATAAGGAAGAAAAGGACAGCGAAAACTTGTTTCATCGGAAGGTTAGAGGCTACTTCAGGGTACGCCAAGAAGGCCAACCCGACGCCAGGCTTCACAATTTCAGAAATATCCTTCTGAGCTACATGGGACATGTATCCGAGAATTGAAAAGACAGCGAATCCGGCGGTGATGGAGGTACATCCATTGATGAAGCACATGGTGATGGCGTCTCTAAAAAATTAAAATTTAAAAATTAGCGGTCGACACCTCACAGGCCAACTTACTTGAAGCAGTTGTGATTGAATTTATTGTGGGATCCCAGGGCGATCAGGGCTCCGAAACCGACTCCGTAAGAGTAGAAGACCTGGGTTCCTGCATCCTTCCAGACCGCCGTGTCCAGAAGCCTAGTTGCATTGGGCTTCAGGTAGAAGTAGATTCCAGTACCGGCTCCTTCTAGGGTAAGACCACGAATCAGGAGAATGAAGATCAGGACGTATGGGAAGAGGGCGCAGAAGTAGACGAACTGGAAAAGTTAAAACATTTTCTAAAAATATAGCCGCGACGCGACACACAGCGCGTCTACCGGAATTCGACAAATTTCAGTTTTGAGGTAAACACGGCAATATGGGTGTCAAATTTACGGAAATTTGAAAGAGAATTCGAAAATTGCAGTTTGAAGCAGGAAAAATTCAAACTAAAGTTTTTTCAAGCTTTTGGCAATTGCACCCACCTTTCTAGCTTGAGTGATACCCTTCCAGAGAGCAAAGTAGACAATCAGCCAAGCAGCAGCCATAATGAAGAACAGCTCCCATTGAATCCCACCAAATTCGGAAATATCTCCGGTATCATGGAGCACACGCTTCTCCCAGAACTGCTCCACAGAGGTTTGAGTGTGGCCTCCGGCACTGGCGACGAGGGCCTGAAAATCGGAGTATTATTGCTTGAAATTAAATTTTTTATGGAAAAAATTCAAATTCTGAATGATTTTGAGCAAATTTAGAGAAATTTTTTTTTTGAAAAAGATGAAATTTTGGCTCAGTCGGGAAGAGGGATGACTGGAGAGCAACACACCAGGGTTCGACCCCCGATGCGGCCCAAATTTTTTGTTACGATGAATTTTACTAGAAAAATGTTCACACAAGTTCACACAGCCATATTTCTGTAGTTGCTGAGTGTTAGATGTATAAACTCAGAAATTCCAGTAAAATACACTCTTCAAATTTGGTTTTCGCAAAAAAATATTTGAAAATTCAAAATCACCATGAAAAACTAACATCCCAGACATTTTTTTTCGAAAATTTTAAAATGTGTACTAATGGCTCAGTAGGTAAGAGGGATGGATGGTAGGCAACACACCAGGGTTCGATCCCCGGTGGGGCATAAAATTTTTGTTTTGACATTATTAGCTAGAACACGTGATTTTTAATTAGTTAAAGTCAATTTGCAACCAAATATTTTAGTTTCATATCAAAAAATCAAAATCTGAATTCACCTTAATCCTCGCCAACTCGGTAAAGTTTTCCTTTCCAGTGACACACGTGGCATCATTCCAATAATTGTTGCAAGTCTCCCACGGGAACACCCAGGCAATTGAGCTAATCATGTAGAACATGGCCCAGGCGACAATTACACAGAAGTAGGCGATGCACATGAAGGCGATCACGACATTACCGATTCCGACACCACGGAAAAGTGGGCACATGAGCCACATTTCCATAGCACCTTTTTGCAGGTACTGACCAACTGTGACCTCCATCAGGAAAATTGGAACGGCTGCCAGGCAGAAGAAGATCATGTAGACTACGAGGAAGGAGCCTCCACCGTTTCTGAAGTTGATTTTTTAAATTTTTAGTGCTAAAATTCGAAATCTCCATGCAGTTTAACCCCTAATCGGGGGTTTTTCGGAAAGTTTTAGAAATTTGTGCATTTTCGCGTAAGGGTGTTTGCGTATTACCCAGTCTACAGTACTCACTTGTAACACAAATACGGGAACCGCCAAACGTTTCCAAGGCCCACTGCGTAGGCGACCATGCTCATGAGGAAATCGAATTTTCCTGTCCATTGTCCTCTGAAAGTTAAAAGACATTTATTGATTTTCAAGCCAAATTTCGCAGAAAACGCAAATTGCAAGTTGAAATACACTAAATTACACAAAATAAAAAATATTGGTTGCATCGGGGGTCGAACCCTGGTGTGTTGCTTACCAGCCATCCCTGTTACCAGTTGAGCCAAATCTACACGCTTTTAAATTTTCTAAAAAATTCCTGCTGTACTCAATTTTTGTTAAATTCCGGGAATTTTATTTAATTTTGTACATAAATTTACTGAAAAAAAATTTTTGGAATTTTTCGCAACCATTCTGGCTTTTTTTTTTGAAATTTTGGCAAATTTTTGGAAATTTTTTTTTTGAAGTTTTATCAATTTCCTTTTCAAATGTGCTGAAACAAGAACTTTTGATATTAAATTCCTAAACAAAAAAATTTTGACTGAAGATCCTTTCCACCCAAAAGATGAATTTCCACTGCCAAAATTTGATTTTCAAACGTTTTTATATAGATTTTCGTGTTCCTCATAAAATTTCACTCTAGAACCCTTTTTTTGGGAAAAAAAATAAATTGTAGTTATGGCTCAACTGGTAAGAGAGATGACTGGTAAGCAACACACCGGGGTTCGACCCCCAGCTAGGGCCAATAATTTTTTCTAAGCTTGTTTCATAATTTAAACAAGTCCCCCACCTATCCGGCTCTTCAGAATGCTGAGATTGCTCGAGCTCCTTGGCTTTCGCCTCATCCGTCGGTAGCGGCACATGTTCGGAAGTACCCATTGTTCTGAAAATTGAGATTTGCACAGTTGGTTTTTGTTTCATATAAAAATGTCGAAAAAAAAACAGACGCTAACAAGATGAAAAACATGCGAAATGGGGGGAAAACATGAACATTTATGTCTGTTTGTTTTGTCTGGAAGAGTGTTTGCAGGTTGAAAAATTGAAAAAAAGCAATGATATTTACTTGTTTTTGATTTGACACCCTACACGCACGCGGTTAGGTGTCAATGACAAGTGGAACGGTAAATATTGGAAAGAAAAAGGAGCTCCGGGGGAACGGGTTGGCTTAGAAAAACTTTCTCAAAATGGATGAAAATCTGAGTATTCGATACAATTTTAAGTTGAAAAAATGCAAAATTCAGAAAAATCGAGAAAAAATGAGTTTGCGCTGTTTTGGCTCAACTGGTAAGAGGGATGGCTGATAGGCAACACACCAGGGTTCGACCCCCAGGTAGGGCCACTAATTTTGTTTTGATGAAATCTATTACATCTTGACAAAAAATTCTAGTAAAAAATGATTCTAAGAAATTTTGAGTGTAGGAGCGGTTTTTTTGAATTTCTAAATTTTCGCTATATGGCTCAACTGGTAAGAAGGATGACCGGTAGGCAACATACCGGGGTTCGACCCCCAGGTGCGGCCAAATTTTTTGTTTTAGTAATTTTTTGAAGTTCCAATTGAAAAATAGTTTTGACCTTTTTTTCGTGAAATTTCCAACAATTTTTAGGTTAAAACCTTTAAAAAAATTAAGTTTATTTTTAGATAAAAACATATACATTTCTTATGAGCAAGTTCAAAATTAAAGTTAAATTTTTAAATTTTTTCTTCGGTGCACCATGTCCAGGAACCTTAAAAATTCGCCACGTTCTCAGAATTTCGAGGACCAGAATATCAAAAAACCACTCAAAACATTGCATTAAAAGGTTACAAAACCGCTAAACTAACAAAAACATTTAGTTGCCCATCAAAAATATCCGATTTGATGACCTTGTGAAAATGTGGGGCTGCGGGGAAGTAAGTAAGTGTGAAGAAAATGTGCGCCGAGAACCGGTTGATTGTGTCTCGCGGGGTTGAAATTTGGTGGGAAGAGTAGAGGAGAAGTGTTAATTCTGACGACATTTTGATGAATTGATGATCAAGACGATTTTGACGCCTTGAGGTTACTGGGGGCTAGATTAGTGGGGGGTATGGTTTTGGGAGGTGAGGAGAGAAACAAATTGGATTAAACTCGACTAGGGAAAAGTTGACCAAAACCCATTTGTATGTATGCCGGGGACCCGTAAAGTGTCGGCTGCACTATACTTCAGAGAGGTGTCGGTCGCCAAAAAAACCACGAAGTGTCGGCTGCTGAGCTACCCCTTCCTGATAGACCAAACTTACAATCATCAGTGAAGTAGATGATTTTATCAAGAGGTGACAAGAAAATAGTTCCAATCGAGATAAGATAAGAATGATATTTAAAATCAGCGATGTGATTTGTGGTACCAATCCTAGGCTGAGGCTTAGTATTACTTGTTAGGTTTAGATTTAGTTTTAGGCTTAGGCTTTGGCTCAGGATTAGGCTTATGTTTAGGCTTAAGCTTGGGCTTAAGCCCCTAGGTCTGGGCTTAGCCTATTTGCATTGAACTCGCGAAGTGTCGGCTGCTTTTTTTTGTTGGAATTTTTCATATGGGTGGGTGCCAAGTTTGAATATTTCACTTTAAAATGCGAAAATTTGAAAATTTGAAAAAGCGCCAATGTTTTCTGCAAACAGATCTCAACACTCAATAGATCAAAACAGAACGCATGTAACTGTAGATAAATCGCCGAGTTTTTCCCGTTTGTTAGTATTAGTGTGACTAGAATGAACGACCAAAAAATTGACTTCATAATAGCCCCCCACCTCTCCGTTTTGCACGTGGTGTCTCCGCCGGCAAAATGCAAAGTTTTCCCCGAAACTGGACAATTCCCAGTGTTTATGGGGAGGAACAGGCCGATAAAAAAAAGTCAACATTTTGCTAAAAAAATATTTTGTTGCCAGTGTGTGAAGTAAGTCAAACGGAACGGCGTGGGATCATATTTTGATAGAAGAAAAGTAGGTCAGGTTACTGTAAATATGTCAAACTGAGATTTGGAGAAGCAGCCGACACCTCCCAGGCAACATTTTATACATGATTAAGCAGCCGACACCTGATGGGTTCTGAGGCAATGCTACAGTGTTCTCAAATTTAATAGAATTACAGTTAAAAAGCCTTGTAATTCCCTAATTCTTCTAATCGATTAGCAGGCATTTTGAAAATTTTCGGTAAAAATAGTAAAACAGGTCTCCTGCTACTATTACTACTAACCCACTTAGAATTGTTATTTGCTTTCTTATTTTGATATTGGAATGGGAATTGCGGGGAGTAGACAAGGAACATAAAGTGTGCTATAATTAGTAGCAGACGACAAATCAGAGGTTTGGAAGCAGCCGGCACTTTTGCAAAAAAAAAGCAGCCGACACCTCGAGGGTTTGTGAGCAGCCGACGTCTTCCTAGTTCAGTCAGAGATTGTCAAAAAACACAATTTCAATAACGTTCGACGAAAAAAGTGATTTGCATTGAAACTGAAAAACCTATTGAAATCCCCACTACCTCATTGTTAGTACATAAATAAATTGCGGTCACAGTCGGGTAACTTTCACTCGGGAATTACACATACCGACCGTCGATTAAATACATAGGAGTTGGTAGGAGGGATTTATATGTGTACTTTTTTGGGAAGGATTTTTGTATGTTTGGACTGAAAGAAATAATGAAAATTGTTGGTTTTAAAGTGAATTTATGCATCGAGAGTCAAAAAAAATCATATAAAAACTTTTTGCCACACGGGGGAGTCGAACCCTGGTGTGTTACCCGACAGGCATCTCTCTTACCAGTTGAGCCAAAACTGCAATTTTAAAATTTCAGAATTTAACTTGAATTTTGAGTTTTCTAATTAAAACCTTGAAATCTAAAAAAAAAGGCTAACAAAAAAATTTTAAACCACAGCGGGGGTCGAACCCTGGTCCATTGCCTACTAGTCATCCCCCTTACCGCCTGAGCCAAAACTACTTATATTCGAAATTCCAAAACAAAAAAATGCAGTAACTTATTGATACTTTAGAAAACCAAAATTTCAAAAGAATGATCTTCAGAAAAAAGACAACAAGGTCGAAATCGCCCGTCGGAGGGGAACAAAATAATTGGGAAAAGTGAAAATCGGAGGTAATTTCCAAAAAAAAAAAAATGGGAGGCAAGTAGTGTGTATTTGTTTGTACATGTTGCGATACAAAATTGCCAGAGAGAGAGGGTTGGAAATTGCCAAATATTCTCCCTACACTTTTTTTGTTGGATGACCAAATGGAACTTTCACTTTTTCTTCTTTTTTTTTTGAGAAATCGAGGGATTCTTCTAGTTTACAAACTATTTTTCTTTGAAAAATGAGCCTAAAATAGAAAATTTGAAGGTTTCCCAAAAAATTTCGAAAAAAATGTGATGCTCCATGGCTCAGCCGGTAAGAGGGATGACTGGTAGGCAAGCGACCGGGGTTCGACCCCCGGTGGTGGTAAACTTTTTTATTTTTTTAAAGGTCGCGGCAAATCATACAATTTAGGCCTTAGAAGTTTTTGATTTGCTATTTCCTGAAACCTGTGGGTTAAAACTGAACATTTTAAGCTTCTCTAATATTTTTCACAGTTTCGGAGTCTCTCAAAGAGTTTTCAGCAGTTTTATTAAGAAATTATGAATTTTCATGAAATTCTAGGCCGGACACGAATGGCTGAGAGACAACACACCGGGGTTCGACCCCCGCTGCGGGCAAAAATTTTTGTTTTGTTATTCCTACAAAACTGACTGGTTTTAGAATCTTGGTTTCCTCTGAGGGTAGAGATTTTCCATTATCGTCGTGGGTGGTCAAACATCAGTTAACACCCTGTTAAATGCTAATTCAGATTACCAGATTATCTAGGTAAAATTACGATAATTCGGAGGTCAAACTACAGTAGTAGATTTTGAAAAAAAAAAGTATTTTTGAACAGTTTTTTTATGGGGAGGAAGGTTTACAATCTCTGAATCTTTGAAAATCACTCAAATTTTTGCAAATTTTTACGTCACAATTTCAATGGATCAAATTACACGGGGGAAAAAGTCAGGTGTGGAAAAGGATCTAAAAGTGAGTGGGCTTAAGGGGTGTAATGGGGGGGGGGGGGGGGGGGGGGACGAGATGAACCGATGCACCATGTGCTTTTTTATTTTTTTAGCTAGAAATTTTTTTTTTGGAAACAAAAAAAAGTAGCAATAATTTTTTCTTCTACGTTTTAACCGAAAATCATTCAAAAAACGTTCTTTGTTCTCGAAAAAAAAAAGTAGAAAAAAGAATCCAATATCAGATTGAAACGGCCTCCCTGGAGACGCTTTTGTTGATTGAAGTGCATTTTTTTATAGTAGGAGAATATACTAAAAAAATAAAGATTAGAAAATGTTTTTTGGGCTCTTTCAGAGCGCCAAACCACAAAAACAAATAACATGTGGTGTCGGGGCGCCGGAAAACAGGTGATATTGAACGCCGGAAAAAAATCTAATTGATTTTTTATAGTTTTTTAGATTTGAAATTTGTCGTATTTAAACTTAAATTCAACAGAAAGTTTGCTATAATTTGAACCCCATATTGACCTATTTTGGGTGATTTTGAGAATTTTTTAGAAAAATCGAGTTTTTGGCTCAACTGGTAAGAGGGATGGCTGGTGGGCAACACACCAGGGTTCGATCCCGGTCTGGTGTCAAAATTTTTGTTTGAGTGGAGTTTGTCGTATGCTGAATTGGAATGCATGGAAATCTAACTTTTTAGTCGAAAAAATAGATTCTTCGGGAAATTTCAGGCAGTTTTCTTGTAAATTTTTTGTTAAAAATTAGTTTCCCTAAAATTTTAAGAAAAATAAATAAAAATATTGAAAATTTCCAGAAAAGTTAATCTAAATATCGTTTTTTTTTGAAATTTGAAAAAGTGTAGTTTTGGCGCAACTGGTAAGAGGGGTGGTTGGTACGCAACAGACCAGGGTTCGACCCCCCGTAGAGCCAAAAAAAAATATTTTTGTTAGTTAATATCAATTTTGCCACATCGAATTTAATTCTTAAAACTTTTCAGACAAAGTTTGGAAAAATTCAAACATTTTAAAAACTCCTTAAAATCTTAAAATTTTGGCCTAAAAATCTACAGTAACCCTAACAGAAACCACTCGCAACAATACAAAAAAAACCATTTGCCGGCGTTGGTAATGCATGTGACAATGTGTCAACAAGCGACTTTTGAAGAACACAGAGAAAAGTGGGCGGAGCCTAGAAGACCCACGTTGCCCTCGTTTCTCTGCACTCTCTTACAGTCTCACAAATGCATTTTTGAAAATCATCAAGGAGAGAGAGTGGGGCGAGAAGGAGAGATTTAGAGAAAATTGGAGAGCCTGGGAATTTGGGATTTTTCAGAGGAAATTAGTGGGTTGATGGACTTGTTAGTTAGAAATTCGAGTTTATCTGAACATTTCCTATGATTTAAACCCAAATGTCAAGGAATTTGAATTAAAGTGAGGGTTTTGAGAATTTATTTTTTAGGCCTAGAATTATTTTGGAACTTTTTAAATCAGTTTTGGGATTTAAAAAAAAAAGAAATTAAGATGATATTTGGAATAATTTTTTTTGTCCCCATAGTCCTCTTTGATCCTAAAATTTTAGGCCAACAAAGATCCACAATTTTCTCTGCGCCACTCTCTCGGCCCTCTGATTTTTAAAAATCATCGCGGAGACGCAGAGAAATTAGAAATTCTAGACGCAGAGAAAATGGCCAAAAGTTCACACTTTGTGTGTAAAAAGTACTTGAGACGGAAAATTTTTTGATTTTTTTCCTATGTGAAATTGTAAAAATTGAAAAATTCATGAGAAAATAATGAAAATGTCACAAAAATTCACCCCGGGGTCATTTTAGACCAAAATTGAAAAATTACGAAAGTGGCTCAACTGGTAAGAGGGATGACTTTGGAGAAATAGGTCCGAGGTTCGACCCCCACTGAAGCAAACATTTTTTCATTTTTTTTCATTCGATCAAAAAAAGTTTCGCTGTTTTGAAGTCCAAATTATGGATTTTAAATGTAGCTTTTCTAAAAAATTAACTTAAAAATACAAAACAACACAAAAATTGACTCTAGGAGCCATTTTAAAACAAAATTCAAAAATTGCGAAAGTGGCTCAACTGGTATGAGTGATGACTTTGGAGAAATAGGTCCGGGGCTCGAACCCCGGTGGGGGTAAAATATTTTCTTTTTTTTTATTCGATCAGCTATGATTTGAAGAGTTTTGGAAATTTCGAAAAAAATGTTTGGCGGTTTTGTAGTCCAAATTATGGGTTTTGGATGTAGTTTTTCCAAAAAAATATTTTAAAAATAGAAAGCAACACAAAAATTGACTCTAGGAGCCATTTTAAAACAAAATTGAAAAATTGCGAAAGTGGCTCAACTGGTAAGAGGGATGACTGTGGAGAAATAGGTCCGGGGTTCGAATCCCGCTGGGGGTAAATTTTTTTCCCATTTTTCTATTAAAACTCTAAAATGCTGAATGAATTTTAGACATTAGATAGGTTCCTAAACTACAATTAAAAACAATGGCCGATGCACCATGGCTCAGATGGCACGTTCCCGCAAAAAGGGGAAGTCGAATAATTCCAAAAAAAATCCAAAAATTCAAAAATAAAATAATAATATTGAAATTATATCTGTGCCCTCTCCGCCTTCCACTCTCTAACCCCACACATTTTTAAAAGTCATGGGGAGAAACGCAGAGAAGCTTGACATTTATGATAAAAGATAAGAGACGCAGGCTTCTTTTTGATGACGAGGGTTGGGTGTCCGCGACGACATGGATATTGAAAAAAGATGAACGAGACGCAGGAATCTTTGAAAGTGAGCACAATAGTGGAGAGAGCGAAGAGACGCAGACACTTGTTTACACTAAAAAACAGGAGAATTTTTGATAGCCTCCGGGCGAAATATGTGAGTGGTCACTTTGTTGTATAGATATAGTTTTACGGGTATCTGAATTAAAAATTCTGGGTTCGGGAACTTGAGTTGCCAAAATTCAGAAATTTTTCACAAGCTTCCACTATTTCGAGATCATTTTGGAATTTTCCAAATCCATCATTTAATCCTTTAAAAAAAGGATTTCCCTGATCTTTGACACCTTCTTCATCTTTTAAAATCATGATTTCATTTTATTAAAAGCTTTTTCTCACCGCTTTGGCTTCAAAAATGATGCCGATAGTGGTTTTTAATATAGAAAATGTGAAAAATGAGAAATGGGAAATTCCCCCCCCCCCCCCATCTCGCAATCTTTGAAAATCATGAGCAAACATTGGAAATCGAATTCAAAAAGTTCTGCAGCACCCGACATCTTGCGGGTTTTGCAAAACTCAAAATGCCCGTTTTGCTCACCGAGCAAAAAGTGTTTCGTCGGTTTACTTGTAAACCCTGTAGATGTCGGCTGCTATGCTATTTTTGTGGTTTAAATTTTGGCATGCGACCCTCAGATTTTAAAATTTCTGTTTAATTTTTGCGGGAAATTAAAATTTTCTGACTAAAACTTTGGCGGGAAATTCAAATGTTTAAAGAATAACTTTTGCGGGAATTTCAAATTTTCTGAAAAAAATTTTTTGGCGGGAAATGCACATTTTTCGTGAACAAATTGTGGCGGGAAATTCAAATTTTCTGGCAGAAAAATTTTGGCGGAAAATTCAAATTTTGTGAGAAAAGTTTTTAGCGGTAAATTCAAATCTGCTGAGAACAATTTTCGGCGGGAAATTCAATTTTTTTTGAGAAAATTTAAAAAAAGAGAAAAAAATTCTGATTAAAAAATATGACGTAAAAATGTTTGATGGTGTGCGCAAACGGCTGATCAAAGTGGGATGATTTTTCACAGAATATGGCTGTGACCCGGTAGATGTCGGTCGCAACACCTCAACAATTTGCCAAGACGAAATATTATTTATTATCGAATCGTGGGTGTGATGAACTGTTGAAATACTATAAATTATCGATTTTCTTCAACAGTACAGCTAGGTAATAATCTGGCACTCAATATCATTAATTTCGATAGTATCCTTCTCCCAATGTCCATCCACACAATCGATTACGGCACTTGCTGTGCTCAACGCCTGCACCACGCCCACGCCATTTTCGATGGATGCTGGATCTGTACGGCTATCGCTGTAGTACTGTAAAATTGTGTTGCAGAAAAGTTTGAGTAAGGAATTCAATTTTGAAAAGATCAGAGCTTCAGAATAAGTACCATCATCTCTAGGGTCTTGTCAAGAAAAACTGGGTACCTGCGTACTGTAGCTTTTCGTGGCGGGACCCAAAATTGTCATACCTTGTCATGATTATACTTGTTTTGAAGCTCTTGGTCAGCTAAATTTGAAATTTTAACTCACAGTAATCTGAACCACATCAGTAGCAACAGGAGGTGTTCTTTGGCATGTATACGTAATTGTTCGGCAACCATTTACAGTTCCAATAACGGAAGTTGGTGGCTGGAACAATTCAAAATTTCAGTGAAATTAAAATTTAAAATCTTACAAAATCTCCGTCTGCGCCAGTTTTAATGCCAATCAGGTCAGCAGTGCAAGAGTTGCAACCTGAAAAAAAAAACGAAGATGAAGCTTTAAACTGGCTCCGCGAGCCAGAATACCTGTCGGGGTGACTGGTGCAACTGTTACAGGGGATGTGGTTCCTGATGTTGCAGCACATGAGTTCACAATTGCTATACAGGTTGAGAATATTGTTAAGGAGAGTATTAAGTGGCGCATTGTGAAAAAATTCTGAAAAAAATAGGCGGTAGGTAGGCCAATAGGCATGACTTTTTTTTTGAATATTTGGAAAAAATTGACATTTTTGCGGGAAATTCAGATTTTCTGACCGTAAACTTTGGCCAGGAATTTAAATTTTCTGTTTAACTTTTTCGTTTGCCGGGAAATTCGAATTTTGTGCAAAAAAATTTGGCGGGAAATTCAAATTTTTGAGCACAATTTTCGGCGGGAATTTGACATTTTCTGGGGAAATAATTTTGGCGGGAAATTCTAATTTTCGAGAACAATCTTTGCCGGGAAATTCAAATTTTGTGGGGGAACAATTTTTGGCGGAAATTCAGATTTTCTGACCGTAAACTTTGGCCAGGAATTTAAATTTTCTGTTTAACTTTTTGGCTTGCCCGGAAATTCGAATTTTATGCAAAAAAATTTTGGCAGGAAATTCAAATCTTTGAGAACAATTTTTGGCGGGAATTTGACATTTTCTGGGGAAATAATTTTTGGCTGGAAATTCTAATTTTCGAGAGCAATTTTTGCCGGGAAATTCAAATTTTCTGGGAGAACAATTTTTGGCGGAAATTCAAATTTTCTGGGGGAACAATTTTTGGCGGGAAATTAAAACTTTCTGGGGAAATAATTTTTGGCTGGAAATTCAAATTTTTGAGAACAATTTTTGGCGGGAATTTGAAAGTTTTTGAAAAACATTTTGGCGGGAAATTCAAATTTTCTGGAAAAACAATTCAGCGGGAGAAAAGCAAAATCCTAATGATGAAATTTCTGAAAAGTTCGGGAATGTTTGAGAAATTGCAAAAAAACTACGGAGCCCTTTGGAACATTGATAAAATTTTGAGAAAATTCAGAAATTTCTGGGAAACTCTAGGTAAAAGTTTTAACTGCTAGAATTTTAGTTGTACAAATTAAATTGTGGAAAAAAGAAACGACTTGTACAAAAAAATAGGCCGTAGGCAGGCGTATATGCCTACATTTCCGAAAGTGTCAAATATGGGTTCTTTCTAAATTGAACAATTGAGAAAAAGAAAAAGCTTCTCACAAATTGCTAAAATGGAAAGCTAAAGCATCTGCCATTCCCGATAAAAATGAGAAAAGTGATGAGAAATTGGCTATCGGGTTCAGGTTTTTGCGAGGCAGCAGGCTAGATTTAAATGAACATGGGCGCCCGAAATTGATGACCGTACTGATAGAGAGAAAGATCGTTTGGAATTTCTCCCCCAAACCGGGATATTGGATTTTTTTTTTGGAAATTAGGGACAATGAGGTCGGTTTCGAGGAGGAAGTGGATGATCTTGAGATCAGTTTTCAAAAAAAAAATTTTGCAGTCAAAATGGGTGGAGCTTATAATGTAGTTTGTAGTTTCGGCCATTTCCCACTCAAACTGCTGAAACTCAGTATCACAGTGGTTAACTGGTCTACTCAGCCAATTTACCAAACATTGGAAATTTCGAAATGGAAGTAAATTTACGTGTAGATTTTAATACTTTTGAGATTTTTTTTTGTGGAACTCAATACTCAGATAGACTGGAGTCACGGCAGAGCGATAGAAAATCACTGCTAATTAGCATTTATGTCACGGCTTAGTCAACCGCAGTAATTGTGCTTTTCCGCTGATTAGCGGTGATGTTTTGCTACGTAGTTATGCTTTCTTGCTAGCTAGTTTTGCTTTCATATTGGATTAAACTTTTATAAAACCATAAAAAATAACACGATTTATTATGAAAATGAAACAAAATGAAAAAACAACAGAAAAAAAACATTTAACGAAAAATGGAAAAAAAAAACAAAAAAACAAGTTTCGAAAGTATCAGAAAACAGGAGAACTAGTGAATTTATGGGGAGTCTGGGATATTTTCCCTTCCAGCAGATTTCGAAGTTGATAGAGAGTTCGAAGATGATTGAAAGTTCGAAGTTGATGGAACTTGCTCCTCATCGATATCCTCGCTGCTCTTGTAGAATTGTGTGCAATCGATGATGGGACGCTTTGGCAGCACAATTTTTGGTGGATACTGGCCGTCGTGTTTTGTTCGATACAAACCACGGGCATGATCGCTGCAAAAAGACATTTGTGAAAACATAGTTTTTCAAGTTAAAGAAAAATTCTATTCGCTGGCTTTTTAAAGTAAATAACAAGAAACCTACAATCTGACTTTGATATGATGCTTGAACAGCATATTGACCACACTTGGAAGGCGAGTAACGTCCACCTGGTCGTTGTCCAACTTGATTGCCGCAGCGAGAAGAGCTGAAAACGATTTTTATGTGGCTCGCCCATGTAAATCATAAACTAACCGGCTGGCCAATTTGTCAAGTCTCCTGGGAAGAAAGTAAGAGGCTCCGTCTTTTTGCTTGTCGTGAAGGATCCTTGTTGCTCTCTCGGAATCAGCTGAAATGTTAAATAGTCAAAAATAGAACGTAATATTTGATCGCTCACGTAGTCAATCCAGTGATTTGACATAGCATTGACAATTGATCTAACCGAGCCATGTTGAATGCTCAGCGCCGAAAACACGAGATTGACGTTGATAAACACTGAAATAGAATGTTCTTGGGGGCGGTTTTTATTTATGTTCTTGGTATACCAGTTTGATCCAAACTCGAAACTTCCAGCAGTTTGTGGTTCAGAAAATCGTTAGGGTTCAATTTTGCCATTTCTTCACCCTGTAAATAACATTTTCAAATGCTCAAAATCGTTCCATTCTTATAAACATACAAGTAAACGATTCTTCTCCATTGGTTTACTTTTCGGGTGCATTGATCGCTCAGTAACCAGTTCCTGCTGAAATTTTCTCCAATATTAATTGCAAATTCAAGATAGTAACTAAAACTGACCATGAGCATAACACCTCGAATTGCACCCATTGAAGCTTTAGACCAAGCATCCGGAGCAGTGCGGATCAACTCGTCAATCGATTCATAACTATAGTCAATTGATCCTCCAACGTTCTCTCCGAGTCTTTTCTAAAAGTCAACAATTTTGATCATGCCAGATTTTTGGAAAAAAAAACTTACCAAGAATCCTGGAGTTTGTTCGGTGGGGAGTGTGTGAGATGTAAGTCCTAGATCTACAATACAGATTTTTCCGCCTTTCTGAAATTAATTTATTTCCGAGCAACTCGAAATTAGCAGAAGTAAACACCTTCGCAATTGGATGCATATCCGGTTTGAACGATTTTCTAGGCAACGATGGACTTGATTGCATTGGCTCATGATTTGGTTGCTCCGGAAGAGCAATTTCCAGATGAGATTCTTCTTGTTGCTCCTCTTCAATCTCAATCGGCTCCTGTACAGGTTGCTCCATAAACTCTTCGTCATCTACGATCGTGATTTGATGTCCAATCTCCTCTTCTTTTACAGGTGCCTGAAAATGACAGAAATATTGAAACTCATAGGAATAGGTTAGCTTTGGGTTCACATTTAATGTTATGTGGCTCCTTCCACTAACCTTAGCATTTCGGCGAGTAATACGGCGAGTCTTCACAACGATTTCCGTAGTTTCCGGTTGCCGTTTTCTTGTCGGCTTTGGAACTAATTTTGGTTTTTCTTCTTTAATGGGCTCGTATTTTGCCACTAGTTTCTCGAGGAATGACATGACTTTTTCTGAAATTGATTTTTAGATCTGTTAATAAAATAAGATTAAATAAGCAGGGTTGAACAGAACAGATTATCACATCAAATAAACACAAATTAATTGAAAGCGGATAAGCATTCATGAAAATATTAAAACAAACAACTTTTAAAAATCTGAAAGAATTCCTCAAGAACATAATGAGAACATTTTTCGAGCAAGGGGTAGAGACAAACATTTGTCAAAGAAGGGGGAGGTGCAGACATTTTTTCGAGCGGGGGGGGGGGGGGGACAGACAAAAGACAAACAAATTCAAAGCTATATGTGGTTATCAAAGTCAAGATAGACTGATACGGCGAGAAAATGGAAGAGCCACACAGTTGTTATTTCGCTTCACAACCACTGCATGTCCAACAATGGAATCGGCGGAAACCACGACAACTGTGTTTGTTAACGTGACACGACCTCCGAAACTCGATTTTGAAACTGAATCAACCCAGTTTTGAATATGCATTTGCGGTACATCCTCTTCATATAACTTGTTCGATATGTCAATCAAATGATCATTTGTGTTGCAGTATTTCTTCAAAATAAAACGAAGATCAGTGTTGTTTTCCTTCAACAGCATCCCAATAATCTTTGCAAATCGTACGCGAGCATATTCGATAAACGTAACATTTGAGTCATCTGTCTTTTTGTTGCAATAATTCGAATATCTGATGCCGTCGTGGTATACAACATTAAGGAAAACATCCCCGGTCTCGCAAAACTGTTGGTACTGCGGAGGGGTCGGAACAACCGATATTCGTTTGAGTCGCCTTAATAATCCAAGTTCATAGCACATTTTCAAGTTCGCTTCTGTTCGAAACTGGTGATTTGTGTGTAGACGGAATGCAGCTTCGGTTTTGATCTCTTGAAGAGCCGACATTCTGTAAAAACATTCTTGCTCCCTATTGTGCTCTAATTTTCTCACTTTCTCATGATGCTCATGCCCAGTCCATTGTAAATTTCCGGAACTAAAGTTCTTTGAATAGTGTGATAGAAGTACTCGAACCATTGAGTTGACAATGGAAATAAGCTACCGTACAGCTCAGTCATTCTTGCAAGGTGGTACAACACTTGCTGCAAAATAGTAATGGGTGTTAGTTGACGACAATTTCCATACATGTACTTTGATCCCATTCAACATTTCCGGTGCTCGTTTCACAATTAAAACTTCGATGGATTTGCTGATTTGTTCAATCTGTAAAGAATGGTCTACTTTTTTCAAGCAAAAACAATAAAAACTAACTTTCAAATGAAGAGTCTCGTCAGTGATTGATTGGGGTTCTATGCAAAGACGATAAAGTCCATGAATGCTGAGAATGATAGCCGATGGTACACCTCCAAGTTCACCGGAAAATGCAGCTGCTACAACTATCGACTCGAAAATCTAAATGTGTGTTCACTTTGCAGAAATTAGCTGAACGAATCTTTTTACCAGTGCTTTCTCAGAACCAGTACACTGTGAAGCTTTGCCGGACAACGAACGAAATCGAGATGGAAGCGAAGGTGTTGATGAAAAATCCACCGATTTTGACGGGAACAAATTCCATTTCCCTTTGGAGAATAATGCTGAAAAATGAACACGTTTCGGGAGCATTCGGGCATTACTAGTGACCTGTATTGATATTGCTTAAAATTCCTTCTTCAAAACAATGAAACAAGTCAACCGGGCATAGATGCATATACAAAACATGCTTGTGGAAATGAGAATGCTGGTTTCTTTGACGAAGGCCATCGTTCATAGTCGAAGGGCACGATCCGGTGAGATTTTCGCGTACTATAAAGAGGTGATTATTTTTTTAATAATAGTTTTCATGATGCTTACGTGTTGTATACTCATCATTGATTTTGCACTCAGTTTCCTGGTTTAAGCAAAAGTTGCAAGAACCTGATGATCGGAGTCCACACTGATTGTATACGATTCGTCGTGCCTGAAACCAAACACTTGTTTTCAAAATTCTGAATTTTCATCTCACTGGATCGTCATGATTGGCACACGTGAGATCCGCTTTCCAGGCCACTCCCTCTGAGAAGAAGACATGTTCGTCCATTTGGAGCAGAATCCATTGTGTAAGTCTATCATGAATTTTCGTTGTCGGATTTTTGAACCCGATGAATAACGCTGCTAAAATGAGGGCCTGGGGAGAAGCTCGATGAACGTCTTCGAGATCCAAATTGAGTAAACTATATGGCCAAATGTTATGACTGAAAACCAATTAAAATTTTTAGAGCCATCAAACTAAGATACTTACTTTCCATTTTTATGTACTTTGATTCCGTCGAAGCTACTCTCGAAGTGCATCCACATTTCATTATCTGCCATTTCGCTGAGTAGCTTTTTTTTAAAGATACCCTTATTTATTGGACTGGAGCTATTATACCCTTCCAAAATAGTTGTTTTAGTCTTCATCATGATATTCGCAAAACTATTCAATATAACTTCGAGCCATTTCTTGAGATCTCCGAAAATTAGTTGGCATTTCTCTTGCATATCTTCACATTTGCATCTGTAATGATATATTTCAGAAATTTAGTTTTATAATAAACCTACAGTTCGATATTCTGCGCACATAAATTACATACTTCTACAAGTGTTAGATGAGAGTCATTCAGTAGCAATTTTCTGAGAATGCTATCTTGTGAAACATTGTGAAAATGTAGATATCTCAAAATGGCTGCTTTCGAGTTGGTAGTAGTGATGAGGAAAAAAGTTGTTCTCAGATTTTGATCGCTCAGAGAACGACACAGTTGACTTCGCTCGTCGCATAGAGAAGAATCGCGTTGAGTGTCCAAATAAAATGACTCATCGGTTTCAGCTTCTTGATCGATCTCGTAATTTCCCACTTCATCGACCGGATAACGAATTTCCCCGTCTTCATCAATGAATCCTGTTGTTTCTTCGTCTTCGAGTTCATCTTCTACACCATCTTCCTTTTGTCGTTCTTCATCTGCAGTTGTTTCCGTCTCGAAGTTATCGGCCTGGGTGCTTGAATTTGATGGACCATTGCTTCCCGGCTGGTGAGAACCATGATTATTGTCCGTCGGGTCTGAAAGTAGTTATTTAGTCCCAATAAAATCATTTAAAAAATTTACCTAGAGCAACTATTGTCACGCTTTGAATCAGAAGACTCCGGGGTGCTGAATTCAAAATTCTTCGAACTGTTGTTCTTGGATTTCTGGCCATAATCCTCCGTTTCTAGCCGGGAATGATACAAATCTTTGAAAAACACACTGGAATTAACAATTAACACATATTGATAACATATCACACAAAAAATACAATAAAAAAAGGTCAAAAAAATGAAATATGTGAAATACGACGAAGAAAAAACAAAATAAAATCAATAATCAATGTTCTGCTAGTTAGCAGTGGGTTTCTGCTAATTAGCAGTGCTTTTTAGCTAATTAGCAATGACCTGCTAATTAGCAGTGGTTCTCTGCTGATAAACTATGGCTTTACTAGCTTTTGCTGATTAGAAGTGATTTTCTGTCGCTCTGCCGTGACTCCAGTTTATCTGAGTAGTAAAATCAACTCTTCAAAATTTAAAATAATTCTTAAAATTTTCCAACAAAAAAAAAGCGAAAGCCTGAAAATTTGGGAACATCGTAAATATCTTTGAGAATTTTTTTCCGCGTAGAATGATAGAATTTATTATAAGTATAGTGTAAAATCTTTGCTCACAAGTTTTCAACCTCGTAGCTCCATCTTCACAGCTTTCAGAAGCCTCCGTATCACGATCCCACGTCGTGAGTCGCTGCTCAGCCAATTTTCAAAAAATTGAGCTAGAATCCTGAAAACTTAGGATGTGAGGTATTTTTGGACGTAGAATCTGAAAATTTTACTTAAAATTCTATCAAAACTACGGAATCCCTTCAAAAAACCACCCAATCAATGAAATTATTCCAGAAAGTTTCCTGCTCTCGTGTTTAGTTTTTGAAGTAAGTAATATGACCTAATCATATCAAATTTCAAATTATATGTTTATATTGCCATTGGTAAGTCGTAATTCATTCATTTTTTGAAACTTTCCACTTCTAAAATGCCAGAAAACCCGGAAAATTTCGGGAAATTCAAAATCCGGTGCATAATTTTTCTGACCCTACAAGTCCTGATTAGCCTGTTCTTTCTACTTGGCCTTGCGCCAGTTTCTTTGGATTTTGATATTGAGTTTGTACATAATGCAGTGAGGTAATTATGTGGTTTTTAGAGAACAGTGTTTTTTTAAATTAGAAAAAAAGTTTTATAAAAATTTTTTTTCAAAAATTAATTTTTTTCCAAATTTAAAATTATAAATTTTCAGACCAATTCTACTTGTCCTAGTTACGATCAACTTTCTCTGGTTCATCTCGTCGATTTCCGCCCTGATATGTGTGCTTCAGGACCAAAAACGATATCTGCGATTTCATATCTATTTCAATGTGAGTTACAGTACCCCGCGGGTACTGAAAACTAAAAAAAGAGCAATTTTTTATTTATTTTTTTTTAATCCTAAAAATTTAGATAAAAGTTAGCAAAAAATTAATTGAAAATTTTTTTTGTAGAAAAAATTTTCAAAAAAATTTCGAAAAAAATTTTTCAAAAATTTTTTTTCCAAATTTTTTCTACAAAAATTGTTCTTAAAATTACTGTGTCTTGCAGTCTGTGATCACCTTCATATACTTCTGCAAACTGATCATCCTTCTGGTATCCATCAACATGGTCACATCGATTCTCTGCATTGTGTGCAATTTCGTCAATTTTTGTTCGGTTTTCTACGAGATCAAGCTTGTTTCTGCTTATTGATTTTGTTTGCTTTGGAAACTATTTTAAAATAAATTTTATTTGAAATAATGGTACAAAAATGATGATGAAAATGAAGCAACATAAAAATTTAAGAATTTAATTTTAGGGCGATAAAAAAAATTTGAATTTGAAAACTTTGTGCCTTTTTGAGGCACATATTTGAACATGAAGCCTTGAATTTGACTCAAAAAATAAAACATTTTTAAATTTTTTAACACAAAAAAAACTTGAAAATCAGGATTTAGACTCCTAAGATTTGAAATTTTGAACATGAAATTTGTGCCTCAAATTTGAGAGATTAGATTTAAATTTTTCCCAATAATTTGCTAGTTTCTCAAAATTAAAAAAAAGAAGTTAGTTTTAATTAAATTTTAAGTTTTGTTAATTAATTTTTCTTAAATTTTGATGTAATTTTAAATTTTTAAATTAAATTTTAACTTTTAATAAATTTAAATTAAAATTAAATTTACTCTCGAAATTCAAAAAAAAGTGCAACACATAACATACAATATTATTATTACAATTAACTGTTCATAAACAATTTATATTGCTCTTCAACACTGAGCATCTGCACATGTGTTTTAAGAAATTCACTGACAAAGTTGTCCAGTCTTTCCGAAAAATCCACATTAGTTTCTCCAATGTCATTGCCACTCGGGCCAGGAATAACTTTATAAGGCCCAGCTGGCCAGGTAATTATTCTCGCACTCCATCCATTCTCATAGGCGTTATCGTTCTTTTCTGAAAAATTCAAAAGTTTTGAAAAAAAGTTTTGAAAATTGTTACTATCCCTGTAAACTCCCTGAAATATACTTCAAATCTAGGGGAGAAATATAAAACAATGCCGTAGAGAAGAGTATTCTCCGGTAAATACATTTTTTCGTTGAAGCGGTATAATATTAGGAGAACGGGCTGCAAGATAAAACACGATTAAAAAAAAAATTAAATGTGGAGTAGTGCCAGTGGGGAATTTGCTAAAAACCACCCTTTTGGCCCCAAAATGTCCAAATATCACGGTAAAAAAATTTATCTAAATTTTATATGATTTTTTGAAAGTTGAAAAAATCTCGAATTGCATCAAATTCCTATTTGAATTACCGCCAATAGTTCGATGTTCGATGGAGCGCGCTTGCATTATTTTAACTTTTATTTATCAATTTTTCTTATTTTTGATTGATTTTTCATGTTTTTTTGAGTAAACTGAATATTTTATTAAAAATTCAAGATAAATGTAAATTTTTCATTAAAGAAGGAGTATCGTCAATGGGGAAATTGTTTTAAAATGTAGTATTGGTGCTTAAACTTCATATTATTGCAAAAGAGAAACGGGAAAAATCCGTTAACATTGAGCAATTCGCCGCTAAAATCGACGAAAGTGGCTGAAAGTGGCTGAATTTGAATTTCGCGCGCATATGAAACCTAGGCCACCACACGATTTCTAGGCCATATTCGTTCAACGAAATTTTGATTTAAATGTAATTATTTGAAAGTTTAATTTGTATTTCTTTCTCAAAAAGTTTAAGAAAACTGAGATAAAGGAGTTGTATTAAGTACTTATTAAAAATACAATACACAACAGAATAAAAATTTGATTGACTCTGGTGGCCTAGGATTTTCTAGTGAAATTTTAAAGATTTTTCGACTATTTTTCTGACTGAAAATGCTGAATGTTAACGGATTTTTCCCGTTTTTCTTTTGCAATAATTGGAAGTTTGAATACAAATACTACATTTTAAAACAATTTCCCCATTGACGATACTCCTTCTTTAAAAAGCGGGCGCTAAAGCCTAAATCTTTGAAATAGATTATTTCAGGCTCAACGTCGTTGAAAAATGTTATTTCTCTGTTTTCAATTATTTTTAGTGAACAATCTACATTTATCTTGAATTTTTCATTAAATTTCCAGTAAAATTACTCAAAAAACATGAAAAATCAATCAAAAATAAGAAAAATTGATAAATAAAAGTTAAAATAATGCAAGCGCGCTCCATCGAACATCGAACTATTGGCGGTAATTCAAATAGGAATTTGATGCAATTCGAGATTTGTTCAATTTTCAAAAAATCATAAAAATTTTAGAAAAATTGTTTAAATTTTTTTACTATGATATTTGGTCATTGTGGTACTATAGGCATGTTTTAAAGCAATTTCCCCACCAAAAAAAAATTTCTACCTACCTTTAGCGGCTCTTCCGCAAGAATTTGCAATAGTTGTTCGTCATTGATGATCGAAATTTTAAATCCTCGAGAAGGCAGAACTGGCTTGCACAATTTGACAAGTTCTTCAAGAAGATAGAATTTTGCTTCTGCCATCACTTCTTCATGATTTTTTGTAACGGTGACGTCACCATCTCTCATATAGTTAAGAATTATGTCAAAGTGTTTCGGGGACCGATCTATGAATATGCAACCGGATTCGTCTTTTTCAAGCTGAAAAAAATGAAAAAAATCTAAAAAAATTGAATTTTGAGCAACCGGAAATTGTATACTTGAAATTCAATCCAAAATTTTGAATTTTGGAATTTTGGCACAAAGAATTTGGAAACTAAAATTTGAAGTTTAAAAAAAATCAATTTTAGAATTTTGAGCGAACAATTTGAACTCTTGAATTTTTTTAATTACATTTTCTTCTTCTTACAATAAATACAAATAAGTACTCCTTCATCTTAATATGAAACAACAATTTCTCTCTTTCTATTAGCTTTATAATGTTGTCAACCAGTCGTAATCGGTAAAATTGATTATGTATTCCAGGCCAAGTTGTCTTATAGATTTGTAGGTCGCTAAGAGACCCTTTCCAAGATACCCACCCCTCCAATATTACACCAATTGCTCGCCAGACCCCCTAGGCCCTCTGACCCCCTACCACCGCTCATTCTGCTCATAATGCTTCTCCAGTGATGGTCGTTGTCTCTCCCTTCCAAATTCTTTGCCTTCCACAGGATAACCTGAAAGATGTCCTACTCAGAATGGGAGTTCTTGAGCAGTGAGTTATTTTCCTTTTTTTAAATGTATTTTTGGTAATTAAATTTTATTCCAGATTTTCACGGCGCATTTTTCTCTACATTGTCGTAAACTTTTTCAAGATTGTGCATGCAAAAGTGCGTCGCGGTGTTTGCGTCTAATGCGCACACATTGTCGACCGTAGTAAACACTTTTTAGTCGTTTTTTTTTCTACAGAAATGAGGATTTCAGTGGTTTTTATTGATTTTAATGAAACAAAATTCATAGAATATTAATAAAATATTTATTATTTGGTAAATTAAAATTAAAGAATAACGAAAAAACAAAGGAAATCGGAAAACAAAAAATATTACTGCGGAAATGCGAATTTTTGCTACTACAGAGCTGTAATATATTAATTAATATTTACAATATAACAGAAAAAAGGTTATAAATTAAGATTTCGATGTTTAGGAATTCAGAAAAAATGAAATTTTAAAAAAATTTTCGAAAGATACCCTAATTTTATATGAAATTCAAAATCAGATTCAAGTCTTTGGATTATACATTGAATGGAGAGCCTTATAACGGGATACAACGGATGGAGATGGTGAGATTGGCTTCGCTGCACTCTGATCCTCCTCATTCTGAAAAATTTCAAATTTAATTGGAAAAAGTAGGCAAATTTAAATAAAGTTTACTTACCAAATCGACTAATTTTTCGAAAATTCAATTAGGAGATAATAACCTGGTTTCGAGTGTTTTAAATCGATTAGTAGGTCCGTACCGACAATTTAGTAAAAAATTAGAAACTTCTTCGCCAAAAAATTCAACTTTTTTGAAAAAATTTTGAATTTTCACTGTATTTTCGATATTTTTGCAGAAAAAAAATAGACTGAGATAATAACCGAAGGTTTCGAATATTTCAAACCGATTAGTAGGTCCGTACCGACGATTTAGTGAAAAAATTAGAAACTTCTTCCACGAGCTCGCCTCGTCCCCCCTCTGCCAAATGAACAGTAATCGCGCACCATCGCTAACTTCCCAGGAGAAATTTCTCCTGGGAAGTAACGCAGAGATGAACTGCGGAGAGCGCGTCTTCGCCAAAAAAATGGGGTTTTCTTTTAAAAAAACATACCTTTTTCGACTTTTTTCATTTGATCAAGTCGATATCCGCTTCGCTTGGCTTTACGAGTCGATAACTGAACTCTGTAACTCAAAAAATATTTTTTCTTTCAGTTTTTTCACAAAAAAGTAAAAAAAAAAACAAGAAAACGGCAAAAAACATTAAAAATAACAGCAAAAAATAATTTTAAAAAATTTGTCCGGTGGAGCGCATTTACAGAGTCCGCAAACACCACGACGCGCAATCACATACTCTGTTCCAGCTTTTGTAGTAAAAAATGCACTGTGATTTTGCTTCTCAACGGTTTCCAAGAAAACTAAGAACTTTATCAGAGAGTTCCATAGTCTCAAAAGAGCCGAATTTTATTGCAAGATAACGAGATTAGCTATGAAATTACTGGCTATAAAAATAGAGTGACTTGTGCATTCAACAACGGACAACTGAGAGCTCTAGAATCTTACCAACGCCATGCTATAACCACCACATTTCCTGCGCCACAATTTGATGCATGGAGTTTGTTAAATCACTTTCTGTACATCATCAACCCATTGAAAATTGATTTGTGTTACCGGCACGTTGAAGATCAATTTGACAAAGCTCAATTTGAAAAGGCAAAGCAATGCTTGAAAGGTATCGAGATATCCATTCTGATCACCCAAGGCATTTCTGATATGGATCGTGCCGTTGAACTCATCAATACATTTTTACCTACCAAGGAACTCCACATAGTCGACAGCATTCATCGAAGATTGACCCCGTCTCAACTACAACGAATTTTGTGTCAGAAATTCCCATCACTTAAATTCTTCGAAATCGATGTAACTTTAAACGACTTGCTTGCCACGAATCGCGCCAAAATTATACATGTTAGTGATCAATTATCGGATAAGGATATCAATTTGTTTTCGAAACATTGGATAAACGGAGTGAACCCAGATCTTGAAGAGATTGGAATTCTCAGAAATACGGCAGGCTTCAACTTTGATATTATTTTTGGCGCAATGACCAAAGAGTTCACTGTTTTCGAATTTGATGCCATGTTCAAAATCATCAAAAAAAGATCATAGGAACTGTTTTATTTGTGTACATTTACTTTGAATTGTGTTTTCAATTAAAAATGTTGAAACTGAATGTCCAAAATACTTTCGTGTTTTATCACATGTAATAATAAATATTTATTATTCTGGATTTTGTATAAATCTACTCATAATACCCTAAAATGACCGAATATCGTAATTTAAGACTCAACACACTTTTGGGATCTTGAAAGTTTCCGAAAAACTGTCATTTGGAAAAAAGAAGAATATAATTAAAAACAGTACGGAGTAGATTATCAAAATTTCAGAAAATCTGGTAAAGTTTGATCGAAAATTTTCAAGTCATTCACTATCATGATTGATTTTTTAAATCTTTGACAGAGGCCTTGATCTCATCTTTGTCCACCTAGGCAAAAACAGGTTCTCCGTTTCAATTGCTGATAAAATTTGTACTGACAGCCTCCAACAAGGAAATCCTGACTCATCATGAGGAATCAATTAACATTAGCAATGAATTAATATATAAAAGTAAAGTGATATTAGGTCACCAAATAAGTTCCGGGTCAAAGATCATAACTTCTTTTGCCTTTTATATATTTTTTTGAAACTTTGGGAATTTATGTTATCAACCATGATCTTTCATTTTGAAATGGTCACAAAAATTTTTGACCACCCGGAGTGCCCCAACTCGGAGCCAATTTTTTCAGGCATTTTTCTGATCCCGCTTCTTTGCAGATTTGAACTAAGGTTTGTGTGCGGATTTTACTTTGTTTAGAATACATTGTAAGAAATTAACAAAAGTTTGGAAAAAAATCCGTCCAAAAAAAATTTCAAAAAAATTTTTTTTTGAAAGTTATAGATTTTTAGTATAAAAATGATGTACCCATGTGTAAACTATTTTTAAACATACAAAACATTTTAATTTGAAATTTGGATCTCGAGAAATGCTCAAAAAACTCAAAAATTCTTCGAAAAAATTATGTTTTCTATTATCATTTGAGTGTGACGAACTTAGTTAAAAAGTTTTGTATGTGTAAAAATAGTTCACACATGACTACATCATTTTTGTATGAAAAATCAAGAATTTTCGAAAAAAAAAATTTTGAAAAAAAATCAAAAATTTTTTGACGACCGACCAAAAAAAATTTTTTGGACGGATTTTTTCCAAACTTTTTTAGTTTTTTTACAATGTATTCTAAACAAAGTAAAATCCGCACATAAACCTTAGTTCAAAGCTGCGAAGAAGCGAGATCAGAAAAATGCCTGAAAAAATTGGCTCTGAGTTAGGGCACACCGGGCGGTCAAAAATTTTTGTGACCATATCAAAATGAAAGATCATAGTTGATAACATAAATTCTCAAAGTTTCAAAAAAATCGATAAAAGGCGAAAAAAGTTATGATTTTTGACCCGGAACTTATTTGGTGACCTAATATAACCACGAATTCATTTTGAAATTTTTTTTTTAATATGTAATTGAAACCTAGCTTTAAGCCACCCATAATCCAGAATAGCTTGTTAATAGTTATTATATGTAAAACCTGAAATATAGGTTGGCATTTGTAGATTCGTTTAGAATGAGAAACTAATTAGTATTAGAAATGAATTAATATTACAGGGGGAGTAGAGTTTGTGGAGTTTTTGTTTTAAAGGTGGACTACGCTCAGTGGGGAAATTGTTTTAAAACATGCCTATGGTACCACAATGACCGAATATCATGACAAAAAAAATTCAAAAAAATTTTCTAGATTTTATATGATTTTTTGAAAATTGGAAAAATCACAGTTTTCACCTAATTATTTTTGAAATTCCGCCAATTGGATTTGTTCGGTGGAGCGTGCTTGCATTATTTTTATTAATTTTTTTCATTTATTCTCATTATTTCACTGATTTTTTTCATTTACTCTGTTTTTTCCTCGGAAAATGGAAGAAATAAACAAGAAAAATGAAGAATGATCACTAAAAATTAACTGAAAATTCCTAAAACTGTCAAATATAATAATTTCAGACTCTTCGTCGTCGGAACTCAGAATATCACAGTGTTACGCATTTTCAGTTAATATTTAGTGATCATTCTTCATTTTTCTTGTTTATTTCTTCCATTTTCCGAGGGAAAAAACATAGAAAATGTAGAAAATCAGTGAAATAATGAGAATAAATGAAATAAATTAATTTTTAAAAAACGAAGCACGCTCCACCGAACAAATCCCATTGGCGGAAATTCAAAAATATTTAGGTGAAAACTGTGATTTTTCCAATTTTCAAAAAATCATATAAAATCTAGAAAATTTTTTTGAATTTTTTTATCATGATATTTGGTCATTGTGGCCCCATAGGCGCGTTTTAAAGCAATTTCCCCACTGAGCGTAGTCCACCTTTAAATAGAACTGATCCACTGGTAAAACTGGTCCAAAACCACCGAATTTCATAATGAGACTTCACAAAAATTCTCCAAAAATTTTTTATGACCGTTCAAAATTTCGAAAAAAAGGGCCAAATTTTGCTAAAATCCGATAGGCATCCAAAAATGATTTTTAAAAATTGGAAACTTTTTGTGAAGTCTCATTATGAAATTCAGTGGTTTTGGAGCAGTTTTAGTTTATTTAAGTAGAAGATCCACAAACTCTACTCCCTCTTTTAGTGAAAAATTGCAGATTCCCAATGAACAATGCTAATAATCAACCTTCGAGAACAGATCGGAAACAGGTCTACGTTTCAGTTGGGTATGTTTTTATTTCATCTTTCAAAATAATTATTGATAAAATTCGAGTTATTATATTTCAGAAGAGAGTTGCCAAAAAGGCCGTGCAACTGCGTAACCATCCGCAATTACATTCTTTTCTTCTGCTCCATTGCTTTAATAATAGCTCTTCTCTTGCGTCACTTCATGCCATACCAGCCAAAAACCTCTGAAACACCTCGACCACCACAATATCAAACAAAACTATCTCATCACATGACTCAAGACTTCCTCGACTGGAGAGAGAAAGGAATCGTCGGACCTGTGAAGGATCAGGGGAAGTGCAATGCGTCCTATGCTTTTGCCGCAATTGCCGCAATTGAGTCCATGTACGCCAAGGCTAATAATGGAAAACTTTTGTCGTTTTCGGAGCAGCAGATTATTGATTGTGCCAACTTCACAAACCCATGCCAGGAGAATCTAGAAAATGTTTTAAGTAATAGGTAAATTTTTTGTTCTAACTGATATGACCCATACAGAGATACATCACATTTTCATATAAAAATTACAGATTCCTTAAGGAAAACGGAGTTGGAACCGAAGCTGACTACCCATATGTTGGAAAGGAAAATGTAGGAAAATGTGAATATGACTCAAGCAAAATGAAACTTCGACCAACTTACATAGATGTGTATCCTAATGAAGAGTGGGCAAGAGCTCACATCACCACGTTCGGAACTGGGTATTTCAGTGAGTTAATGCATTTAATGCATTTTTCCAAAACGGCCGAATATCATAATAAAAAAAACTAAAAATTTTTAGATTTTTCATAATTTCCGGCCAAAGTTTTGGCAATTTTCCAAAATTTTGAAAAATATTCCAACCCCTTCAATCTTTTAATATAATTAATTAAAACAAAATTACAGGTTAAAAAGTGTAGGAAAAAACAATAAAATTTTTTTTTTGGTCGATTGCAAAATTATGAGTGGCAAAAACTGAATAATTGCCACTTTTTGACAGTAAATAAAATTTTTTTAAAAAAATTACAAAATTTTTGAACCTTTTTATTTTGATATTCGGTTATTTTGGCACCATAGGATTAGTTTTACCAATTTCCCCCCTGGCCCTACTTTACCTTTAATTTTACATTCCAGGAATGAGGAGCCCTCCATCCTTCTTCCACTACAAAACTGGAATCTATAACCCCACCAAGGAAGAATGCGGGAATGCCAATGAAGCTCGATCGTTGGCAATTGTTGGTTACGGCAAAGACGGAGCAGAAAAGTATTGGATTGTGAAGGGCTCATTTGGTACTTCATGGGGAGAGCACGGATATATGAAGTTGGCTAGAAATGTGAATGCGTGTGGAATGGCAGAATCTATTTCAATTCCCATAAAATATAAATTATTATGATTTGTTGAACATGGAGTGTGTTCTGTGGGGTCTTCTCATAAATCTACTGACTATAATTTAATCTAACCGAATGTCATAGTTCTACCAAAACTGACTGGAAACTTTGAAGAACCGAAAAGTAAGTCGAGTCATAAATAATAATATTCGGTCAGGTTAGAGTATAATGAGTAGATTTTTGCAAAACCCACAGTAATAAATATCACATTTGTTGATTATTGAAAACAAATATTACATACATTATGAGACGGAGTAGTAGCGAAAAGAGTAAGGGAATAATTTAATTTTGTATTCTTTTCTTATGATACGATTATAAATCGTATCATTTGTGGCTGATATACAGGGTGGGCCAAAAGTATGGTAACACATGAAGCGCTCTTTTACATAAGCTTTTCGCGCGACTGCCACGTCATACGTACATTCTTCTATCGAATACTGATAGCTGAATAAATTTCCTCCAATTTGACCCAAAATTTGTATTGTTTACCAATAAGGTGCGATTTTAATCACCTCGGCAATTTGGCGAACGCTTTCGAAAAAACGGTGTTTTGGCACGCGGCACTTCCCACACAAACGCACCTCCCACGCACGTCAATAATTTTCAGATGTATGATTTTTATGTTAAATTTAAAGTAAAAGAAGTGAAGAAGCATTTTTGATTGTTTTTGTAGCATATAAAAATATTCTGTGTCGCCACTGGCGCCTAGCAATAACCTTTGAATATTTCATGAATTCAATTTTGCGAAAGTTACTCAGTTTTTTTTTGGTTTCACAAGGCGTAACGACCCACAAAATCATCCGAGCTAATTTTTCTATGAAAATTCTGAAAAGTCAGGTCAAAACGTGCCGAAAGGTACTAAAATGAATTTTTCTTCATACTGCTGCCGCCGCTCACATCCATCTTTCTGGCGACTGTTTCATTCAAGACTTCAACTACTGCCACAGTCCATGATAGAAATACCACGACAGAAATTTTTTGGATTTTTGTTTTTAGAGAATCTCCAGACCAAGAGCATTCTTTGAACTATAAAAACTTGTAAGAAATCTGATCCTCGAGAAAAATGTAGAAATCCCGCAGAATGCCAACTTGCGTGCCAAAAAGATCGTGATCTCAAAAGTTCTGAAGGCCTGCAGCAATGTGGATGGGGATATTTTGAAAATTCAAAACGTTCATCTGGTCAGTATTTTATGGAGAACAAAACTTGTACAAATTGATGTAATAACTCTCTCCACACGTAAAGTTATAGAGCTGCAAACGTGTTACCATACTTTTGGCCCACCCTGTACAAAAATTTTATTTAAAAAAAACTTAACAATAGCAAGAAGTCACAGGGAAACATAAAATATTTAATAAATAGGAGTTCGAACAAAAACGAAATGACAGGAGAAACGGCGGTAAAATGTGCTTATCAGTTTCTGTACACAATTATTTCAAGGAACTATCAGTCAACAAAGTGACTAGAAATGACATTTGACAGGAAATTAAATTTTTGGAGTAATTTTTTTTGGCGGGAAATTATTTTGTCAGGAGAAAAGGTTTTACCGGGAATTCAATAAAATTAAATTTCACTGAGAAAAAATTCTGGCGAGAACTTCAAATTTTCAGAAAGAAAATTTTGGCGGGAAATTCGAATTTTCAGACGAAAAAATTCTGGTGCCAAATTAAAATTTTCTGAGAAAGCATTCGGACAAAAAATTAAATTTTACTGAGAAAAAATTCTAGCGGGAAATTCAAATTTTTGAGAAATTTTTTTAGCATGAATATATTTTTTCAGGGAAAAAGCTTCAAAAGTTTTAACCGGAAATTCAATTTTTTCGAGATTAAATTATGACGCGAAATTCAAATTTTGATAAAAAATGTTTTTCACAGAACATTAATACTTATATTTTTTAATTGGCGGAAAATTAAAATTTTCTAACAATGAGAGAAAATTCTGGCGTAAACTTGAATTTTTTAAAGAAATAATTCTGGCGCGAAATTCAAGTTTTCTGAGAAAATCTTTTGGCGGGAAACCAAATTTTTATGTAAAAATATTATAGCGGAAAAAAAAGAAAATTAATTAATTTTTTGAGAAACATTTTTAGCGAAATTTCAAATTATGTATCTTGAAAAAATGTGACGAAAATTTGTTTTTTAACATGGAAAGTTTTGGCGGGTAAATTAAATTTTTTGAAAATCAATTTTGGCGGGAGATTAGATTGTATTTAAAAAAAATTCTGGTTTGAAATTATAACTTTCTGAAAATAAAACTGTCCGCAGAAAATTCTGAGAATCTTATTAAAATTAGAAAAAAAGACCCAACAATAGTTTATTGTAACAGCAAGAACCTTCCAAATAAATGCAAAAATCAATACAATTATCAACTTTGAACTAATTCATCATACCGCCAAACTCTCATCTCAAAAGTGAAGGGCTCCCTGCCACGGCCATCTGTCCATATAACTATCGTAGCTATCGTTCCATCCGATTTTTTAACATCTACGCCACCCTTAAACTCCACAATTTTCTCATGTTTCCAGTGGTAACTTCCACTATGCCCATTGATCCGGTAGGTGCCACGAAGAGCCCCCGGATTCGGTCCATCGTGAAAATTAATCCTTTTCAGTAAATGCCAGTAAGTCATTAAATGACCTCTCAAATCAGTTGTCGCACTGATTGTGAGATACTCAAGGTTCGGGTTGGATCCTCGTATCCAATGCTTCATGAACAGGTTGAAATCCTTATCGGTGAACGGTGAAGTGTTCGGGATTTTTATACAAGAGCTGCCGCATGAGAGAAGGTCTTCCAGGGTGAATAGAAGAGTTGGCTTAAGAACTAGTCTGTCGAGGTTCTGAATGAAAACTTTCTGATAATCCTGTGAGTCTTTGTACAGACAGTTTCGAATTAGAACTTGATTCGCAGATGGTAAGTTTGCCCAGAAAAGCTTCGAAGTCAGATCATCAAATCTTGGGGTTGCCGATGAAAAATCAGCAGCTAAAAGCCGTCAATCCCCTCCAGAACCCTTGTTAGACCTTCAATGTCTAAATTCCCAGAGTCCAAGGGAGTTTTTAGACTAAAATCGATCCTCTGAATCGCCAGCACATCCATCAAGAATTCGAGCCAAGATCTCATGGTTTTCCGGGTGAACACATTCACATGGTGACCGTGCATTGATATTTTTACAAACTGAGGAATGTCAAAACTTGGCACAAAGCATCGGCATTTATTGTAGAACTTCAACCATACTCGTTTATTCCCAAATTTCATCTTGAAATTGAAACCTTTTGCAAAATTGAACCCACTCGAGTCGACTTTCAGGTGGAGTGATTTCACGATTTCTTTGGTGGCGTCGGAGCATAAGGAGAAGGCGAGTCTGGAAGTGAATAAGGTTTTAATAAGTTGGAGAAATTGTTAAATCTCATATTTTCCTGAAAAAATATAACGGAAAAATGTGTCAACTGAAAAACGTGACCTGAAAGCTTGCTAAATTTTTTTTTTCAAAAAAAAAAAAAATCAAATTTGACATAAACTCACAAATGCACAATTTCCATACTGCGAAGCACATTTATCCTTGATTTTTCCGGTAGTCGGAGTATAGGAAAAGGAAGGGGCTCACCGGCATTCATGGCAGTTTACGGAGCAAAATGAGCACACTACGAGGCTCGGGAAGCAATTAGGGGGAGGTGAGGTATTAGCCAGGTGGCTCAGGCCATCTGCCGTTTAGCTTGTTTCAAATACCAAAAGCATTCAGGGGATTCGACATAATTCGATGTGATGAATGTGAGGTAAATGTGGAACAACACTGATTTGGGTACTTTAGGGTAGGATTAACCACCAAAAGGGTCTTGGCTCCGATCAGGGGTGTGCGGAAAATCTCAAAATTTGCCGAGCTCGACAAACGGCAAATTCGGCAAATTTGCCGCACACCCCTGCCTCCGACTGGGTTGTAAATGGGTACCTTTGGCGAAAATTGACATAACTTTAGAACCTGATTAGCTACAAAAAATTAAAATATATTTCTTGAAAGTTAAATTAATGGGAACATTTTTGGTAATATTATCAAAAAAAAAATTATATTTTTTCTTTGAGATATAACAGTTTCAATATGTAAAACTACTGTTTTCAACTGAAAAACGCCAATTTTACTTCAATATTTTAAAGTTCTCAGTAGGAATCGTAAGTTTTTATGTTGTTTTTGATATGGAAAATAACATGATCTTATTTTATTTTTCTAAGTTTCATCAAAATTGGAAGCGAAAATTTTTTTTGAGAAAATTCACCAAAAATATATTTTGAAAAATTATTTCAAAAGCTTGCTATATGATTAGAAAAGCCAAAAAGAAATCAAAGAAATTTAGTACTAAATCAAAAAGTCTTGACAAAATTAAAAATTTCCAAAGAAAACTATAATCACAGATAATTTAAAGTGCATCAGAAAAGGATTTCTACCATGTTCTGTTAAAAATTAACAAAAAACCAAAAGTAAGAGGTGCACATTTACATCCCGTGTAGATCCTTTGACTTTTCAGTTTTCTCCAAACTGTTCAGGGACGACTGGTTTCTCGGAGCGAATTCTCAGTTCGATAAGAAATTCAGCAGATTGATTTGAACACATAGATTCGTTGCGGGAAAAGAGCCTTCCACCTTCCCAAGATTTCCAGCAACCTTTCCCATCTGCGCACAGTTTGTATCGATCTGCAACACCGTGTGCGCGCATAAATTGCCTAGGCTACTCTCACTCTACATTTTTGTGGGCCCCTACAATCATCTTTTTTGTTTTCTCTTCTGCTTTCTTTGTCTATTCTTGTATCCTTGCATCTTTCCAGAATTTACCGAAACAATGGACAATATTGTTACTCAAAATATTAAATTTGAAAGCGAACCAAATTACTACCTAAGAGGTTACCACCTCTTTGATATCAGTCCTTTGAACGGATTAAAATGGTAAGAAAAATGTTATTGAACGACAGATGAAACAGTATTTTTTTAGTGAGATAACTGATGAATTCGAGACTGACAAGATTCACCTGAAAATAAAGCTGGATTGGGATCAGCAAGAAATAAAGAAGATCACTGGTTTCATCCAATTGTCGTATGATGGGCATCAACTGAAGCCTATTGATTCGAACTTTGACAAACGAGGAGGAATCTGTATAATGACAGTCCCAAAATACATTAATGCATACCGCTGGTCGTTTTCGTTTGATCTAAAACTCCATCGCTACCCAGCCAAGCCACCTCAGATTTCTCATGACCTCAATCCTCAGGTCAGGTCTTATGACACAATGTTCGAGCCGTCCAGGAAGCACGATGCGGTGCTCTTAATCGGAGAGAAGAAGCTTCATGTGAACAAGGCTGTAAGTTTTAATTTGGAATCTTGCTAAGCTAAGCTTGAAAATTTCAGTTCCTCTCCTACCACTCCGACTATTTCTGTGATCTATTTGCTGAGAAATTCGATGAGAAAAACGGGATCCCCATCGAAAACGTGACCTATGAGAATTTCGGACTTCTCATGAGTATTATCTACCCTGAAGCGGCTTTCTCGAATCGTGAGTTATTCCTGATCCCTTCCAGCAACCAACTAATCTCAATTTTCAGATCAAAACGCTGAAGTCCTTCTCGAGCTGGGAAATCGTTTCAAGATCCCAGCAGTGATGCGCCACGTGGAAAATCAAATCATTCGAGACACCAAGTTCCCAAATGAACGGTTGATTTTTCTGGCAGACAAATACGAACTTCAAAAGCTATTGGCTATGGAAATCCAGAAGATGGAAAGCTTCGATCAGGCTAAGAAGTTCAAAGGATCTGATGATTACTCGCAGTTATCGGATGCGACAAAAGCCAAGATCTTGGATCGACTCATTGAGTTATCTTGATTTTTTCTTCAAGACCTGATTTGATTCTTGGAAATAAATCATTCTGTTATGTTTTTTTGAATTATTAGGTTCTTCAATTGGGCGTACATGACTTTTACAGGGCGATAATAATTGCGCGCAAACGGGAACGTGAGCGGCAGGGTTAAGCTTCTCAATAAGCATTGGTACATGATTTTATAGATCATTTTGACAAGGCAATCATGAGTTGCAAACTCGAGCAAGTCGACCAGCTCAAAAAATAGGCTCAGCACCCGGTGTACTGAGCCCCGATCTGAAAAACCAACAAGTTCTTAAAACCAGACACAGCGAAATGGGCAAAAAAAAAACGACTGGGCTTCACAGTTTGGCTATAAACAATTGAAATTTTCTTGGTTATGAGGAAACCCTCTCATCTCTTGTTTCCGTAAAAAAATTATTACATAGAATATAAACATTTATTATTTAATTTTACAAATAAAAAGAGCTCTTCTGACGCCATAAAATGAGTTTAAATTGGAACAATTGCAAGGAGAATTACTCTCCAACCATGTAGAGCATATACCACTTGGCATAAAAGAGATTGACAACAGTCAGTTGTCCATGCCAATTGAAGGTTCCTGGACCCTTACGAGCCCCATTTTTTTTCGTCCATCTGACAGCCACATCTCTGGAAGTAACCGCCAAAAAGTACGAGCATCCCTTGAACTCGTTCTTCGCAGATGAGATCACTGCCGATCGAAGGTACTCTTTCATAAGAGTTGTCAAAGTGTGCAAAAGGTTTCCTCCGCTAGTTTTCCGATCCCTGTTATTGTCCAGTATATCCCCATATTGCAAACATGTCGACTCGTTGTGCTCAAATGCACGAGAAATGATCACGTTGAACTTTCCGTTATTTGTCGAGACGAACAACATTTCGGGTTTCACGGTGTGATAATCGCAGTGAACGTTTCTGTCGAAAACACATATATAGAAGTTGTCACTGAAACCTTATCATGATTTTCTGAGCTCCGGAAAGTTGACGTACTTTGTGAAAATGGTCTCGAATCCTTTCAAGAGCGCGTCGGCCATGTCTTCGTCCTTGTTAAACGAATTGAATTCTCTGCACATACTTTTGTGAAAAGAGAAAAGATGATATATAATACTTTGTGAAAATAGTCTCGAATCCTTTCAAGAGCGCGTCGGCCATGTCTTCGTCCTTGTCGAAAGTACCTTCTCCTTGAATTCTTTTCACGTAGTTTTTGAGGTTTGACCAGTATGGTCTGTCGTTCAAATAATGCTTCTCCCATTGTTTTACCAGAGT
Source organism: Caenorhabditis elegans (assembly GCF_000002985.6). NCBI lineage: Eukaryota > Metazoa > Nematoda > Chromadorea > Rhabditida > Rhabditidae > Caenorhabditis > Caenorhabditis elegans. The sequence goes on along the minus strand of NC_003280.10, from coordinate 1,058,433 downwards.
AGAGTAGTAAGTCAACTTTTCCATGATTTTATTACAGTCACTTTCGTCTTTTGGATGAAGAAGCCCCATAGCGAAGCATTCCAACATCAACTTAAAATTAAAAAAAAACAGCAGGTCTGTGTGAAGATGTTCGAATAAACTTACGAATTGTGCAAGTGTGCTTGCGAGCACGCTTTTCCACTTTTCAAATGTTGCTTTTGAAGTCAGCTCGTCTCCCGCCATAATCACTTTGAGAGGGTTCGTCACGTCCGACTCCAGCTTGATCATCATTTCCTGGAAATTAATTGTATTAGTAACAACTTCAAGCTGTAAATCTTCTCTTACTGTGACATATCTCTCTGGCTTCATTTCCTTGTAGCATTCTTCAAATCTCTCCTGCGCCTTCTTGTCAACAGATGCACAGTCCATCATGTATTCGAAAAGAAGAGAAGCCTTGTGAGCGTATTTCTGAAAGGTTTTCGATAATATCAATAAAAAGTTTTCTCCACTGACATTATAAAAATCATTCTCCACCATGAACGATTTCAATTCGTCGAATTGGACGGTCATCTTTTGCGAGAGCTGAAATCGTATTTATTTTGTATAAATTTGGATGCCATGAAACAGAGATTACCGATTGAAGTTGACCCTTGAGATTTCCCAACTCTTCAAGCACAGGATCTTTCTTTTCTGGTTTCGCTATGTCGATAATGTCTTTGATAAGTGATCCGAGTGGTCCAAAGATCTGAAGATACTTGGGAAAAGTTTCAAAAATAATCTTTCCCGCGTCAAGGAAATCCTTTGTGACACTGGCGACGTTTTTCACAGTGCTTAGAGCATCACTTCCTTCTGCAAAATAATTTTTTCTTTTTTCGTGTCTGTTCTACAACTTACGTGGAGAATATCCTTGTGGAATGACGGCATTTTTCAGCGCCTGGTCGAGAAAATCTGAAAGTCAAATCAATATAACCATCTTTAAAAAAAAGGAAGTGTGCTCACCTAATGATTGATCGCTGAGAACGTCTCCTGCTTCCTTCGCAATCGAAATGATCTCCATGGTGGCTGGACAATATATTTCAAACATTTCCGATTGCTCCAAGAGCTCCATCGGTTTGTTCATATCCACATCGTATTGTTGCTTCTCGTACAGAGCATCGTACTCCTCGAAAAGCTTTATCGTCCGTCGGTTCGGATCTGGCTTTCCGTACTCCACATTCTCCATTTGCTCGACAGGTGACGACATTCTCTCATGGACTTGAAGCGACGAATGATGCCAACTCTTCTCCAAAGTCTCCTTTTATACGAATGTTCGAACAAAGATCAGAGTTATCGTGCCACGAAAAATGCATACGGGCAGACAAGGTTTAGTCGCATCACGGCGATAAGAGATAAGAGTAAGAGTACTGATAATATATCTATTAAGAAAGGAGTGGAGAAATAAAGAAAAAAATAGATTCGTGATCAACAATTCCTGTTTATTGGCGAAATGATAATGTGTTTCGGTGTTAAATTGTAAACTCAAATATTGTTGTGGTTTGGTTATAGTTTTTGATAAAAAATGCGAAAGACTGTTCAAAACGGAGACTGCCTATTAATATATTAAAGGTGGTATTGCCGAAATTTTTCATTGCTTTATCAGACTTAAAATGTCTGAATACACCCAATTTCCTAATGAAACTTCTTGAAAACTTCTAGAAAACAAGTTATAGCGGCTCAAAAAATGACCTAAAATTTGATAAAATTTAAAATTTTAGGGCATTTTTTGAGCCACCATATATTTTTTTGAGAAGTTTTCCAGAAGTTTCATCTTGAAATCGGGTGTTTTCAGACAAATCGGATTGTGCAAAAAAATAACTGTGCTTCACTCTTTGGCTATCATCAATTGAAACGTTCTTTGTCATGAGGAAACTCTCTCATCTTTCGTTTTCGTATAAAAAACAATTATTAGAATAGAACAGTGCATTATTTTACAAATAATAATAATAAAACTAATTGAAGAAGCATAAAAAAGAACGATGATACATACATAAAAAAGGTTCATGGTCAGACAAATGGCCGGTTTGCCGTATAGACTATGGGGCACAAGAGCACTGCAAGCTTTTGGAGGTTAGTACCAGGAGTGTGCAGCAAATCTCAAATTTTGCCGAGCATCGAAATCAGCCGAGCTCAGCAAATTCGGCAAATTTGCCGTACACCCCTGGTATTGACTATGGGTGCATAAGAGGAATGGAAGGTTTTGAAGGTTAGCATCAACGCTCAAAATTCTGCTTACAATTGGGGCTCAAGAATTCGAAAGCTTAGTTGCTCAGAAATTTCACTGTAAATGGGTACCTCTAACACAGTAAAGTATGTACTTTGTTAATTTTTCAAAAGAACCTAGTAAATTACTTTTTATAATGCACTTTAAAAAATCTGCGAATATAGTTTTATTTAGAAAATTTTAATTTTGCCAAAACTTTTTGTTAGTACTATATTTCATTGGTTTCTGATTGGTTTTTCTAATCATATAGCAAGTTTTTAGCAAAATTTTTTTAAACTTGTTGCAATTACAAATGAGCAGAGCAAATGAGCAATTTGCGACGAAAACAATCTTTTTTTTTCTAAATTTTCTCAAAGAAAAACTTTTGAAAAAAGTGAAAAAAAATTTTGATTCCAATTTTGATGAAACTCTAAAAATAAGTTAATTGTGTTATTTTCCATTACAAAACTAACATTAAATCTTACGATTCTCACTGAGAATTTTAAAAGGTTGAAGTATACTTTGAGTTTTTCAGTTAAAAACAGTAGATTTACACATACAAACTGTTATATCTCAAAGAAAACATGGAATATTTTTTTTTAAAATAACAAAAACATTCCCATAAATTGAACTTTCAGAAAATATATTTGGCATTTTTGTAGCTAATCAGGTTCTTAAGTTATGCCAGTTTTAGGGAAAGGTACATGTTTGCCGCCCGCTCACCTCAAATTTGGATCGAAGTTAACGAGCACAGACTTCAGGCATGGATACGTCATCATCTTTTGGCTTTTTGTGAAATGTTCACTCTTGCTGAGAACCTCTGGGATGCCAAAACTGGAAGTTTTTTCGGAAACAGTGCTGAAATTTGAGGAAGTGCTAATATAGGAATCTTGGGGTGATGGGCATCGTTGAGAGAGTTCATCTCTGAAAATTCGAATATTTTGGCAATTAATACTTTTTTAAAAATTTTAACCTGGAAGGTTGCCAACATTTTGAGCTAGAAAATATAAATTCATCTGCTTCCTCAGTTAGCTGCTCGGTGAATGATTTGTTTTCTGAATAAAAAAAATTAGTGTTCAGAACGTTTTTTTTTTTTGGAAAAAGCCTTCCCACCTATTTTTCGAGTAGTTAAAGAGTTTAAAAATCGGCGGAAAACTCTAAAAGGCTTCCGTAAAGTATTGAGTAGTCTCATAGGAAATCTATGAATAAATGCCGTCTTCTTGTGTTACTCTAGCCAACTTACACTCTCTCCAGTTCACCACTATTTCTCGGAGAGTGAACAGTGCGGACCCGTACACCCGTCAAGAGGAGAATGGCAAGGTCACCCATGAAAGTGACGTCATAAATCTCTCACACATGGTGTTAGGCTGTCTCATTACAGTTTGATCTACAAAAAATGCGGGAATATTTTTCCAGAAAAATAGTGACGTCAAACCAAAATGTGAGCTCAGGTAGTCAGCCGAGATTTGAGATTCAAAGCAGGGGTGTGCGGCAAATTTGCCGTTTGCCGAGCTCGACAAATTATGTTCCTTATTATGTTCCAGACCAGAAACAGGCGCTGCAGGAGGTTTTTGAGGTAATTTTGTTAGAGCGGCCGACGTCTCACAGGCCCGAGAAAAAATAACTTCTAATTTCAGATGCTCCCCGAGCTCCCCAAAGAGCTCCAAACCTCAAAAATCTTCGTTCTAGCCACAGATTTCCGGTTTATAGTACTACCCGTGTTTTTTATGTCGACCCTATTATTGCTGGAATCCGGAATTTTCACATTTTTGATCTACAAAAATATGAGCGCCCAAAGCAAGGAGCTCTCCCTATCCCCACAAACTATAAAAATGCAAAAGCAGTTCCTACGAGCCCTGAACATCCAAACCTGCATCCCACTTGCCATACTCTTGATCCCACTGTGCTATTTGGTGATTTCCCGGGTTTTCCTGATCTACAACCAAGTTGCTAACAATTTTTGTTTTATAACCATCGGAGCCCACGGCCTGTTTTCCACGCTTATCATGCTCTATATACATATTCCGTATCGAAATTTCTGTGTGGATAAGTTGTGCTCAAAGGTACCTGGCTTCAAGAGGAGAACGTCACGGGTGGTGCAGCTATTTGGATCACTTTGAAAATGGTTTTTTTACGTTTTTATATAACTTTAAAATTTAATAAAACCTTGAATTACTTTTTCACCTTTAGTATCTTTCCTGAGTATCATATGCTCTTAATCTCAATTCTCAAAGATGAGAAGAAATTTTTGGAGCAGTTGTTATTTTTGAGCCGGCGATCATACCGATGAAGTCGTCAACGTCAACAATCTTATTTAGTTTTAAACGAGTATTTGGTAACACATGTGTTTGGGAGTTCGAGGATCTTAATCTATTTTTCTAAGAGCATTTCTTGTGGGATCGGTCGGAAAAGTTCAGCCATCGTGTTGTCCGAACGGCGGAAGTACTGAGAATTAACGGTTTTCCGTTGTATGTCCAGAGAATTTCAAATCTTAGAGTACACTTAAAGCATCCGACATTCTCGTTCATGATAACTAAATTGGTCGAACATTGGTTGAACAACGGCATAGAGGTTGGGACTCATTTTACAATTAATTCTTTCGGTACAACGGAGGATGGAGCTCGGAGTTTCTGGATGATCACAAAGAATACTTATTTATAACAATAGAATCGTGGCAAATCGGAGGTTAGATGCTCTAGGCTATCAGGCTAGGCCTATTAATTATCCTGATACACGGAAAATCCGAACACGCTTTTCTTCGGAAGTTTGGCTCAGCGTTGTGAAAGGATCTGGAGACGAGTGGATTTGCGAACTCGAAGTTCGAAGTGCAGAAGATCTTCCTACTTTACATTAACAACTCAGATTGAATAAAATTGTTGAGCCTTTGTTTTATTAGTTTTAACAACTTTGAATTCAGGGGTGTGCGGCAAATCTCAAAATTTGCCGAGCTCGGCAAATTCGGCAAATCTCTTTTTTCAATATTTGCCGAGCACGGCAAATTCGGCAAATTCGCCGTGCTTAACAAACTCGGAAAAATTTGATATTTTTTTTATGTTTTTTGGAGCACCAAAACTACTGAATTCTTAACACACATCTGGTTTCTGAATAAGTTCCGCGTAGTATGTCTGTTTAAGCATCAAAATAGCTCAATTTTGTGTCATTTTACTAAATTTTTGGCTAAAAATCAATAGGTTTAGTCAAAATTGTACTGTCAAATTTTTGACGTGTGCGGCAAATTTCGAAATTTGTCGAGCTCGGCAAACGGCAAATTTGCCGCACACCCCTGCTTTGAATCTCAAATCTCGGCTGACTACCTGAGCTCACATTTTGGTTTGACGTCACTATTTTTCTGGAAAAATATTCCCGCATTTTTTGTAGATCAAACTGTAATGAGACAGCCTAACACCATGTGTGTCTGTCCTTCTTTTTCTGTTATTTTACTCACAAAAAAACGATTTCTGCCGCACAAAAATGTGTAGATCAAATCCATATGAAAAAAATTTTGTAGATCAAAAGTTTCCAAAAATGGTTCTGATGTCAAAAATTATTGTGTATTCACGTTTTTTTTCCAGTTTTCAATCAATGATATGATATCTTGTATTTCGGTTATTCTCAATACTTCTAACAAAAAACTAATATTTTAAATATATTTTTCATTAACTTTTCATGTAGTTTTAAACATTTTCAAGTTGAGTTATAATATTTTCACCTACTTATAAACATTTTGAAAACTCCGATTTCTGACTGCCAAATTGAGCACTGGTCTGGGGCAGATTTTCAGCAACTCATCGTTGTAGAGTCGGAACCGAACTGCATTCACCATTTTTCAAATAAAATCTGTAATACTGTATTTAGAATATATTGCCGAGATTTATTGTGGATCTACTGATATAGCAAACAGTCCAAAAATTTCTTGATTTTTTTTTTGCAAATTTTTTGTTCGAAACTGCTTTACACACTAAATTATGGCAGTTAATAACGTTGCGAGCCAAAAAAATTTTTGAGCCAAAACGAATGTCTTAAAGCTCAGGCTGGAATTTTTTTCTTCAAAAAATGAGGTATACATTGGCTAATTTTTTTGAAAACACAGTTGGGGCCATTGAGGTTTTTTCTTAGATGTCTGAATTTGCTTATCCCATGTGGCTGGCATTTTACCTGAACACTTAAAGGTGGAGTAGCGCCAGTGGGGAAATTGTTAAAAACCACTCCTTTGCTCCCAAAATGACCAAATATCATGATAAAACTTTTCGAAAGCTTTTTGAAACATTTTTATTTACTGTATAAGTGGCAATTACTCAGTTTTTGCCACTCATAAATTTGGAAGACGTTCAAAAAAAATTTTTCCACATTTTTTATGTTTTAATTTTGTTTAAATTATTTTTATTAAAACATTTTAGGGGTCGAAACATTCGACATTTCTTTAAATTTCCTAAAAATTCGTATTTTTCAAAATTTTGGCAATTTGCCAAAACTTTGACCGGAAATTATGAAAAATCTAAAATTTTTTGGAGTGTTTTATTATGATATTTGGTTGTTCTGGATAATTTAAAGTGCATTTAGACAAAATCCCCACTGGCGCTACTTCACCTTTAATACCGCTAACCCATATCTTTAGTAGAATCCAAGTTTATAGTATTTTAAACTCATCTAGCTGTGATTCAAGTTATCCCACTTTTGAAAATGAAAAACTCCAAAAAATTTGGCAAGCACGGCAAATTAAAAAAAAAGCAGCTTTGCCGAATTTGCCGTGCTCGGCAAATTTAGTAGTTTGCCGCACACATCAAAAATTTGACAGTACAATTTTGACCAAAACTATTGATTTTGTCGCCGAAAATTTAGTAAAATAAAACAAAATTGAGTTATTTAGATGTTTAAGCAGACATACTACACGGAACTTATTCGGAAACCAGATGTTTGTTCAGAATTCAGTAGTTTTTGTGCTCCAAAAACCATAAAAAAGTACCAAATCCTCGGAGTTTGTTAAGAACGGCAAATTTGCCGAATTTGCCGAACTTGTCGAGCTCGACAAATTTTGAGATTTGCCTCACACCCCTGATCCAAATACTCCATTTCAACGCTGCGTAGCTGAGTGTTATGGCGGTTGCAATTGTGTTTTGGTGACGTCAGAGGAAACTAGTCCAACTGTGCAAGAGGGCCCAAAATCTATTGATCAATCTTTTTCTAGGTCGTAATTAGAGCACATCTGCTGTGCGCGCTCTGAAATGAATCGATAGAATTGCAGTGGGGGTGCTCTTGCATAATATTTCACTAAAACAGTGAATCCGTGAGCAGTTCGTGAGAAGCAGGTCTTCCAGTGAGATGTGGATTCGTAAGATGGTAAGTATGTGAAATTTCTGAGTCAAAATTCGTTTTAGTGAGAGCTTTTGAAACGAGGTTAGTGTTCGATGAAAGGTGGGATGTATTTTAAGGTGCTTGGTAGGTAAGAATGCATTGATTACTTTGAAAAAGGGATCCATTTCGAGTAGCGAATAAGGACGAAGGCTAGAAATCTCATGACCTTTCAAGAATTCTTTGAGGGTTTCAAATTCGGCATCGTCAAACTCATTATACCTTTGATAATAAGACAAATCAATTTTCGATGGGTTGATTATAGACAGAAAGTGATCTAAGAAGCTTCTCACATCAAACTGTGGCGCAGAAAACTTGATTATCTTTATTTCGGGTAGCTTGAACGATGTTACTAGTCCGTGTTGGAAATAAAAATTTGATTTAGATTGATTTCCAGACAATTCATAGTGGATCGATCCAAGTGAATTTATACATAAACTTACACCTTTGAGAACTTGAAACATTCTGATATAGTCCTTAGTTTTCTTGGAGACCATTGAGAAACATATTCTGGAATCATTGACTAATGATTTTAATTAAGGAGGAAAATAACTTACTGTTGGATAGTTCCCATATTTAGTAGAACATCTTTCAGGTTTGGGAGACGAAGAAGAGGGAAAGGGGAGACAGCACCCATCAGGAGAGACGGACTGCAAACAGAATGAGAGGAGACAGTAGTCCAATTATATGATTGCAGAGCTGGTGAGTTTCTTTAATATCGATATTTTGGGTTTGGGCCAAGTGGAGAGAGTGGCACAAAAGACCTGGGTCTTTGGTATCGATTTCACAGTGCAATCGCCTCCCACGCTGCTCACGTATTCGCCCTTTTCTAATTGTTGGAAGAGGTCAGCAGTGATGCTATAATTGGTCCTACGCTAGCCCCTGGGATCCCGAGATAACTGAGTCTCCTCAAGTCACTGGACCGCTGCAGATCATGCCTCTTGGCTCAAACCGAAAATATCGATATTAAAGTAACTCACCAGCTCTGCAGCTATATAAATGGACCACTGTCTTCTCTCATTCCGTTCGTAATCCGTCTCTCGTGATGGTTGCTGTCTCCCCTTTTCCTCTTCTTCGTCTCCCAAATCTAAAAGATGTTCTACTCAATATGGGAATTATCGAACAGTAAGTTACTTTTTTCAATTCAAATCATTAACCAATTCTTTTTTCCAGAATCTGTTTCTCACTGGTCTCCAATAAAACTAAGGACTTTATCAGAATGTTTCAAGTTTTCAAAGACGCAAACTTCTGTATAGAAAACTGGAGATTGATTACCTATACATTGTCTGGAAATCAATCTAAGGCAACTTTTTATTTCGAAAACGGACTAGTTACAGCGTACAATCTACTTCAAACGAGAATATTTTCTGTACCACAATTTGATGTGAGGAGCTTCTTAAATCACTTTCTGTCTATAATCAGCCCATCGAACATTGATTTGTTTCACTTTCCAGTGTACAATGAGTTTGACGAAGCCCAATTCAAATCACTCAGTGAATGCTTGGAAAGTCATGAGATTTATAACCTTCATGTTTATTGGAAATTCGAAATGGATCCCTTTTTCAAAGTAATCAATGCATTCTTACCTACCAAGCACCTTAAAATACATCCCACCTTTCATCGAACACTAACCTCGTTTCAAAAGCTCTCACTAAAACGAATTTTGACTCAGAAATTTCAAATACTTTCTATCTTCCAAATCGACATCTCACTGGATGACCTGCTTCTCACGAACTGCTCACGGATTCACTGTTTTAGTGAAATATTATCGAATAACGACATCAATTTGTTCTTGAAGTTTTGGATGGGCGGTTTGAAACCGGAACTTGAAACATTTTTAGTTCAACGACATGAAGATACATTTAACTTTGATATTATTCTCGAAGGGATATCTCAAGAGTCGCTATTCAGGGAGCAGGATGGCGCGACGATTCACTTTACAAAAATATCATAATATATGTTTTTCATTGTTTTTTTTTGTGTGTATTTACTTTCTTTTTGAGTTAATAATAAATTTTTGAGAGATGCCATGTTCTCATCTGGGTTGCTCTTTTCTCGGTGCATCTGAAAATTATATTCTTTCAGTGTTCTAGCAAGAAAGAGTTTGCGAATGATGATACTAGTTGAATAGCTAGAACAATTACTTTATCATTAAAAATTTGCCAAAATGTTCGAGATTATTTATAAGGAAAGCAAAGAAAAGTCGAATATAAAGAAAATTTATTTTAAAAAACACAAAAAACAGAACATTTGCAAAATAATTTTCAGATTTTTACAGATGGTCAGCCTACGTGCCAAGTTTTGAATTCCCAATGCGTGATTTTTCAAGCTTACATCTCAACTACGGTATAGGGGGTGAAAACTTCATTTTGAATATGAGAATTATTCAATCTTTTTAAAATTATTATTTTTTTGATATTTTCAGATTTCTGTTTTATATTTTATATCCTAAAACCATCGTTGCGATTGGAAAAAAAATTAGAAGTTTAAAAGTTAAAATAAATGAAAATAAACATGCATTTGGTGAATATTCAAAAAAGAATATATTTATTTTTAAGAGAGACATTAAAACATTATGTTTTTAGTTTTTTCAGTGTCAATACAATTTTTCAAAAATAAATTAACTGATAAGCAATTTAATTTCTTTTTAATGGGTTTGATGAAACAAACTCAAACTGCACGTGAACTGGTAGTATAAGAGACAGTTGCTGGAGTCACCTTTCGAAGTGAGGGACCTAAAACATGTTCAATTAATTGCGTATTTGGCAAGCTGTACCCACATGTAACAGTTTTCCTGAATTCCTTAATACAAAACATCGCAATCAACGGTTCAAGTGATGGATAGACAGCTAGACTTGCACCAACAAAATTCGCAATGCTTCCAACGTAGACCTCGAATAATGGCAAAACGATCAATAATCCAACAGGACTATACATCATTACAAAAGGTAGAATTGTCTGAAAATCGTCAACCATGTTTCATTTTTATAAAACACACAAAAAATGACTTTACTTGAAATGTAAGAGTGATAAACAGTTGGCGATTTAGTTCCAAAGTTTTTCGGCTCATATGTCCACTGGCACTTTTCATTGTAAAATAAATATTTGATGCGCAAAACAAAATTGTTGAAAAACAAACAGCCTGAAGTAATATTTTTCCAAAAATGAATTTCAGAAATATGTACTTACAATTATACAAACACATTCCACAGAAGACATAATTTCCCAAAACTTCCAAATCTTCTCACCATTTGTTCCAACCGACCAGTACATCGGTGCAATAAACGAGACTTTCGTAGAATCTTCATTGTAATAAGCTTCTATTTCTTCTCTAAAGCATTAAATTACATTACGTTATTAAAATTGCATTGCATTACATTACATTTCTGTACATTACAATACACTACATTACATTACATTACATTACAGTAAATAACTCACCTCATGTACAACTGTTTCTCAACAGTATTTGACATTCCCCAATAAACAAATTCAAACCACAAAACAAAGCATACTAGGCATGGTATGAAAATAAATGTCAACTTGATGCCTTCAATGTTTTGCAGAAAATTCGATCTGAAATATGTATTCATATTAACGCTCCCAGCTGAGTGAGGCGCGAACTACGAGCCTCACGCCGAGGTGTGTGTGCAATGAAGTGCGAAAGCTAGTTATCTGTAGCGGCCGACACATTTAGGGTTCCGCAGCTTAACGTGAAACGATTAGCTTGGTGTGTGTGCGCAACATAGTGCGAAAAATAGTTATTTGGAAGCGGCCGACACGTTCGGGGTTCCGCGCAACACTATACAGTTGGATACAAGCGGCGTGAGTGACGCCGTGAGACCGGCGCGGGCGCCGATACGGCGACCTCATGAGACCTTAATTCACATTTAAAAAACTTCATTTCTGAGCAAAATCTACCTGCACATGGCTACATAACGATAGAAAAATTGAGCTGCCAGGAGAGAAATCACCAGAGCAAAAGATCCACAGTACAAGCCTAAAATTAGATTTGTATTCTTTAAAGTTTTAAAGTAGAACTTACATGTTAAATCATTACCAATCCATTTTTGATATTTCAACGGACTATCCATAATTACAATAAATATTGGTCCTTTTATATGCATGACCTAAAAGGAAACGGGAATATCATTAGTTCATCTGTACTTCTAATTAACCTACAGGTTGAGTTAGAACCTCTATCCATGCGTAAACCAAGGAATACAGTGCAAATGTACACATCACGTGACGGTACGTTCCAAAAAGCTTCTCAGCTTTTGTCCAAATGAGATAAACCAAAAGAGCATTGGTCACTTGAGCCATAAAAAACCCAGAATATTGTATGATATGCAGCCAAAGCATTTTCGTGGAAAATTGGAGTGAAATGAAAAAGTTGTGAGTGGTTTTTAAACGGGTTAGTAGTAGATGCTTCTTTATAAACAGACTTTATAAAAACAGATACAAAAAAACGTAGTGTAGTGACACATCGTATTTTTTTAAAATAGATCCCATTATTAATCATATTCAACCGATCACAAATGAATACACTACTTTATAAAAACAGATACAAAAAAACGTAGTGTAGTGGGTACATCGTATTTTTTTAAAATACATCCCATTATTAGTCATATTCAACCGATCACAAATGAATACACTTTATTTTAATGATTGAAAAACGAAAAACTATATGTTAAAAAAGGAGTATTCGATTGCAGTGAAAACATTTTTAATTACGCTATGGGCCGAGTTGTAAATCAGAGATGGGCAACAAGTGCCGTTCGGCAAATTGATTTGTCGACAAATTTGGCAAATCGGCAAACTGCCGGTTTGCCGATTTGCCGAAAATTTTCAATTCCGGGGAATTGCCGATTTGTCGATTTGCCGGATGTCAGATTTGCCGGAAATGTTTAGAGGGATTTTTTATAAGACGGAAACGTTTAAAACTGTGTCTTTTTGAATTTTTTTTTCGTTTTTTCTACATATTTTCATAGAATTTTATTACTTTTCAAAATGGATATAGGAATATTCATCGGATGCGTTTAATTTTGCGAGTTGAAATTGAAATTCTGAAGGTTCCAAAAAATAAGTGCGAAACCACAATTTGCCGAAAATTTTTGAAAAAATACTCGTTTTTCCGGCAAATTCGGCAAATCGGCAATTCGCCGGTTTGCCGATTTGCCGGTTTACCGATTTGCCGGTAAAAATCGTTTGCCGCACACCCCTGTCGTAAATGAAAAAAAAAACCATTTTTCTACAAGCAAAAATATTTGTTCATCAATATCCGCAATATCGGATATTTCAAACACAATCCCCATTTTGAAATTCTAAGAATTACAGAAGAAAGGTTTTTTTTCCAAATTTTTTTTGAATTCTAGCAAAAGTAGTATTAACTTATGGTAGTATTCGTATCCTAGGTCACATTTTATAGTTTCCATATTAATCACTTCATTTAAAAGTCTAATACGCACCAAGCAGATTTGGAGCAACGGAAACCGGAACTTGAAAAGTTTTCAGTGAGTCTCTATTCAGGGAGCAGGATGGCGCGACGATTCACTTTACAAAAATAGCGTAGTATATGTTTTTCATTGTTTTTTTTGTGTGTATTTACTTTCTTTTTGAGTTAATAATAAATTTTTGAGAGATGCCATGTTCTCATCTGGGTTGCTCTTTTCTCGGTGCATCTGAAAATTATATTCTTTCAGTGTTCTAGCAAGAAAGAGTTTGCGAATGATGATACTAGTTGAATAGCTAGAACAATTACTTTATCATTAAAAATTTGCCAAAATGTTCGAGATTATTTATAAGGAAAGCAAAGAAAAGTCGAATAAAAAATTTTGAGTCAATAATTTGTAAACTCAATTTCAGAAAATCTGAATTTTTGGGTGAAAAATTCCAAATTGTCAAATTAAAATTTCCAAAATAATTTTCAGATTTTTACAGATGGTCAGCCTACGTGCTAAGTTTTGAATTCCCAATGCGTGATTTTTCAAGCTTACATCTCAACTACGGTATAGGGGGTGAAAACTTCATTTTGAATATGAGAATTATCTTTTTAAAATTATTATTATAATATATGTTTTTCATTGTTTTATGTGTATGCATTTACTTTCTTTTTGAGTTAATAATACATTTTTGAGAGATGCCATGTTTCCATCTGGGGCGCTCTTTTCTCGGAGCATCTGAAAATTCCATTTTTTTCATTGTTTTAGCAAGAAAAAGTTTGCGAATGGTTATACTAGTTGAATAGCTAGAACAATTACTTTATCATTGAAAGCATTAAAATTTGAAAAAAAGTGTACACACCATTCCATACCATTCGCAATGCGGCTCTCGATTCATTGATTCAAGCCATATATCTCTACGCTATAACCATCCTTTTCAAAAATTTTATAAAATGATAAGCTTATTGCTCCGCCGAAAAAAGAGCCGCACATCCAGGTTTCCATTATTTAAGGATTTTAATTTGCCGGGTATTTTCAATTTTGTCAGTAATATTTTAGTTTTAAAGTTTAAAGTTTCCATAATGGGGTTATTCAAGTAGTGTCGGAAAATTAAAAAGTGTAGAAAAATTACGTCACAACTGTATTAAAATACATAAAAACATGTATTTTTATACATTTGTGACGTCACAAATGTATTTAAATACATTTTTCTACATTACTTGAATAACCCCATAAGATCAAGAATACGCGCGCGTAACCCGCCAGCAAAATGTTCTTACTAGAGAATGAGCTAGAGAACGGCAGGTGTACTATGACATGTAAAAATCGATATTCAAGGCGCTCACCGTCTCTGAAGGACCACTGTCTCCTCTCATTCTGCCTGTCTCCTTTCTCTGGTGATGGATGTTGTTGTATCTCGTTTCCACCTTTTGCGTCTGCCCCAAAAAAGCCTGAAAAATGTTCTACTCATTATGGGAATTATCGAACAGTAAGTTACTATATTTTTCTTCATTTCTTTAATTTAATATTTGCTTCAGATTTTGTTTCTCAGTGCTTTCCAATAAAACAAAGCAATTCATCAGAGACATTGGAGTTTTCGAGAATGTGAAGCTCTGTGTGCACTTTTCTGATCCGGTGAAATATGAGATTTATGACCCTATCGATAACAGTACTTTTTGGTTCTTATTAAATAACGGAAACGTATCTGCGTCACCTCGATATCCAAATGCCCATCGAGTGAGCATCGTTTTCTCTGCGTCACAATTTGATGCGAAAAGCTGGTTGAAACACATTCTGTACACCATAAACCCATCGGAAATCGAATCTCTAAGCTTTTTCCGCACCGCTCAGGAGTTTAATGAGAGGCAGTTCCAAATGCATGAAGATTGTTTGAAAGGGCTCAGCATTTCGGTTCTTATGTTCGAAAACATGAATCAGATGCAACATATTGTCAAAATTGTTAACGCATTTATGCCAACTAGGCAGTTGGCTTTTTTGGGAGGTTCACAAGATACATTCACCTCATCTGAACTCCTGGCGTTTCGCCAAGTATTGTGCCAGGAAACACTTCATCGTTTCTTTGAGATGCATGTTCCTTTAAATGAGCTACTTTTTACCAACTGCTCACGAATTTCCACTACTATCTTAACTGAAAAAGAGATCAATATGTTCTTGAAACATTGGATAGCTGGATTTAAGCCAGAACTGGAATACTTTTCTATTCCAAAACAAGGAACTCATTTCAACCAAGACATTATTCTTGAAGGGATACAATATGAAACTGCACCTATTGAGCGGAAAGTCCGAATTTTGAACAAATACACTCGAGGAGGAGCTGATATTCAAATGAGCCATGAAAGCAAAGTAACCATTATTTTTGACTTCATATTTGCCTTTAACTATTCAATGATTTATGTTGCTGTTCATGGTTCAAAATACATTTCTTTTAATTATTGATTTTTTTTTGTTCTAATAAACTTTTTCAACATCATTAAATGTATAATAAAATTGCCGGAAATATAAAGTTGATACTTTTTGTAGATTTAGGAGTCTAAACAATTTTCTATTTTCAAGCTCAAAATGTTTTAATCCTTTAAGTATTGACCGTTTTCTTTCAGAAAATGACTGACCGAGTAATAAAAAACAAGACGACTTTTTTTCAATTTCCGAAATTATAATTAGGCTTGAAAATTGCTGAAAATGTCGGGGAATCGGAAATTTTGGCAATTGCCGAAATGACCGATTGCCGAATTTTTCGATAGCCTGAATTTTGCCGGTTGCCGCGCACCCCTGCTCTGTAAGGAATTGCTCTGGGACACACACACACCCACTATACATATTCTGGAGTTTTAGACATCTTCAACCTTCCTTTCGCTAAATACATATATTGGATCCGGATTTAGCAGAACCCCTGCACGAATCATTTCAATCTGATTCATCAAAAATTCAGAGCAGTTGGAGTAATGTAAATACCTGTGACCTACATAAGAGACTAGAATATGGGCTAGAGAATGACAGGTGCGCTATCTAGAGCACAGTTTCCCACCGCGTCACAATCGATATTAAAGGTGCTCCCCAGCTCTGGACCACTGTCTCCTCTCATTCTGCTCTTATTCTGTTGCGATGACTGTTGTGTCTTTGTTTCCCCTCCTCCGTCTTCCACGTAACAACCTGAAAACTGTAATACTGAATATGGGAGCTATCGAACAGTAAGTTGATTTTTCAATTTATTTTATCCAACAATAAATTTTCAGAGTGTGTATCTCCCTGCTTTCCAACAAAACTAAGCAACTCATCAGAGATTTTGGCACCTTCAAAAAAATAAAATTATATATTGGATTTTCTGGATTCGTGGAGTTTATGTTTTCCGACTCTAATAGAAATTCTTACTATTGTGTCTTGAAAAACGGAACAACTAGCATCTACCGCGGCAACAAAACACCCCAACCGGAAGCAATGTTTCCAGTACCACAGTTTGATGCAAAAAGCTGGTTTAATCACTTTCTCTATGTCCTGAATGTTTCAAAAATTGAAGGTCTAGAATTTTCAGCTGATCCCCTTTCCCCAATGGAGCACACCATTGAACTCATTAAAACACTTCCACCAACCGAATCGCTCTTCCTAGGATATGCTCGTCACCGTTCTTTGAGTTCGTCCCAACTTGTTGCACTACGTCAAATTTGGACACCTGAATACCAACATGTTTTTCTACCAGCCGACTACTCTTTAAATGACCTACTATGCACCAGCTGTTCATGCATCGATTTACGCGATTCACTGTTAACGGAAAAGGATATCAATGTGTTCTTGAAACATTTGGCGGCTGGATTGTTGCCAGAACTACAGACGTTTGGTTTTAATTCACATAGGCCTAATTACGATCGAAGCATGATTCTGAAAGGAATACCCTTTGAAGATACACCAGCCGACAGAAAATTGCGATTGCCACCCGGAAACGCTTCAAACTACGCAGTAGATATACAACTGGCCGAAGGAAACAAAGCAACTATAGTTTTCAAAGATGTTCATAAATTCACACCAATCTTGGTCTCTGTGGATTGATAAATCAAAATTCATTTCATTCGAATAAAGTCTTGTTATACATATGTATTATCATTTTATGCGTTTAGTACACTAAAAATCTTTGCAATTTTGAAAAACTACCAGCTGGGAATGTTAGGTGTCCGTGTTACGGGGTACATAGTTACGGATTCTTGAATTGCGGAGATCAAATTTACGGAGCCTATAGTTATTAGTCCTTAGTCCGTAGGAAGAGAGTCTGTAATTACGAGGTCCGTTTATTACGGACGTAGTTTTTACTCAAAGATTGGGATCCACGGAATCTGAACCACGGAGTTCGATCCACGGAGTCCGTAGTTACCTAGCTGTAGTTAGCCAGTTGTTTCGGAGTCCGATTCATAGAATCCGATTCATGGAGTTTGTAAGGAGTTCCTCGAAGTTTGGCAAATATGGTCATATGTTGATGGGCAGCCATTTTTACGATATAAATTACGATAGAAATTAAACATATTTTCAATTACATTATACATATTGGTTGTAATCCAATAAAAATCCGAAATTCTGAATTCTGAAAAAAAAACCAGTTTTATTTGCAAAAACCTATTTTTCGTGCGATCTGAAAAACCGCTCGCTCTTGTTTACGGACTTTTAAATATCTAGACACAATTAATGTACGAGAATCTAAAATTGCAATCCGAAAGGCGGTGTAGGACCAATATCATTATAGCACCTCCTACTGACCTCTTCCAACAATTAGAAAAAGGTGAATACGTGAGCAGAGTAGAAGACAATCGCACTGTGAGATCGATGCCATCATTCTGCTCATAGTCCTTCTCTTGTGATGGCTGCACATTCCTTCCCTCTACTCCGTCTCCCTCCGAAGAACCTTGCAAGTGTTCTCCGCCAAGTGGAAATTATTGAACAGTGAGTTTCCCCCCTTTTAAGACTATTCTAAGTTTCTAACTTCATAAGTTTTCAGAATTGGGCTCTCGCTACTTTCCAACAAAACTAAGGAGTATATCAGAAAGTTTTGCGACTTTAAAGGTTTTGAACTTTCGGTATGGCTTCATCCATACGCAGTGGAGCTTGAATTGTTTAAAAATGGAGAAGGAGCCACTCACTGTTCATTTCGAGACGGCAGAGCTTGTGAACATAATGAATATCCAGACGGATTCACATTTGATGCTTCACAGTTCTTCGATATGAAAAGCTGCCTGAAACATTTACTGTATATTCTCAACCCATCGAAAATCGCTTTTCTGTTTTATATACAATCCAATGAGGTTTCCGATGAATCTCAATTTCAAATGACCGTGGATTGCTTAAAAGGCGTCAAGATCTTAAAGTTTTCTGCAAAGTGCATTCCTCAAATGAATCATATTGTCCGGCTTGTCAATGCATTTCCGCAGACCAACAGGCTCAGCCTGGTGAAAAACTCAAATCAACCGTTTCAGCTGTCGACTCTGCGCCAAATTTTGCACCGGAAGATCCAAAAACTTAACCTAGTAATTGATATAACGCTGAACGAGCTTCTTCTCAACAACTCTGCAACTTCTGACTTTTACAGTGAAAGGTTAAGAGGGAAGGATATCAATTTGTTCTTGAAACACTGGGCGGCCGGATTGAAACCTGAACTTGAATATATATCCTTCCAAATATCAGCCGTAAACTTCGTCGAAAGCACTATTCTTGCAGGAATACCCCATTGACTTGGGTGGAAAATTGAGATGTATGGAGTGGCCTCACCGACTGAGGAGCGTCGTAGAACTACTGGATCTTTGGATTTCTACATTTCTAATGGATTTCTGTTCATGCGTTTTATTGTTTATATGTAACCAGCCGTTCGCACGCGCTAAAGCGCGTGCTCCGTCTGGCTTCCTTCTAAGCTTTTCTCATAAATATTATTCTAGACGATTCTAGATGATTCCAGAATTTTCTCGAAGTTTCCAGAAGGTTCTGGAACATTCCAGAATTTTCTCAAATTTTCCAGATGATTCTAGAACCAAAATTTGAATTTCCCGACAAAAATTATTTCTCAGAAAATTTGAATTTCCCGTCAAACATTTTTCTCTGAAAATTTGAATTTCCCGCCATCACTACGATGGGTCTCACCACGATGGGTCTCACTACGATGGGTCTCACCACGAAGGGTCTCACCACGATGGGTCTCACCACGAAGGGTCTCACCACGAAGGGTCTCACCACGATGGGTCTCACCACGAAGGGTTTCACCACGAAGGGTCTCACCACGATGGGTGTCACCACGAAGGGTCTCACCACGATGGGTCTCACCACGAAGGGTCTCACCACGAAGGGTCTCACCACGAAGGGTTTCACCACGAAGGGTCTCACCACGATGGGTCTCGCCACGATGGGTCTCACCACGAAGGGTCTCACCACGATGGGTCTCACCACGATGGGTCTCACCACGAAGGGTCTCACCACGAAGGGTCTCACCACGAAGGGTCTCACCACGAAAGGTCTCACCACGAAGGGTCTCACCACGATGGGTCTCACCACGAAGGGTTTCACCACGAAGGGTCTCACCACGATGGGTCTCACCACGATGGGTCTCGCCACGATGGGTCTCACCACGAAGGGTCTCACCACGATGGGTCTCACCACGAAGGGTTTCATCACGAAGGGTCTCACCACGATGGGTCTCGCCACGATGGGTCTCACCACGATGGGTCTCACCACGAAGGGTCTCACCACGAAGGGTCTCACCACGAAGGGTCTCACCACGATGGGTCTCACCACGAAGGGTTTCATCACGAAGGGTCTCACCACGATGGGTCTCGCCACGATGGGTCTCACCACGATGGGTCTCACCACGAAGGGTCTCACCACGATGGGTCTCACCACGATGGGTCTCACCACGAAGGGTCTCACCACGAAGGGTCTCACCACGAAGGGTCTCACCACGAAAGGTCTCACCACGAAGGGTCTCACCACGATGGGTCTCACCACGAAGGGTTTCACCACGAAGGGTCTCACCACGATGGGTCTCGCCACGATGGGTCTCGCCACGATGGGTCTCACCACGATGGGTCTCACCACGAAGGGTCTCACCACGAAGGGTCTCACCACGAAAGGTCTCACCACGAAGGGTCTCACCACGATGGGTCTCACCACGAAGGGTTTCACCACGAAGGGTCTCACCACGATGGGTCTCACCACGATGGGTCTCACCACGAAGGGTCTCACCACGAAGGGTCTCACCACGAAAGGTCTCACCACGAAGGGTCTCACCACGATGGGTCTCACCACGAAGGGTTTCACCACGAAGGGTCTCACCACGATGGGTCTCGCCACGATGGGTCTCACCACGAAGGGTCTCACCACGATGGGTCTCACCACGAAGGGTTTCATCACGAAGGGTCTCACCACGATGGGTCTCGCCACGATGGGTCTCACCACGATGGGTCTCACCACGAAGGGTCTCACCACGAAGGGTCTCACCACGAAGGGTCTCACCACGATGGGTCTCACCACGATGGGTCTCACAACGATGGGTCTCACAACGATGGGTCTCACTACGATGGGTCTCACCACGATGGGACTCACCACGATGGGTCTCACCACGAAAGGTCTCACGTCGCAGGGCGTAATGGACCAGGCGGGGGTCAATCGCGTCGAGGGGGAGCCAATTAATAGACTTAGGACTTGCGAAGGGAAAGGGAACGGCCGAGGAGACATGCAAGGGGTGGGCAACTTGGGTAAGGCGTTACGGGGGAGGGAAGACTCCTTAATCGTTTCCTCGGAAACTAGAGGGTTTCCGCGAATGGGATTATGGCCGGGGTTCCCCCCTATAGAATATCAAGGTCAAGTTCAAAGTTTAGAATAGGTTTTGGTAGTGCCACCAAAGTAGAGGTAATTCGAGAGTTGGGAAAGTAAAGGTTGGACATTGGGAAGGCTTCATCCAACGCATGGGGGTTGAATAGTTTAAAAGGGGGAGGGGCCAATCATGGTTCATTTGGGGACGGCAGGGCTTGGAACATATGCAAGTCCAGACGAATCACATTTGGGTTTCACATTCTTGGATATGAAAAGATCCTTGGACATTTACCGGATATTCTCGACCCATCGAAATTCGCTTTTCTGTTTAATAGACAATCCAATGAGGTTTCCGATGAATCTCAATTTCAAATGACCGTGGATTGCTTAAAAGGCGTCAAGATCTTAAAGTTTTCTGCAAAGTGCATTCCTCAAATGAATCATATTGTCCGGCTTGTCAATGCATTTCCGCAGACCAACAGGCTCAGCCTGGTGAAAAACTCAAATCAACCGTTTCAGCTGTCGACTCTGCGCCAAATTTTGCACCGGAAGATCCAAAAACTTAACCTAGTAATTGATATAACGCTGAACGAGCTTCTTCTCAACAACTCTGCAACTTCTGACTTTTACAGTGAAAGGTTAAGAGGGAAGGATATCAATTTGTTCTTGAAACACTGGGCGGCCGGATTGAAACCTGAACTTGAATATATATCCTTCCAAATATCAGCCGTAAACTTCGTCGAAAGCACTATTCTTGCAGGAATACCCCATTGACTTGGGTGGAAAATTGAGATGTATGGAGTGGCCTCACCGACTGAGGAGCGTCGTAGAACTACTGGATCTTTGGATTTCTACATTTCTAATGGATTTCTGTTCATGCGTTTTATTGTTTATATGTAACCAGCCGTTCGCACGCGCTAAAGCGCGTGCTCCGTCTGGCTTCCTTCTAAGCTTTTCTCATAAATATTATTCTAGACGATTCTAGATGATTCCAGAATTTTCTCGAAGTTTCCAGAAGGTTCTGGAACATTCCAGAATTTTCTCAAATTTTCCAGATGATTCTAGAACCAAAATTTGAATTTCCCGACAAAAATTATTTCTCAGAAAATTTGAATTTCCCGTCAAACATTTTTCTCTGAAAATTTGAATTTCCCGCCATCACTACGATGGGTCTCACCACGATGGGTCTCACTACGATGGGTCTCACCACGAAGGGTCTCACCACGATGGGTCTCACCACGAAGGGTCTCACCACGAAGGGTCTCACCACGATGGGTCTCACCACGAAGGGTTTCACCACGAAGGGTCTCACCACGATGGGTGTCACCACGAAGGGTCTCACCACGATGGGTCTCACCACGAAGGGTCTCACCACGAAGGGTCTCACCACGAAGGGTTTCACCACGAAGGGTCTCACCACGATGGGTCTCGCCACGATGGGTCTCACCACGAAGGGTCTCACCACGATGGGTCTCACCACGATGGGTCTCACCACGAAGGGTCTCACCACGAAGGGTCTCACCACGAAGGGTCTCACCACGAAAGGTCTCACCACGAAGGGTCTCACCACGATGGGTCTCACCACGAAGGGTTTCACCACGAAGGGTCTCACCACGATGGGTCTCACCACGATGGGTCTCGCCACGATGGGTCTCACCACGAAGGGTCTCACCACGATGGGTCTCACCACGAAGGGTTTCATCACGAAGGGTCTCACCACGATGGGTCTCGCCACGATGGGTCTCACCACGATGGGTCTCACCACGAAGGGTCTCACCACGAAGGGTCTCACCACGAAGGGTCTCACCACGATGGGTCTCACCACGAAGGGTTTCATCACGAAGGGTCTCACCACGATGGGTCTCGCCACGATGGGTCTCACCACGATGGGTCTCACCACGAAGGGTCTCACCACGATGGGTCTCACCACGATGGGTCTCACCACGAAGGGTCTCACCACGAAGGGTCTCACCACGAAGGGTCTCACCACGAAAGGTCTCACCACGAAGGGTCTCACCACGATGGGTCTCACCACGAAGGGTTTCATCACGAAGGGTCTCAACACGATGGGTCTCGCCACGATGGGTCTCACCACGATGGGTCTCACCACGAAGGGTCTCACCACGAAGGGTCTCACCACGAAGGGTCTCACCACGAAAGGTCTCACCACGAAGGGTCTCACCACGATGGGTCTCACCACGAAGGGTTTCACCACGAAGGGTCTCACCACGATGGGTCTCGCCACGATGGGTCTCACCACGATGGGTCTCACCACGAAGGGTCTCACCACGAAGGGTCTCACCACGAAGGGTCTCACCACGATGGGTCTCACCACGAAAGGTCTCACCACGAAGGGTCTCACCACGATGGGTCTCACCACGAAAGGTCTCACCACGAAGGGTCTCACCACGATGGGTCTCGTCACGATGGGTCTCACCACGATGGGTCTCACCACGATGGGTCTCACCACGAAGGGTCTCACCACGAAGGGTCTCACCACGAAAGGTCTCACCACGAAGGGTCTCACCACGATGGGTCTCACCACGAAGGGTTTCACCACGAAGGGTCTCACCACGATGGGTCTCGCCACGATGGGTCTCACCACGAAGGGTCTCACCACGATGGGTCTCACCACGAAGGGTTTCATCACGAAGGGTCTCACCACGATGGGTCTCGCCACGATGGGTCTCACCACGATGGGTCTCACCACGAAGGGTCTCACCACGAAGGGTCTCACCACGAAGGGTCTCACCACGATGGGTCTCACCACGAAGGGTTTCACCACGAAGGGTCTCACCACGATGGGTCTCGCCACGATGGGTCTCACCACGAAGGGTCTCACCACGATGGGTCTCACCACGAAGGGTTTCATCACGAAGGGTCTCAACATGATGGGTCTCGCCACGATGGGTCTCACCACGATGGGTCTCACCACGAAGGGTCTCACCACGAAGGGTCTCACCACGAAGGGTCTCACCACGAAGGGTCTCACCACGATGGGTCTCACCACGATGGGTCTCACCACGATGGGTCTCACAACGATGGGTCTCACAACGATGGGTCTCACTACGATGGGTCTCACCACGATGGGACTCACCACGATGGGTCTCACCACGAAGGGTCTCACCACGATGGATCTCACCACGATGGGTCTCACCACGATGGGCCTGACCACGAAGGGCCCTACCACGAATTTTCTCGAATTTTCAAGAAGGTTCTGGAACATTCCAGAATTTTCTCAAATTTTCCAGAAGGTTCTGGAACATTTCGGAATTTTCACAAAGTTTCCAATATCCCTTCAATAGATGAAAAGTCAATTTTCCCAAACTACAGTAATCCTACAGTACAACTACAGTACCCCAACCATATCCCACCACTAACCCCAAAGCAATATCACTTCAAAAGACGAAAAGCCAATTTTTCCCAAACTACAGTAATCCTACAGTACTCCTACAGTACCTCTACAGTACTACCACAGTACCCTGACCATATCCCGCCACTAACCCCAAAGCAATATCACTTCAAAAGACAAAAAGTCCATTTTTCCCAAACTACAGTAATCCAACAGTACTCCTACAGTACTCCTACAGTACCTCTACAGTACTACTACAGTACCCTGACCATATCCCGCCACTAACCCCAAAGCAATATCACTTCAAAAGACAAAAAGTCCATTTTTCCCAAACTACAGTAATCCTACAGTAACCCTACAGTACCCCTACAGTACTACTACAGTACCCTGACCATATCCCGCCACTAACCCCAAAGCAATATCACTTCAAAAGACAAAAAGTCCATTTTTCCCAAACTACAGTAATCCTACAGTAACCCTACAGTACCCCTACAGTACTACTACAGTACCCCGACCATGTCCCCCCACCAACCCCAACCCATGATCCCTTCCACAGCCCGAAACACCTTTCAAGTGTGACGTCACCGACTACAAACTACAATTGTAACATCCCCCATGTATTTTTTTATATATAAGTAATGATAAATCACAAGAGAATTTTCTCAAATAAATCAATAAATTATGACTTCAACTCCAAGGCTCTAGTTATCAAGGCCTCCAGCAACGGCCTGTCCAATCCGCCGAGCTTCAAGTCGCTGACAATCTCTGCGATTTGTTCAGATGTCGTCATATTTGATAAGCAGTGATTCTGAATTTTTTTGATTTTTTTTTCCTTCAAAATGAAGTTCTCGCTACCTTCAAATTATCCAAATTGAACTCCATTGCGATTCGGAGCATCTCACTTGTAGATTTTTTGGATTTCGACGTCAAAAACTCCTCGCACTGGTAAATAGTTATCAGGTCTTCTTGTTCGGTGGCAGATCTCAACTTGGTGTTCACATTTTCGTCTGTAGAATGTACTGTGCAAGTAATAGGGTGATCAGGAGCTTACCAGTGATCGCAGGGCTTTTCAAAGTGTCATTTTTCAGCTGTTGTTTCGATTTTAGAGCCTGAAAAATTAATGGGGTTATTCCTGTGATATCGAAAAATTCAAAAATGTAATTTTACATTTTTGACATTTTTGGCACATTTTTTGGCATTTATCGACATTTCCCCTACATTTTTTGACATTTTTCTACATTTTTCTACAATTTCCGACATTTTTCTGAATTTTTTCGCATTTATCGACATTTTTCTACATTTTTCTACAATTTTCTACCTTTTTCTACATTTTTCGACATTTTTCTATCAGGTTGTCCCATAAGTTTTTGTACTTTTTTTCAAATATTTTTCCAAAACTTCTAGAAAGTTTTAAAATTTTTTCATCGTAGGTCGTGTCAAGGTCGGGTCGTCCCCTTTCAGAAAAGATTCATTTCATCCATTTCTACTTTGCCACGATGACAATCATCAAACTTGAACGTCGAGACGTTAGATTGCTTCTTCTTTATGAATTTCGTCTTGGTCATTCAGCAATGGAAGCGGAACGAAACATATGCGGTGCGATGGGTGAGGGAGCACTCTCTTATAATACAGCAAAGAGTTGGTTTCAAAAGTTCAAGAACGGCGACTTCAGTCTCGAAGAAATAGAACGTTCTGGGCGACCGGTAGAGTTAAATGAAGAAGACCTAGTGAAGCTGGTGGAGGAAGAGCCTCGTCTTAGTCTTCGTGAAATGGAAGAGAAGCGTGAGTGTTGTCATAGCACAATTGCACGTCACTTGGGTCGCCTTGGTTTTACTTCAAAACTTGGAATTTGGGTGCCTCATGAACTTTCGGCATCACAGAAGCTCACTCGGGTCAACGTTTGTACTCAACTTCTAACTTTTCGTCGAAAGTTCGATTGGCTGAACAATCTGGTTACTGGAGATGAGAAGTGGGTGCTCTATGTTAACCATTCCAGAAAACGTCAATGGCTTCCGATCGGTGAGAAAGGAATACCGACGCCAAAGCCTGATCTTCACCCAAAAAAGATTATGATCTGTGTCTGGTGGGGTGTTCAAGGACCCGTGCACTGGGAATTGTTGCCAACTAATAAAACTATCACTGCTGATTACTATTGTGCCCAATTGGACCGAGTTGCAGAAAAGACCAACGGAAAATATGAAAAACTATATTTTCTTCACGATAATGCTAGGCCTCATGTCGCCAAGAAGACTTTCCAAAAGCTGCAAGATCTTGGTTGGACTGTTTTACCGCATCCACCATATTCTCCAGATCTTGCACCAACCGACTACCATTTGTTCTTGTCTCTCAGTGACTACATGCGCGACAAGCAATTCGACGACGAAGAGCATCTCAAAACTGAACTCTCCACTTTCTTCTCATCGCGTTCGCCGGATTTCTTCTCCCGTGGCATCATGATGTTACCTAGTAAATGGCAACAAGTGGTGGACACTAATGGTGAATACTTGTGTGAATAGTACTACTTGTCGCTTGAGAGAAATAAATTTTTTTCAAAAAAAAAATAGTACAAAAACTTATGGGACAACCTGATACATTTTTCGGTATTTTTCGACATTTTTTCTATATTCGTCGACAGTTTCCCCTACTTTTTTTTTGACACTTTCCCCTACATTTTTTCGACATTTTTCGACATTTTTCGACATTTTTATACATACATTTCTCGACATTTATTGACATTTTTCTGAGCTTTTCGACCTGTCACTGACTAAGGCTGGCTCCTCCTGAGAGCTTACCCAGACCAAAAGCTCACCGATTTCAATTCACGTTCCATGTTAACCTCCGCGCGTTGATCAGCCTCCTTCTCCATCTTCTCATTCATCAGTGTCAGCTGCTTCACAACATCACCAAGCGTTCCAATGTCAGAACTCAGATCTTTATTCCTTGTATCCAAGTCTTTAATTCGTTTTTGAACTGTGGTAGATCTACCAAATTTGCTTCTAACTCCAATATCAATTATTGATCCTGCTTTCGAATTCTCATTTATCAAGTTGTCGGGGATTCTTAATTTTGACTCGAAATCCTCAAGTTCTTCTGGTTTCTGAAATGGAAAAAAATTACGGAGACCCGGAAAATGTCGGTCGCAGCATAACTTACATCATCATTGATTCCAGAAGCATCTAGTGTTCCTGCTCCTGAGTTCTCATTTATCAGGTTATCGAGCACTTTCAGTTTTGATTCGAAATCTTCAATTTCTTCTAACTTCTGAATCAAAGTATGGGAGATTGTTCACCTTTTCTATTTCAGCGCCCGACTCCTCCCGGGTTACCCGGAAAATGTCGGCCGCATGACTATGACTTACATCGCCCTTCAACGTCTGCTGCTTTGGAATGAGGACGGAATCGATAACATTAACACGAGCTTCAACCTTCAATGCTCCATCGACAAGAAAATCACCAACAGACTCCCAGTCAAAGATCTCTTTCCCCTGAATGCAGTACTGTCCGTAGATTTTTGACTCGAACACGGCATCTGAAAAATTTCTATCATGGAATCCTTATTATGAATGACCCACCTTTCAACTTTTTGGCGAATCGATTTCCATTTTCCGATGATATAACCAGATCAATTTCTGCTCGAAGTTTGCGGAAATCTTGACCGAACTTTTGTCTCCAGGTTATGCCGACGCCAATATAATCATCCCTGCGCATTAAATGGATCCTCCTGAAGTACAGTTTAGATTACTGGAAATCGTGTAACAGTCTTAAAGGAAGCAAATTGATTTGTCGAAAAAAACGGCAAATCGGCAAATTGCCGGTTTGCTGATTTGCCGGAAATTTTCATTTTCGGCAAATTGCCGGTTTGCTGATTTGCCGGAAATTTTCATTTTCGGCAAATTGCCGGTTTGCCGTTTGCCGGATATCAGATTTGCCGGATATGTTTAGAGGGATTTTTAAAAGACGGAAACACCTAAAACTGTGTCTATTTGAATTTTTCCGATTTTTTTTACACATTTTCATAGAATTTGTTTTTTTTTCAAAATAGATGTAGGAACATTTATAGGATGCGCACAATTTGGCCGATTAAAACATATTCGGCAAATTTGCCGATTTGCCGATTTGCCAGAAATTTTCAATTCTCGAAATTTCCCGGTTTGTCGATTTGCTGGAAATTTTCAATTCCGGCAATTTGCCAATTTGCCGATTTGCCGGAAATTTTCAATTCCGACAATTTGCCAGTTTGCCGATTTGTCGGAAATTTTCAATTCCGACAATTTGCCGGCTGGCCGATTTGCCGGTTTGCCGATTTGCCGGAATTTTTCAATTCCAACAATTTACCGATTTGCCGATTTGCCGGAATTTTTCAATTCCAACAATTTACCGATTTGTCGAATTGCTGGAAATTTTCAATTCTCGCAATTTGCCGGATTGCCGATTTGCCGGAAACTTTCATTTTTGGCAAATGCCGGTTTGCCGATTTGCCGGAAATTCTCAATTCCGGCAATTTGCCAGTTTGCCGATTTGCAGGAAAAAATCGTTTGCCGCTCATCCCTGGTCTAATGTGATAGAATTAAAGGCTTTAGTCTCAAATGTCCTAAAGCTAGAGTACTTTTAGAAAATGGGCCTAAAAGATAAAATTCTGAAAATATGGGTCTCGAAGCGATAGGGGCTTGACTCACCACCAGTAGTTCAAATGTGACCCCTTCTCGCTGTACATTTCGTCCCCTGGCCTCATGAACTCTATATTCTTAAAAACATTCTCCATCTCAAACTCGCCAACTCCGGACTCTTCAACTTCCAGACCCCCCAGATGAGCCTGCACCTTGATCTTCCCATCCACCAGGAAATCATTCTCGATGGACTCCCATCCAACAATTCGCTCGATTTTTCTGTCAACTTCTGACTTGTCAAACTTGAAGCAGGAGCCATCGAATTGTTTTGCCCAGCGATTTCCGTTGAGAGATATTAAAATGAGTTTTAGATTTGTTTTCACTTGCTCCACGTTTTTCTTGCTGGAGCACTCCAAGGAAAGCCACAAAGAGTCCTCGGAACGGGTGATGCCAAGTGTCCTGGAATATTAATATGACTTGAAATTTGAACTTTAATACTGGGTAAGCCATAATTACAGATAAAAAAATAATTTTTTTTTTGATTTTTGATATTTGGTAAAGTTTGAAAAAAATATAATAATACCATTTAAAGTCTCCAAAGCTCTCGGAGTTGCCTGTCAAGGAAGCGTTATCTTCTAAGCCGTCAACATATTCAAATTCATGTTGCAGAAGGAAATCTGCCATTTTTACGGGAGCTCTGAAAAATGATGAGAACTGGATTAGCAATGAACCCAAATTCAAAAAAAGAATAAAAAAATCGCCAAAATTTCATCTTAAAAAATAACTTAACAATAGCAAGAAGTCACAAGGAAACATAAAATATTTAATAGATAGGAGTTCCAACAAAAACGAAATGACAGGAGAAACGGCGGTAAAATGTGCTTATCAGTTTCAGTGATCATTTCACGGAACTATCAGTCAACAAGGTGATGGGAATTTTTTGAAGTTATCAGAAATTTGACGGGAAATTAAATTTCTGGAGTAATATTTTTAGCGGGAAATTTTTTTTTCAGGAAAAAAAGTTTAACCGGAAATTCAACTTTTACTGAAGAAAAATTATGGCGGAAAATCGAAATTTAAAAAAAAAATTGTGGCGGTGTGGTTTTTTCTTGTAATAAAAATATTAGAGAAAAAATTTTTGGCAAGACTTTTCAAATTTCAAAGTTGTGAGAAAAAATTTTGGCAGAAAATTCAAAATTTTCTGAGAAAGCATTCTGATAGAAAATTAAATTTAACTGAAAAAGAATTCTAGCGGGAAATTCAAATTTTTGAGAGAAATTTTTGATATGAAATTATTTTTTACGAAAAAGCTTTAATAGTTTTAACCCGAAATTCTTTTTTTTTTTTGAGAATAAATTTTGTCGCGAAATTTAAGTTTTAATAAGAAACGTTTTTGGCAAAAAACTAATATATATATATATATTTTTTTTTTTTTGGGCTGAAAATTCAAATTTTCTAACACTGAGACAAAATTCTGGCGTAAGCTTCAATTTTTTAAAAAAATGATTTTGGCAGGAAATTCAAGTTTTCTGAGGAATTTTTCTAAGAAAATCTTTTGGCGGGAAACCAAATATTTATTCAAAAAAATTATAGTGGAAAATTGAAATTTTCGTGAAAAGAACATCAAGGGGAAATTTAGCTTTTTTGAAACAACAAATAGTGGCGGGGAATTAATTTTTTGAGAAACAATTTTTGCAGAAATTCAACTTTTTTGAGGAAAATTTTTTTGGCGGGAATTCAAAATGTATGAAAAACCATTTTGGCGGGGAATTAAATTTTATTTTAATAAACATTTCTGGTTTGAGATTATAACTTTCTGAAAAAAAAGTCTGCGGAAAATTCTGAGAATCTTATTAAAATTCGACAAAAAAAATAACCGACAATAATTTATTTGAAAATTGATAACATCTTCCAAATAAAATCAAAAAATTAATCAATACAATTATCAACTTTGAACTAATTCATCATACCGCCAAACTCTCATCTCAAAAGTTAAATGTTGCACTTCCACCTCATCATACCACAAAACGATCGTAGCTATCGTTCCATCCGCGTTTTCAACATCTACGCCACCCTTCAACTCCACAATTTTCTCATGTTTCCAGTGATAACTTCCACTATGGCCATTGATCCGATAGGTGCCACGAAGAGCACCCGGACCCGGTCCATCGTGAAAATTAATCCCTTTCAATAAATACCAGTAAGTCATGAAATGTTCTCTCAAATCAGTTGTTGCATTGATTGTGAGATACTCAAGGTTCGGGTTGGATCCTCGTATCCAATGCTTCATGAACAGGTTGAAATCCTTATCGGTGAACGGTGAAGTGTTCGGGATTTTTATACAAGAGCTGCCGCATGAGAGAAGGTCTTCCAGGGTGAATAGAAGAGTTGGCTTAAGAACTAGTCTGTCGAGGTTCTGAATGAAAACTTTCTGATAATCCTGTGAGTCTCTGTACAGACAGTTTCGAATTAGAACTTGATTCGCAGATGGTAAGTTGGCCCAGAAGAGCTTCGAAGCCAATTCATCGAATCTTGGGGTTGCCGATGAGAAATCAACAGCTAAAAGCCTTATGTCAATCCCCTCCAGAACCCTTGTTAGACCTTCAATGTCTAAATTCCTGGAGTCCAAGGGAGTTGTGAGACTAAAATCGATCCTCTGAATCGCCAGCACATCCATCAAGAATTCGAGCCAAGATCTCATGGTTTCCGGGTGAACACATTCACATGGTGACCGTGCATTGATATTTTTACAAACTGAGGAATGTCAAAACTTGGCACAAAGCATCGGCATCTATTGTAGAACTTCAGCCACACTCGTTTGTTTCCAAATTTCATTTTGAAATTGAAGCCTTTTGCGAAATTGAGCCCACTCGAGTCGACTTTCAGGTGGAGCGATTTTACGATTTCTTTGGTGGCCTCGGAGCATAAGGAGAGGGCGAGCCTGGAAGTGAAAAAAGTTTTAATTGGGAAAAAAGGTTAAATCTCTTTTTATTTAGAAAATAAAAAAGTTCGGCGTGAAACACAGGCGGAAATGTGTTTCTGAAAATTTTTTTTTGTTTAAAATTTCCAGAAAATTTTAACTATTTTTTTTCTGCGTTCGGGGCTCCGCAGCTTTTCGTGAAATGAGTAGCTTAGTGCGTGCTCAACGTGGTGCAAAAAGGTGGTTATTTGGAAGCGGCCGACAAGTTCGGGGTTCCTCGTCATAACGCCATGAGACCGGCGCGGCGAATGCTCAGGCCGGTGCAGGCACCGTTGACTTCATGGGAGCCTTAGTCTAAATTTTAGTCTAAAACAAGTTAGGAATTTCAAATAATTAATTCAATTTACTGGAAATTTTTTAAACATGCTCTTTCAAATGTTGTTAATGTAAAAATGAACTTAATAATTTATACTTTGCACTATATTTTCCAGAAAAAACTTTTCAATTCTCTATTTTTTAAATGGAAATTTAACATTTGTTGGAAATGAAGCTTGTTTTCTAAAATACAAAATTTGTATGATATTTCAAAATGTGTTTAAAACAAATTAAATTCGAAATAAACTTACAAATGGACAATTTCCATACTGCGAAGCACATTTATCCTTGATTTTTCAGGTAGTCGGAGTATAGGAAAAGGAGGGGGCTCACCAGCGTCCATGGCAGCTTACGGAGCAAAATGAGCACACTAGGAGACTCGAGCAGCAATTAGGGGGAGGTGAGGTATTAGCCAGGTGGCTTAGGCCATCTGCCGTTTAGCTTGTTTCAAACACCGCAAGCATTCAGGGGATTCGACATAATTCGATGTGACGAATGTGAGGTAAATGTGGAACAACACTGATTTGGGTACTTGTGGGTAGGATTAACAACCAAAAAGGTCCAGGGGTCTGCGGCAAATCTCAAAATTTGCTGAGCTCGGCAAACGGCAAATTCGACAAATCCGACTGTAGATCACGGGTTGTAAATGGGTACCTTTGGCGAAAACTGACATAACTTTAGAACCTTATTAGCTACAAAAAATTAAAATTTATTTCCAGAAAGTTAAATTTATGGAAACATTTTTGGTAATATTTTCAAAAAAAATTATATACTTTATTTGAGATATAACAGTTTGTATATGTAAACCTACTGTTTTCAACTGAAAAACGCCAACTTTACTTCAATATTTTAAAATCCTCAGTAAGAATCGAAAGTTTTAATGTTATTTTTAATATGGAAAATGACACAATTAACTCATTTTTCAAAGTTCCATCAAAATTGGAAGCGAAAATTTTTTTTGAGAAAATTTACTAAGAAATATTTTTTCGTCGCAAATTGTTTAAACGTGTCGAATTAATTTATTAGACATATTCGCAACACAAAAATTATGCTAAAAACTTGCCATATGATTAGAAAAGCCAAAAAGAAACCAAAGAAATTTAGTACTATGTAGATCAAAAAGTCTTGACAATTTTAATATTTTTTAAATTTAATAAAACTATAATCGCAGATGTTTTAAAGTGCATCAGAAAGGGTTTTCTACCATGTTTTTCTAGAAAATTTACAAAAAACCAAAAGTAAGAGGTGCACATTTACATCCCGTGTAGATCCTTTGACTTTTCAGTTTTCTCCAAACTGTTCAGGGACGACTGGTTTCTCGGAGCGAATTCTCAGTTCGATAAGAAATTCAGCAGATTGATTTGAACACATAGATTCGTTGCGGGAAAAGAGCCTTCCACCTTCCCAAGATTTCCAGCAACCTTTCCCATCTGCGCACAGTTTGTATCGATCTGCAACACCGTGTGCGCGCGCATCTTTTTGCCTACTCTCACTCTACATTTTTGTGAGCCACACCACAACCATCTTTTCTGTTTTCTCTTCTGCTTAATTTATCTATTTTTGTATCCTTGTATCTTTCCAGAATTTACAGAAACAATGGACAATATTGTTACTGAAAGTATTAAATTTGAAAGCGAACCAAATTACCTCCAAAGAGGTTACCACCTCTTCGATATCAGTTTTTTGAACGGATTAACATGGTAATAAAAATGTTATTGAATGACAGATAAAACAGTATTTTTTTTAGTGTTATAACTAATAAAATCGAGACGGACGAGATTCACCTGAAAATAAAACTGGATTGGGATGAGCGAGACATAGAGAAGATCACTGGTTTCATCCAATTGTCGTATGATGGCCATCAACTGAAACCTATTGATTCGAACTTTGACAAACGAGGAGGAATCTGCACAATAATAGTTCCTAAATTCCTATATGAATACCGCTGGTCGTTTTCGTTCAATCTAAAACTTCACCGCGACCCAGCCAAACCACCCCAGATTTCTAATGACCTCAAATCTCAGGTGTCTTATGACACAATGTTTGAGCCATCCAGGAAGCACGATGCGGTGCTCTTAATTGGGGAGAAGAAGCTTCATGTGAACAAGGCTGTAAGTTTTAATTTGGAATCTTGCTAAGTTTAGCTTGAAAATTTTAGTTCCTCTCCTATCACTCCGACTATTTTTCTGATCTATTCGCTGAGAAAGTCGACGAGAAGAACGGGATCCCGATCGAAAACGTGACCTATGAGAATTTCGGGCTTCTCATGAGTGTCATCTACCCTGAAGCGGTTTTCTCGAATCGTGAGTTACTCCTAATCCCTTCCAGTTACTAATCTCAATTTTCAGACCAGAACGCTGAAGTCCTTCTCGAGCTGGGAAATCGTTTCAAGATTCCGGCTGTGATGCGTCACGTGGAAAACCAAATCGTTGGAGACACCACCAAGTTCCCAAATAAACGGTTGATTTCCCTGGCAGAGAAATACGGACTTCAAAAGCTATTGGCTATGGAAATCCAGAAGATGAAAAGCTTCGACCAGGCTAAGAAGTTCAAAGGATCGGACGATTACTTGCAGTTGTCGGATGCGACAAAGGCCAAGATCTTCGATCGACTCATTGAGTTATCGTGATTTCTTTCAATTTGACTTGATTCTTGAAAATAAACCATTCTGTTACTTTTTTCGAAATATTACATCCTTTAGTACAGGACTTTTACAGGTCGATAGCAACTGCGCGCTGGGCAAAAAAAAACAATTGGGCTTCACAGTTTGGCTGTAAAAAAATATAACCTTCTTGATCATGAGAAAATCCTCTCATCTTTCGTTTTTGTAAAAAAAGCAACTATTAGAATGGAACATTTTACTATTAAATTTTACAAATCATACATTTACAACACAAAATAAAAGTTCGAAAAAGTTCTTCTGACGCGCTAAACTAAGTTTGAACTGAAACGACTACAGGGAAAATTACTCTCCAACCATGTAGAGCATAAACCACTTGGCATTAAGGACATTGTAAACCATCAGTTCTCCATCCCAATTGAAGAATCCTGGACCCTTATAGTTAGCAGCCTCATTTTTTTTCGTCCATCTGACAGCCACATCTTGGGAAGTAATCGCCAAGAAGTACGAGCATCCCTTGAACTCGTTCTTTGCATATGATACCACAGCCGATTGAAGGAATTCTTTCATATGAATTGTCAAAGAGTAGAAAATGTTTCCTACTTTAACCTTCCGATCCTTGATATCGTAAAGTTTTTCCCACCATTGCAAACATGTCGACTCATTGTGCTCAAATGCACGAGAAATGATCACGTTGAACTTTCCGTTATTCGTCGAGACGAACACCATTTCGGGTTTCACTGCGTGATAATCGCAGTGAACGTTTCTGTCGAAAACACATATATAGAAGTTGTCACTGAAACCTTATCATGATTTTCTGAGCTCCGGAAAGTTGACGTACTTTGTGAAAATGGTCTCGAATCCTTTCAAGAGCGCGTCGGCCATGTCTTCGTCCTTGTTAAACGAATTGAATTCTCTGCACATACTTTTTGAGTTTTTGCCAGTATGGTCTATCGTTCAAATAATGCTTCTCCCATTGTTGGACCAGCGTAGAGTAGTAAGTCATCTTTTCCATGATTTTCTTACTGTCACTTTCGTCTTTTGGATGAAGAAGTCCCATAGCGAAGCATTCCAACATCAACTTAAAATTAAAAAAAAACAACAGTATGTGTGTGTGAAGATGTTCGAACAAACTCACGAATTGTGCAAGTGTGCTTGCGAGCACGCTTTTCCACTTTTCAAATGTTGCTTTTGAAGTCAGATCGTCTCCCGCCATAATCACTTTGAGAGGGTTCGTCACGTCCGACTCCAGCTTGATCATCATTTCCTGGAAATTAATTGTATTAGTAACAACTTCAAGCTGTAATTCTTCTCTTACTGTGACATATCTCTCTGGCTTCATTTCCTTGTAGCATTCTTCAAATCGTTCCTTCGCTTTCTTGTCAACAGTCGCACAGTCCATCATGTATTCGAAAAGAAGAGAAGCCTTGTGAGCATAATTCTGAAAGGTTTTTGATAATATGATTAAAAAATAAAAGGGTTTCTTCACTGACATTATAGAAATCTTTCTCCACCATGAACGATTTTAATTCGTCAAATTGGACGACCATCTTTTGCGAGAGCTGAAAAAGTATTCGTTTTGGTATAAATTTGTATACCATGAAACAGAGATTACCGATTGAAGTTGACCCTTGAGATTTCCCAACTCTTCAAGCACAGGGTCTTTCTTTTCTGGTTTCGCCATGTCGATAATGTCTTTGATAAGTGATCCGAGTGGTCCAAAGATCTGAAGAAACTTGGGAAACTTGTCAAAAATAATCTTTCCCGCGCCAAGGAAATCCTTTGTGACACTGGCGACGTTTTTCAGTGTTTAGAGCATCACTTCATTCTGCAAAACAATTTTTTTCGTTTTTCGTGTCTGTTCTACAACTTACGTGGAGAATATCCTTGTGGAACGACGGTATATTTCAGCGCTTCATTGAGAAAATCTGAAAGTCAAATCAATATAACCATCTTAAAAAAAAGGAAATTTACTCACTCAATGATTGGTCGCTGAGAACATCTCCTTCTTCCTTCGCAATCGAAATAATCTCCATGGTGGTTGGAGAATATATTCCAAACACTTCCGATTGCTCCAACAGCTCCATCGGTTTGTTCACATCCATATCGTTATGCTGCTTCTCGTACAGAGCATCGTACTCCGCGAAAAGCTTTATCGTCCGTCGGTTCGGGTTGGGCTTACCGTACTCCACATTCTCCATCTGCTCGACAGGTGACGACATTCTCTCATGAACTTGAAGCGACGAATGATGCCAACTCTTCTCCAAAGTCTCCTTTTATACGAATGTTCGAACAAAGATCAGAGTTATCGTGCCACAAAAAATTCATACGAGCAGATGAAGTTTAGTCGCATCACGGCGATAAGAGTAATTGCTTACTGATAATATATCAATGAAGAAAGAAGTAGAGAAATAAAGAAGAAAAAAGAGATTCGTGATCAACAATTCTCGTTTATTCGTGAAATGATTTTTTGTTTCGGTGTTAAATTGTAAACTCAAACATTGTTGTGGTTTGGTTATAGTTTTTGATAAGAAAAGCGAGAGACATTTCAAAACGGAGAATGTAAATTAATATATTAAAAGTTGTATTGCCGAATTTTTGTATTGCTTCATCAGACTTAAAATTCTCTGAATACGCCGAATTTCCTGATGAAACTTCTTGGAAACTTCTCAAAAAACATGGCGGCTCAAAAAATGACCTAAAATTTGATAAAATTTGAAATTTGAGCACCTTGACAACACCTGGGCATAACAGTTTGGCTATAAACAATTGAAAGGTTCTTGGTCACGAGGAAACTCTCTCATCTCTCGTTTTCGTAAAAAAACAATTATCAGAATGGAACATTTTATTATTTAATTTTACAAATCATACATTTACAACACAAAATAATACTTTAAAAAAGTACTTCTGTAGTCCTTAACTGAGTTTAAGTTGAAACGACTACAGGGAAAATTACTCTCCAACCATGTAGAGCATATTCCACGTGGTATAATGTGGAAACAACAAATCTTCCTTGAAAACTTTGAATTTTCCATTCCATTCGACGAATCCTGGACCCTGTTCAGCCCCATTTTTAGTCGTATGTCTGCCAGCCACCTTTCCGGAAGAAAACCCCAAAAAGTACGAGCATCCCTTGAACTCGTTCTTCGCCTTCGAATGAGACCACTGCCGATCGAGGCCACTGCTTCATAACTACCAGCGAGCACCAGCGAGGTTTGTATATTTGAATCTCTCCACGGATGTCATTCTTCATTTTCTTCTGATATTCATCACATGTTTTCGTGTTGTGCTCAAATGCACGAGAAACGATGACGTCGAACTTTCCGATATTCTTCGAGATGAACACCATTTCGGGTTTTACAACGTGAATCTCGTAGTGAATGTCTCTGGCGAACACAAACATATAGAAGTTGTCACTGAAACATTATCATGATTTATTGAGTGGCGAAAAGATGACGTACTTTGTGAAAATGGTCTCGAATCCTTTTAAGAGCTCAGTGGCCATGTCTTCGTCCCTGTCAAACGATCCTTCTCCTTGAATTCTCTCAACGTACTTTTTGAGTTTCGGCCAGTATGGTATGTCGTTCAAATAAAGATTCTCCCATTGTTTGAATAGAGTATCGTAGTAAGTCAACTTTTCCATGATTTTCTTACTGTCACTATTGTCTTCTGGATGAAGAAGTCCCGTAGCGAAGCATTCCAACATCAACTTAAAGTCAGCAGAGTATGTGAAGATGCTCGAATAAACTTACGAATTGTGAAAGTGTGCTATTGAGCACGTCTTTCCACTTTTCGAATGTTGCTTTTGAAGGAAGCTCCTCTCCCTCCATAATCACTTTGAGAGGGTTCGTCACATCCGACTCCAGCTTGATCAACATATACTGGAAATGAATTGTATTAGAAACTTCACACTGTAAATATTCTCTTACTCCGATATATCTCAATGGATTAACTTCCTTGTAGCATTCTTCAAATCGTTCCTTTGCCATGGTGGCTCCATGGTGGCTGGAGAATAAATTTCAAAAATTTCCGATTGCTCCAAGAGCTCCATCGTTCTCTTTTCATCTGTGCCGTTATGCTCCTTCTCGTGCAGAGCATCGTACTCCGCGAAAAGTTTCGTCGTCAGTCGGTTCGGATCTGGCTTCCGTTCTCCACATTCTCCACTTCCTCGACAGGTGGCGGCGTCATTTTCGAGTGAAATCAAAGCGACGAATGATGCCAACTCTTCTCCGAAGTCTCCATTTATACGAACGTTCGGACAAAGAACAGAGTTACGTGCCACCAAAAATTCATACGAGCAGATGAAGTTTAGTCGCATCACGGCGATAAGAGTAATTGCTTACTGATAATATATCAATGAAGAAAGAAGTAGAGAAATAAAGAAGAAAAAAGAGATTCATGATCAACAATTCTTGTTTATTGGCGAGATGATATTGTGTTTCGGTGTTAAATTGTAAACTCAAATATTGTTGTGGTTTGGTTATAGTTTTTGATAAGAAAATCGAGAGACTTTTCAAGACGGAGACTGTCTATTAATACATGGTGACAATTAATTTTAGCGACAAGGTAATGTCGGGAAATAACTTTCAGAAAAAATATAAATTCACAAAATTAAATCACAATTACAACAAATTAATTGTGAACAAGAATTCATAAATGAAATTTGCTCTGCAAAAAAGAAACTAACGTGTTCTAGGCATGAAGGAATTATTTCAATGTCGAATTTAATCAAAACGGGTTCTTTCAATATTTTTCTTTAATTTGACTACACGATAACAATGTTAATTGCACAACATTAAAAGTTATTATGCCAGAAATTCAAGTCACTCGAGACAATTAAACCAGCTTGAATTTGGAACCTAATAGGTGCTTACATGTGGAATGGGGCCCGTCTTTTAAAGGCATACCAAAGTAATTTTTTATAAGTTGTCTATTTTGATTTTTAGGAGCAACAAAAAAAGAAAAAAAAGCCACTACTGGTTTTGAGGTCATCTAACGCGTCGGATATTGATGTGGTCGGTTTAATACAACTGTAAAACAGTAGACAAACTACTTGACTATAATTAACATGTGTTTTAGATTATTCGATAACGCTCAAAGGTAAAAAAATATCACAATCATCAAATACTGTTTGTGAAAAGCTATATTAGAGGCTCACTTGAAATTTTACTCAAAACATGACTTTTACATAGTGCCCATCTTTGTTAATTTCTGACATTTTTTTTCAAATATATCGGAAGTTACTCCAAGCTATAGATCCTAACTAATATAATTAATTGCCACCCTGTAGTAATAGAGAGTTTTCGTTTTGAAAAGTCTTTCGATTTTCTTATCAGAAACTATAACCAAACCACAACAATATTTGATTTTACAATTTTCCAACGAAACACAATATCATTTCGCCAATAAACAAGAATTGTTGATCACGAACGGCACGTCTTTATGCCTCCTCTCTCTTTCTTCATAGAAATGTTATCAGTAGGTACATACTTTTATCGCCGTGTAGCGACTAAACTTCATCTGCCCGTAAGCACGTTCGGTGGCACGATAACTCTGATCTTTGTCCAAACGTTCGTATAAAAGGAGACTTCGGAGAAGACTTGGCATCATTCGTCGCTTTGATTTCACTCGAGAATGCCGTCAACTGTTGAGAAAATGGAGACTGAGGAGTACGGTAAGCCCGATCCAAACCGACTGACGACGAAGCTTTTCGCGGAGTACGATGCTCTGCACGAGAAGCAGCAAAACGGTATGGATGAGAAGAAAACGATGGAGCTGTTGGAGCCATCGGAAGTTTTTGAAATTTATTCTCCAGCCACCATGGAGATCATTTCGATTGCGAAGGAAGAAGGAGACATTCTCAGCGACCAATCATTGAGTGAGTATATTGCCTTTTTTCAAAAAATGGTTACCTTCACTTGACTTTCAGAATTTCTCAACGAGGCGCTGAGATATACCGTTGTTCCACGAGGATATTCTCCACGTAAGTTGTAGAACAAACACGTAATAACACGAATAATTTTATTGCAGAAGGAGTTGATGCTCGAACCACTGTGAAAAACGTCGCAACTATCACAAAGGATTTGGTTGACATTGGAAAGATTGTTTTTGAAAAGTTTCCCAAATATCTTCAGTTCTTTGGTCCATTCGGATCACTTCTGAAAGATATTCTCGACATGACGAAACCAGAAAAGAAGGATCCTGTGCTTGAAGAGTTGGGAAATCTCAAGAGTCAACTTGAATCGGTAATCTTTGTTTCATGGTATACAAATTTATACCAAAACGAATACGGTTTCAGCTCTCGCAAAAGATGGTCGTCCAATTTGACGAATTGAAAGCGTTTATGGTGGAGAAAGATTTCTATAATGTCAGTGAAAAAAACCTTTTATTAATATTATCAGAATCCTTCCAGAATTACGCACACAAGGCTTCTCTTCTTTTTGACTACATGATTGACTGTGTGGCGACTATTGACACGAAAACTAAGGAGAGATTTGAAGAATGCTACAACGAAATTAAACCAGAGAGATATGTCAGAGTAAGAGAAGATTTATAGCTTGAAGTTTCTGATACGATCCATTTCCAGGATATGTTGATCAAGCTGGAGTCGGATGTGACAAACCCTCTCAAAGTTAGTATGGCGGGAGACGAGCTGACTTCAAAAGCAACATTCCAAAAGTGGAAAGACGTGCTCAATAGCACACTTTCACAATTCGTAAGTTCAATAAAACATCTTCACACACTCACTGTTGACTTTAAGTTACTCTTGGAATGCTTCGCAATGGGATTTCTTCATCCAAAAGACGAAAGTGACAGTAAGAAAATAATTGAGAAGATAACTTACTACACTACTCTGGTCGAACAATGGGAGAAACATTATTTGAACGATAGACCATACTGGCCGAAACTCAAAAAGTACGTGGAGAGAATTCAAGGAGAAGGATCGTTTGATAAGGACGAAGACATGGCCACCGAGCTCAAAAAAGGATTAGATTCTATTCTCACAGAGTACGTCATCTTTCGCTTTTCAGAAAATCAGGATAATATTTCAGGGACAACTTCTATCTGTATGTTTTCGAGAAAAACGTTCACTACGAGATTCACGTCGTGAAACCCGAAATGGTGTTTGTCTCGACAAATCGCGGAAAGTTCAGCGTGATCATTTCTCGTGCATTTGAGCACAGTGAGTACACATGTGGACAATATTGGAAGAAACTGGATAATATTATGTATCGGAGAATTGAAAGAAGCATTTGGTATGCTTTGGAGACTCATATGAAGGAGTTCGTTCAATGGGCAGTGGCATCATATGCGAAGAACGACTTCAAGGGTTGCTCATACTTCTTGGCATTTTCTTCCAGAAATGTGGCTGTCAGATGGACAAGAAAACATGGGGCTGAAAAAGGTCCAGGATTCATCAATTGGGATGGACAACTGACTGTTTTCAATGTCACCACTGGCACGTGGAATATGCTCTACATGGTTGGAGAGTAATTTTCCCTGTAGTCGTTTTCATTTGAACTGATTTTAGAGCATCAGAAGAACTTTTTTTGAAATATTATTTTCTGTTCCTGTTGTAAATGTATGATTTGTAAAATTAAGTAATAAACTGTTTCATTGTAATAATTGTTTTTTTTTTTACAAAAACGAGAGATAAGATGGTTTTGTTACTTAGACAACCCGTTTGGTGGTCTAATTAGAAAAATAGGTGATCTAACGTGTTCGAATTAGAATTGCTTTTTTCTAATTTATTACCATTTTTTCTAATTAGACCCTTAACGTGGTTGCCTGAGTAATAGCATGAGTAATGTGAATTCCAATTGTTTTTTGTTTGCCCAATCCGATTTGTTAGTTTTTATAAAATTGTTGGTTATTTCTTTGAGCAGTT
The DNA here is from genome assembly GCF_000002985.6 of Caenorhabditis elegans. Taxonomy (NCBI): domain Eukaryota; kingdom Metazoa; phylum Nematoda; class Chromadorea; order Rhabditida; family Rhabditidae; genus Caenorhabditis; species Caenorhabditis elegans. The sequence continues at coordinate 1,015,867 of NC_003280.10, read as the reverse complement.
TAATTTAATTTCATGGAATTTAGTTAGAATATACGCAGTAAAACTTGGCGACAATTACACAGAGTTTTAATGATCGAAAAAATGAAGCTTCCCAACGTAAAGTGTAAAGGTGGAACATTGGGGGTAATTGACGATAACAGTCGCGTAACTGTTGCGGAGTTTTGCAAACCATAAAACTCCTGAGATCAATTGTTTTTTTTTATTTCATTTTTTAAAAGTAAGTTTGGCAGTAATTCTTCCAGTCTCAGTACACTCCTACGCTTTGAAATTCACTTGGGCTGAGGAATTTCATGAGAGAGACCAATAAAATTGTTTTGGTCCATTTTTTACGAGTTTATTTTATTTTTTAGAAAAAAGAGATTCGTGATCAACAATTCTCGTTTATTCGTGAAATGATTTTTTGTTTCGGTGTTAAATTGTAAACTCAAACATTGTTGTGGTTTGGTTATAGTTTTTGATAAGAAAAGCGAGAGACATTTCAAAACGGAGAATGTAAATTAATATATTAAAAGTTGTATTGCCGAATTTTTGTATTGCTTTATCAGACTTAAAATTCTCTGAATACGCCGAATTTCCTGATGAAACTTCTTGGAAACTTCTCAAAAAACATGGCGGCTCAAAAAATGACCTAAAATTTGATAAAATTTGAAATTTGAGCACCTTGACAACACCTGGGCATAACAGTTTGGCTATAAACAATTGAAAGGTTCTTGGTCACGAGGAAACTCTCTCATCTCTCGTTTTCGTAAAAAAACAATTATCAGAATGGAACATTTTATTATTTAATTTTACAAATCATACATTTACAACACAAAATAATACTTTAAAAAAGTACTTCTGTAGTCCTTAACTGAGTTTAAGTTGAAACGACTACAGGGAAAATTACTCTCCAACCATGTAGAGCATATTCCACGTGGTATAATGTGGAAACAACAAATCTTCCTTGAAAACTTTGAATTTTCCATTCCATTCGACGAATCCTGGACCCTGTTCAGCCCCATTTTTAGTCGTATGTCTGCCAGCCACCTTTCCGGAAGAAAACCCCAAAAAGTACGAGCATCCCTTGAACTCGTTCTTCGCCTTCGAATGAGACCACTGCCGATCGAGGCCACTGCTTCATAACTACCAGCGAGCACCAGCGAGGTTTGTATATTTGAATCTCTCCACGGATGTCATTCTTCATTTTCTTCTGATATTCATCACATGTTTTCGTGTTGTGCTCAAATGCACGAGAAACGATGACGTCGAACTTTCCGATATTCTTCGAGATGAACACCATTTCGGGTTTTACAACGTGAATCTCGTAGTGAATGTCTCTGGCGAACACAAACATATAGAAGTTGTCACTGAAACATTATCATGATTTATTGAGTGGCGAAAAGATGACGTACTTTGTGAAAATGGTCTCGAATCCTTTTAAGAGCTCAGTGGCCATGTCTTCGTCCCTGTCAAACGATCCTTCTCCTTGAATTCTCTCAACGTACTTTTTGAGTTTCGGCCAGTATGGTATGTCGTTCAAATAAAGATTCTCCCATTGTTTGAATAGAGTATCGTAGTAAGTCAACTTTTCCATGATTTTCTTACTGTCACTATTGTCTTCTGGATGAAGAAGTCCCGTAGCGAAGCATTCCAACATCAACTTAAAGTCAGCAGAGTATGTGAAGATGCTCGAATAAACTTACGAATTGTGAAAGTGTGCTATTGAGCACGTCTTTCCACTTTTCGAATGTTGCTTTTGAAGGAAGCTCCTCTCCCTCCATAATCACTTTGAGAGGGTTCGTCACATCCGACTCCAGCTTGATCAACATATACTGGAAATGAATTGTATTAGAAACTTCACACTGTAAATATTATCTTACTCCGATATATCTCAATGGATTAACTTCCTTGTAGCATTCTTCAAATCGTTCCTTTGCCATGGTGGCTCCATGGTGGCTGGAGAATAAATTTCAAAAATTTCCGATTGCTCCAAGAGCTCCATCGTTCTCTTTTCATCTGTGCCGTTATGCTCCTTCTCGTGCAGAGCATCGTACTCCGCGAAAAGTTTCGTCGTCAGTCGGTTCGGATCTGGCTTCCGTTCTCCACATTCTCCACTTCCTCGACAGGTGGCGGCGTCATTTTCGAGTGAAATCAAAGCGACGAATGATGCCAACTCTTCTCCGAAGTCTCCATTTATACGAACGTTCGGACAAAGAACAGAGTTACGTGCCACCAAAAATTCATACGAGCAGATGAAGTTTAGTCGCATCACGGCGATAAGAGTAATTGCTTACTGATAATATATCAATGAAGAAAGAAGTAGAGAAATAAAGAAGAAAAAAGAGATTCATGATCAACAATTCTTGTTTATTGGCGAGATGATATTGTGTTTCGGTGTTAAATTGTAAACTCAAATATTGTTGTGGTTTGGTTATAGTTTTTGATAAGAAAATCGAGAGACTTTTCAAGACGGAGACTGTCTATTAATACATGGTGACAATTAATTTTAGCGACAAGGTAATGTCGGGAAATAACTTTCAGAAAAAATATAAATTCACAAAATTAAATCACAATTACAACAAATTAATTGTGAACAAGAATTCATAAATGAAATTTGCTCTGCAAAAAAGAAACTAACGTGTTCTAGGCATGAAGGAATTATTTCAATGTCGAATTTAATCAAAACGGGTTCTTTCAATATTTTTCTTTAATTTGACTACACGATAACAATGTTAATTGCACAACATTAAAAGTTATTATGCCAGAAATTCAAGTCACTCGAGACAATTAAACCAGCTTGAATTTGGAACCTAATAGGTGCTTACATGTGGAATGGGGCCCGTCTTTTAAAGGCATACCAAAGTAATTTTTTATAAGTTGTCTATTTTGATTTTTAGGAGCAACAAAAAAAGAAAAAAAAGCCACTACTGGTTTTGAGGTCATCTAACGCGTCGGATATTGATGTGGTCGGTTTAATACAACTGTAAAACAGTAGACAAACTACTTGACTATAATTAACATGTGTTTTAGATTATTCGATAACGCTCAAAGGTAAAAAAATATCACAATCATCAAATACTGTTTGTGAAAAGCTATATTAGAGGCTCACTTGAAATTTTACTCAAAACATGACTTTTACATAGTGCCCATCTTTGTTAATTTCTGACATTTTTTTTCAAATATATCGGAAGTTACTCCAAGCTATAGATCCTAACTAATATAATTAATTGCCACCCTGTAGTAATAGAGAGTTTTCGTTTTGAAAAGTCTTTCGATTTTCTTATCAGAAACTATAACCAAACCACAACAATATTTGATTTTACAATTTTCCAACGAAACACAATATCATTTCGCCAATAAACAAGAATTGTTGATCACGAACGGCACGTCTTTATGCCTCCTCTCTCTTTCTTCATAGAAATGTTATCAGTAGGTACATACTTTTATCGCCGTGTAGCGACTAAACTTCATCTGCCCGTAAGCACGTTCGGTGGCACGATAACTCTGATCTTTGTCCAAACGTTCGTATAAAAGGAGACTTCGGAGAAGACTTGGCATCATTCGTCGCTTTGATTTCACTCGAGAATGCCGTCAACTGTTGAGAAAATGGAGACTGAGGAGTACGGTAAGCCCGATCCAAACCGACTGACGACGAAGCTTTTCGCGGAGTACGATGCTCTGCACGAGAAGCAGCAAAACGGTATGGATGAGAAGAAAACGATGGAGCTGTTGGAGCCATCGGAAGTTTTTGAAATTTATTCTCCAGCCACCATGGAGATCATTTCGATTGCGAAGGAAGAAGGAGACATTCTCAGCGACCAATCATTGAGTGAGTATATTGCCTTTTTTCAAAAAATGGTTACCTTCACTTGACTTTCAGAATTTCTCAACGAGGCGCTGAGATATACCGTTGTTCCACGAGGATATTCTCCACGTAAGTTGTAGAACAAACACGTAATAACACGAATAATTTTATTGCAGAAGGAGTTGATGCTCGAACCACTGTGAAAAACGTCGCAACTATCACAAAGGATTTGGTTGACATTGGAAAGATTGTTTTTGAAAAGTTTCCCAAATATCTTCAGTTCTTTGGTCCATTCGGATCACTTCTGAAAGATATTCTCGACATGACGAAACCAGAAAAGAAGGATCCTGTGCTTGAAGAGTTGGGAAATCTCAAGAGTCAACTTGAATCGGTAATCTTTGTTTCATGGTATACAAATTTATACCAAAACGAATACGGTTTCAGCTCTCGCAAAAGATGGTCGTCCAATTTGACGAATTGAAAGCGTTTATGGTGGAGAAAGATTTCTATAATGTCAGTGAAAAAAACCTTTTATTAATATTATCAGAATCCTTCCAGAATTACGCACACAAGGCTTCTCTTCTTTTTGACTACATGATTGACTGTGTGGCGACTATTGACACGAAAACTAAGGAGAGATTTGAAGAATGCTACAACGAAATTAAACCAGAGAGATATGTCAGAGTAAGAGAAGATTTATAGCTTGAAGTTTCTGATACGATCCATTTCCAGGATATGTTGATCAAGCTGGAGTCGGATGTGACAAACCCTCTCAAAGTTAGTATGGCGGGAGACGAGCTGACTTCAAAAGCAACATTCCAAAAGTGGAAAGACGTGCTCAATAGCACACTTTCACAATTCGTAAGTTCAATAAAACATCTTCACACACTCACTGTTGACTTTAAGTTACTCTTGGAATGCTTCGCAATGGGATTTCTTCATCCAAAAGACGAAAGTGACAGTAAGAAAATAATTGAGAAGATAACTTACTACACTACTCTGGTCGAACAATGGGAGAAACATTATTTGAACGATAGACCATACTGGCCGAAACTCAAAAAGTACGTGGAGAGAATTCAAGGAGAAGGATCGTTTGATAAGGACGAAGACATGGCCACCGAGCTCAAAAAAGGATTAGATTCTATTCTCACAGAGTACGTCATCTTTCGCTTTTCAGAAAATCAGGATAATATTTCAGGGACAACTTCTATCTGTATGTTTTCGAGAAAAACGTTCACTACGAGATTCACGTCGTGAAACCCGAAATGGTGTTTGTCTCGACAAATCGCGGAAAGTTCAGCGTGATCATTTCTCGTGCATTTGAGCACAGTGAGTACACATGTGGACAATATTGGAAGAAACTGGATAATATTATGTATCGGAGAATTGAAAGAAGCATTTGGTATGCTTTGGAGACTCATATGAAGGAGTTCGTTCAATGGGCAGTGGCATCATATGCGAAGAACGACTTCAAGGGTTGCTCATACTTCTTGGCATTTTCTTCCAGAAATGTGGCTGTCAGATGGACAAGAAAACATGGGGCTGAAAAAGGTCCAGGATTCATCAATTGGGATGGACAACTGACTGTTTTCAATGTCACCACTGGCACGTGGAATATGCTCTACATGGTTGGAGAGTAATTTTCCCTGTAGTCGTTTTCATTTGAACTGATTTTAGAGCATCAGAAGAACTTTTTTTGAAATATTATTTTCTGTTCCTGTTGTAAATGTATGATTTGTAAAATTAAGTAATAAACTGTTTCATTGTAATAATTGTTTTTTTTTTTACAAAAACGAGAGATAAGATGGTTTTGTTACTTAGACAACCCGTTTGGTGGTCTAATTAGAAAAATAGGTGATCTAACGTGTTCGAATTAGAATTGCTTTTTTCTAATTTATTACCATTTTTTCTAATTAGACCCTTAACGTGGTTGCCTGAGTAATAGCATGAGTAATGTGAATTCCAGTTGTTTTTTGTTTGCCCAATCCGATTTGTTAGTTTTTATAAAATAAAATAAAATTGTTGGTTATTTCTTTGAGCAGTTTAATTTAATTTCATGGAATTTAGTTAGAATATACGCAGTAAAACTTGGCGACAATTACACAGAGTTTTAATGATCGAAAAAATGAAGCTTCCCAACGTAAAGTGTAAAGGTGGAACATTGGGGGTAATTGACGATAACAGTCGCGTAACTGTTGCGGAGTTTTGCAAACCATAAAACTCCTGAGATCAATTGTTTTTTTTTATTTCATTTTTTAAAAGTAAGTTTGGCAGTAATTCTTCCAGTCTCAGTACACTCCTACGCTTTGAAATTCACTTGGGCTGAGGAATTTCATGAGAGAGACCAATAAAATTGTTTTGGTCCATTTTTTACGAGTTTATTTTATTTTTTAGAAAAAAGAGATTCGTGATCAACAATTCTCGTTTATTCGTGAAATGATTTTTTGTTTCGGTGTTAAATTGTAAACTCAAACATTGTTGTGGTTTGGTTATAGTTTTTGATAAGAAAAGCGAGAGACATTTCAAAACGGAGAATGTAAATTAATATATTAAAAGTTGTATTGCCGAATTTTTGTATTGCTTTATCAGACTTAAAATTCTCTGAATACGCCGAATTTCCTGATGAAACTTCTTGGAAACTTCTCAAAAAACATGGTGGCTCAAAAAATGACCTAAAATTTGATAAAATTTGAAATTTGAGCACCTTGACAACACCTGGGCATAACAGTTTGGCTATAAACAATTGAAAGGCTCTTGGTCACGAGGAAACTCTCTCATCTCTCGTTTTCGTAAAAAAACAATTATCAGAATGGAACATTTTATTATTTAATTTTACAAATCATACATTTACAACACAAAATAATACTTTAAAAAAGTACTTCTGTAGTCCTTAACTGAGTTTAAGTTGAAACGACTACAGGGAAAATTACTCTCCAACCATGTAGAGCATATTCCACGTGGTATAATGTGGAAACAACAAATCTTCCTTGAAAACTTTGAATTTTCCATTCCATTCGACGAATCCTGGACCCTGTTCAGCCCCATTTTTAGTCGTATGTCTGCCAGCCACCTTTCCGGAAGAAAACCCCAAAAAGTACGAGCATCCCTTGAACTCGTTCTTCGCCTTCGAATGAGACCACTGCCGATCGAGGCCACTGCTTCATAACTACCAGCGAGCACCAGCGAGGTTTGTATATTTGAATCTCTCCACGGATGTCATTCTTCATTTTCTTCTGATATTCATCACATGTTTTCGTGTTGTGCTCAAATGCACGAGAAACGATGACGTCGAACTTTCCGATATTCTTCGAGATGAACACCATTTCGGGTTTTACAACGTGAATCTCGTAGTGAATGTCTCTGGCGAACACAAACATATAGAAGTTGTCACTGAAACATTATCATGATTTATTGAGTGGCGAAAAGATGACGTACTTTGTGAAAATGGTCTCGAATCCTTTTAAGAGCTCAGTGGCCATGTCTTCGTCCCTGTCAAACGATCCTTCTCCTTGAATTCTCTCAACGTACTTTTTGAGTTTCGGCCAGTATGGTATGTCGTTCAAATAAAGATTCTCCCATTGTTTGAATAGAGTATCGTAGTAAGTCAACTTTTCCATGATTTTCTTACTGTCACTATTGTCTTCTGGATGAAGAAGTCCCGTAGCGAAGCATTCCAACATCAACTTAAAGTCAGCAGAGTATGTGAAGATGCTCGAATAAACTTACGAATTGTGAAAGTGTGCTATTGAGCACGTCTTTCCACTTTTCGAATGTTGCTTTTGAAGGAAGCTCCTCTCCCTCCATAATCACTTTGAGAGGGTTCGTCACATCCGACTCCAGCTTGATCAACATATACTGGAAATGAATTGTATTAGAAACTTCACACTGTAAATATTATCTTACTCCGATATATCTCAATGGATTAACTTCCTTGTAGCATTCTTCAAATCGTTCCTTTGCCATGGTGGCTCCATGGTGGCTGGAGAATAAATTTCAAAAATTTCCGATTGCTCCAAGAGCTCCATCGTTCTCTTTTCATCTGTGCCGTTATGCTCCTTCTCGTGCAGAGCATCGTACTCCGCGAAAAGTTTCGTCGTCAGTCGGTTCGGATCTGGCTTCCGTTCTCCACATTCTCCACTTCCTCGACAGGTGGCGGCGTCATTTTCGAGTGAAATCAAAGCGACGAATGATGCCAACTCTTCTCCGAAGTCTCCATTTATACGAACGTTCGGACAAAGAACAGAGTTACGTGCCACCAAAAATTCATACGAGCAGATGAAGTTTAGTCGCATCACGGCGATAAGAGTAATTGCTTACTGATAATATATCAATGAAGAAAGAAGTAGAGAAATAAAGAAGAAAAAAGAGATTCATGATCAACAATTCTTGTTTATTGGCGAGATGATATTGTGTTTCGGTGTTAAATTGTAAACTCAAATATTGTTGTGGTTTGGTTATAGTTTTTGATAAGAAAATCGAGAGACTTTTCAAGACGGAGACTGTCTATTAATACATGGTGACAATTAATTTTAGCGACAAGGTAATGTCGGGAAATAACTTTCAGAAAAAATATAAATTCACAAAATTAAATCACAATTACAACAAATTAATTGTGAACAAGAATTCATAAATGAAATTTGCTCTGCAAAAAAGAAACTAACGTGTTCTAGGCATGAAGGAATTATTTCAATGTCGAATTTAATCAAAACGGGTTCTTTCAATATTTTTCTTTAATTTGACTACACGATAACAATGTTAATTGCACAACATTAAAAGTTATTATGCCAGAAATTCAAGTCACTCGAGACAATTAAACCAGCTTGAATTTGGAACCTAATAGGTGCTTACATGTGGAATGGGGCCCGTCTTTTAAAGGCATACCAAAGTAATTTTTTATAAGTTGTCTATTTTGATTTTTAGGAGCAACAAAAAAAGAAAAAAAAGCCACTACTGGTTTTGAGGTCATCTAACGCGTCGGATATTGATGTGGTCGGTTTAATACAACTGTAAAACAGTAGACAAACTACTTGACTATAATTAACATGTGTTTTAGATTATTCGATAACGCTCAAAGGTAAAAAAATATCACAATCATCAAATACTGTTTGTGAAAAGCTATATTAGAGGCTCACTTGAAATTTTACTCAAAACATGACTTTTACATAGTGCCCATCTTTGTTAATTTCTGACATTTTTTTTCAAATATATCGGAAGTTACTCCAAGCTATAGATCCTAACTAATATAATTAATTGCCACCCTGTAGTAATAGAGAGTTTTCGTTTTGAAAAGTCTTTCGATTTTCTTATCAGAAACTATAACCAAACCACAACAATATTTGATTTTACAATTTTCCAACGAAACACAATATCATTTCGCCAATAAACAAGAATTGTTGATCACGAACGGCACGTCTTTATGCCTCCTCTCTCTTTCTTCATAGAAATGTTATCAGTAGGTACATACTTTTATCGCCGTGTAGCGACTAAACTTCATCTGCCCGTAAGCACGTTCGGTGGCACGATAACTCTGATCTTTGTCCAAACGTTCGTATAAAAGGAGACTTCGGAGAAGACTTGGCATCATTCGTCGCTTTGATTTCACTCGAGAATGCCGTCAACTGTTGAGAAAATGGAGACTGAGGAGTACGGTAAGCCCGATCCAAACCGACTGACGACGAAGCTTTTCGCGGAGTACGATGCTCTGCACGAGAAGCAGCAAAACGGTATGGATGAGAAGAAAACGATGGAGCTGTTGGAGCCATCGGAAGTTTTTGAAATTTATTCTCCAGCCACCATGGAGATCATTTCGATTGCGAAGGAAGAAGGAGACATTCTCAGCGACCAATCATTGAGTGAGTATATTGCCTTTTTTCAAAAAATGGTTACCTTCACTTGACTTTCAGAATTTCTCAACGAGGCGCTGAGATATACCGTTGTTCCACGAGGATATTCTCCACGTAAGTTGTAGAACAAACACGTAATAACACGAATAATTTTATTGCAGAAGGAGTTGATGCTCGAACCACTGTGAAAAACGTCGCAACTATCACAAAGGATTTGGTTGACATTGGAAAGATTGTTTTTGAAAAGTTTCCCAAATATCTTCAGTTCTTTGGTCCATTCGGATCACTTCTGAAAGATATTCTCGACATGACGAAACCAGAAAAGAAGGATCCTGTGCTTGAAGAGTTGGGAAATCTCAAGAGTCAACTTGAATCGGTAATCTTTGTTTCATGGTATACAAATTTATACCAAAACGAATACGGTTTCAGCTCTCGCAAAAGATGGTCGTCCAATTTGACGAATTGAAAGCGTTTATGGTGGAGAAAGATTTCTATAATGTCAGTGAAAAAAACCTTTTATTAATATTATCAGAATCCTTCCAGAATTACGCACACAAGGCTTCTCTTCTTTTTGACTACATGATTGACTGTGTGGCGACTATTGACACGAAAACTAAGGAGAGATTTGAAGAATGCTACAACGAAATTAAACCAGAGAGATATGTCAGAGTAAGAGAAGATTTATAGCTTGAAGTTTCTGATACGATCCATTTCCAGGATATGTTGATCAAGCTGGAGTCGGATGTGACAAACCCTCTCAAAGTTAGTATGGCGGGAGACGAGCTGACTTCAAAAGCAACATTCCAAAAGTGGAAAGACGTGCTCAATAGCACACTTTCACAATTCGTAAGTTCAATAAAACATCTTCACACACTCACTGTTGACTTTAAGTTACTCTTGGAATGCTTCGCAATGGGATTTCTTCATCCAAAAGACGAAAGTGACAGTAAGAAAATAATTGAGAAGATAACTTACTACACTACTCTGGTCGAACAATGGGAGAAACATTATTTGAACGATAGACCATACTGGCCGAAACTCAAAAAGTACGTGGAGAGAATTCAAGGAGAAGGATCGTTTGATAAGGACGAAGACATGGCCACCGAGCTCAAAAAAGGATTAGATTCTATTCTCACAGAGTACGTCATCTTTCGCTTTTCAGAAAATCAGGATAATATTTCAGGGACAACTTCTATCTGTATGTTTTCGAGAAAAACGTTCACTACGAGATTCACGTCGTGAAACCCGAAATGGTGTTTGTCTCGACAAATCGCGGAAAGTTCAGCGTGATCATTTCTCGTGCATTTGAGCACAGTGAGTACACATGTGGACAATATTGGAAGAAACTGGATAATATTATGTATCGGAGAATTGAAAGAAGCATTTGGTATGCTTTGGAGACTCATATGAAGGAGTTCGTTCAATGGGCAGTGGCATCATATGCGAAGAACGACTTCAAGGGTTGCTCATACTTCTTGGCATTTTCTTCCAGAAATGTGGCTGTCAGATGGACAAGAAAACATGGGGCTGAAAAAGGTCCAGGATTCATCAATTGGGATGGACAACTGACTGTTTTCAATGTCACCACTGGCACGTGGAATATGCTCTACATGGTTGGAGAGTAATTTTCCCTGTAGTCGTTTTCATTTGAACTGATTTTAGAGCATCAGAAGAACTTTTTTTGAAATATTATTTTCTGTTCCTGTTGTAAATGTATGATTTGTAAAATTAAGTAATAAACTGTTTCATTGTAATAATTGTTTTTTTTTTTACAAAAACGAGAGATAAGATGGTTTTGTTACTTAGACAACCCGTTTGGTGGTCTAATTAGAAAAATAGGTGATCTAACGTGTTCGAATTAGAATTGCTTTTTTCTAATTTATTACCATTTTTTCTAATTAGACCCTTAACGTGGTTGCCTGAGTAATAGCATGAGTAATGTGAATTCCAGTTGTTTTTTGTTTGCCCAATCCGATTTGTTAGTTTTTATAAAATAAAATAAAATTGTTGGTTATTTCTTTGAGCAGTTTAATTTAATTTCATGGAATTTAGTTAGAATATACGCAGTAAAACTTGGCGACAATTACACAGAGTTTTAATGATCGAAAAAATGAAGCTTCCCAACGTAAAGTGTAAAGGTGGAACATTGGGGGTAATTGACGATAACAGTCGCGTAACTGTTGCGGAGTTTTGCAAACCATAAAACTCCTGAGATCAATTGTTTTTTTTTATTTCATTTTTTAAAAGTAAGTTTGGCAGTAATTCTTCCAGTCTCAGTACACTCCTACGCTTTGAAATTCACTTGGGCTGAGGAATTTCATGAGAGAGACCAATAAAATTGTTTTGGTCCATTTTTTACGAGTTTATTTTATTTTTTAGAAAAAAGAGATTCGTGATCAACAATTCTCGTTTATTCGTGAAATGATTTTTTGTTTCGGTGTTAAATTGTAAACTCAAACATTGTTGTGGTTTGGTTATAGTTTTTGATAAGAAAAGCGAGAGACATTTCAAAACGGAGAATGTAAATTAATATATTAAAAGTTGTATTGCCGAATTTTTGTATTGCTTTATCAGACTTAAAATTCTCTGAATACGCCGAATTTCCTGATGAAACTTCTTGGAAACTTCTCAAAAAACATGGTGGCTCAAAAAATGACCTAAAATTTGATAAAATTTGAAATTTGAGCACCTTGACAACACCTGGGCATAACAGTTTGGCTATAAACAATTGAAAGGCTCTTGGTCACGAGGAAACTCTCTCATCTCTCGTTTTCGTAAAAAAACAATTATCAGAATGGAACATTTTATTATTTAATTTTACAAATCATACATTTACAACACAAAATAATACTTTAAAAAAGTACTTCTGTAGTCCTTAACTGAGTTTAAGTTGAAACGACTACAGGGAAAATTACTCTCCAACCATGTAGAGCATATTCCACGTGGTATAATGTGGAAACAACAAATCTTCCTTGAAAACTTTGAATTTTCCATTCCATTCGACGAATCCTGGACCCTGTTCAGCCCCATTTTTAGTCGTATGTCTGCCAGCCACCTTTCCGGAAGAAAACCCCAAAAAGTACGAGCATCCCTTGAACTCGTTCTTCGCCTTCGAATGAGACCACTGCCGATCGAGGCCACTGCTTCATAACTACCAGCGAGCACCAGCGAGGTTTGTATATTTGAATCTCTCCACGGATGTCATTCTTCATTTTCTTCTGATATTCATCACATGTTTTCGTGTTGTGCTCAAATGCACGAGAAACGGTCGATGCATTACGTTCGTTATATCTAACTATGATTGTCAAAATTGTCGAATAATTATTTTAATTTTTTTAAATATGCTTTGTAAAATTGAGATTCAAATAAATACTGAAAAGTTCATGAAACCGATTGAGGTAAACGATAGAGAATATATAATTCCAAATGTGCACTGATTTTTAAATTTTTCAAAACTCTCAAGTTTCAAAGGTAATATGATCTATAGGAAAGGCGGTACTACTAAGATGGTGGTGAAGTTCAAGAAAAAAGAGAAACAGACGCAAAATTAAGACCAATTTTGGTACATTTTCAGATTGCCGATCCCGTACGGCGAAATTGGAAAAATATATTTTTCAAAATAAAATCTTGGTAACTTGGTAACTTTTATTCATGAAAATCCCTTAATTAAAACGGACATTTTTCAAGCGAAGAGGTTTAGGCATCATGCAAACCATTACAATTAAGCCAACCATCCGACGAATGAGATTTCTGAGCCACTGCTTTCTCGAGAAGAACAGTTGCTAGCGAAGGATCCAATTGGGTCAGGTCAGCCGGTAGAACTGAGCGGATATCGTCCAAAGTTTGATTTTCGAAAGGCAGTATTCCTTCAGATTCTCCATTCTGTGTTGCATCGCAAAATGGAGCTTCTCATTGACGGTCAGCTGTGACTTCTCTATCAGAAACTTTTCACACTTTCGGACAACTGGCTCCACATCGTACATGTCTGCCAGGTGATGAATCCCAATAACGGTGTTCTCTGAAATATAATTATATTTTCTACGTAGAATTAAAGAAACTGGATACCATCAATAGCTGGTTCTAGATATAGAACTTCCAAGAAATTCTGAAAATCCGCAGCGTTAACGCCTGGTAGCGTCACCTCCGGGCTCTGGGAAGTTTCCGAGCAGAAGATTCTTGAAGTAGGACGAATGGGAGGCCAGGAACTTTCTAATAACATGGAACTTCCGATCTTCAACAATAAGCACCACATCAGTCAGGTCCTCCACCGGCTCGTCGAAGCACTTAAGATCTTTTTTTGGCAAGCCTGACGATGAATTAATGCGCACGCGGATCTCAATTTCCGCCCGATTACTTCCATTGAGAGAGATCATGCCATAGGTGATTGGACGACGGACTTCGATGTCGCTTGAACTCCATTCGCCAACTTCAAATTGATTGCGTACTTGACCTTAACACCCCATGAGAGCCCGAAGGGTCCTCGTGGAGGCTCGAGATTCACTCGGAGGTCACCATTATGGCGCCAATACTTTATTACCCTGGAATAAAATCTAAGATGGAAAGCTGAAATTTAAAAAAAAAAGAGCACAAATTTTTGTGGTGACATTTTCGCGGAGAGAATGAGAGTGAGAGATGCTCTCTTGTGTCCAACACAGGACCGCTCTTATTATCGACTGAATTCTAGCAGCGCTGTCTAGGTCTAACAAGGTGGGAAGGGCGGGCGATCTCTTCCAGCCACCACCCCACCTGCTACTCAACAGGTCCATCTATACAACCCTCATTCTTATTAGAGCAACATGGCTGCAATTTCCTTTCCCTTACTCCAACTTCCAAACTTTGCACTTAACAAGACTCTGAAGCTGATGTGCGTGGTACCTCAGTAAGATCCAACATTCCTTCTTCGGTAATAATTTTCAATTTCAGCCTATATCTATCAATTATTTCAAAGAAGGCAAAGCGATGCATCACAGCGGTCAATGAGAAGCCGCTATATGTGCATATAAACAAAGCATCTTCGATTTCATTACGGCTGACAACAAAATCGTTTCAAAACTTTGAGTTCATTATTACACCTGGTCAATCGGATTTGGAAATTCGCAAATATATAACTACTAGGCCACTTTTCAATTCATATCTGTCTACAAATCAATGTGTACTGGGAGTTACCGCAAAACAATGGATTGAGCTTATTGCTCAAGTTTTTATCCAAGATAAAGGTGTTTTGCTGAAATTGCAAAATTCGAATAAATTCAACATCAAAGAAATTCAGTATTATACACGAGAACTGAATATTGTAAGACTGAAAATTGAATCTTCAGAACTTCAAGACACTCAACTTTCCAAAATGTTCCCTAAAGTTGAAGAGTTGACAGTTACCAGGGACAAAATTCCCAGCTCCATTTTGAGTCGGAACTTCAAAAAGTTGCGATTTGACGATATCAAAGTTTCACTCGACAATATTTTAATATCCAACTGCTCCAGTTTCCTAATTTTCCTGCAAACTCTCCCCGACAAAGACTTAAACCGCTTCATGAAGCTCTGGATCAAAGAGTCGAATCCTAACCTCAAAACATTCGAAGTCTGTTTCCCGGACTATGAACAAACTGGGCTCGATGGAACCATCCTTTTCAAGGGTATCAGGTGTATTGATTCTATTAAGCATGGAGAAGTGACCCGGAAGAAGTTCAAGAGGCATGATGGGACGACGGCGCTGGTTTCGGTATTTGCAAGCACTTCGTTTCATTTTTGTATGACTGTTGTTGGTTGATGTTTTTTTTTTCATTCAATAAATTTTCTAACTGATTGTTATAATTGGTGTTTTATATCCGAAAAAGTTCGACATGAAGCCTAGCTCCTAACAAGGAAAGGCTCTGAACTCGTTATTGGACATCGTTACGCCATTGTATACATTCGATAGAGAATAGTTACGGATGATCCCTCCAAAAAATTTAGCTGCTTCAGAGCAGGTTCGACCAAGTTACGACATTTTGAAAGTGCCAAAATACCCCTTTTTAAAAATTCCAAAAATTCAAAACAAATTGTTTTTTTTTCTAAAAGTTGATATAAACGTTTTCAAATAGTTGAAAATGATGGAAAAATCATACCATACAAGTTTCAGTTCATAATTCTCAAAAAAACCCTTGAATTGGTCTACATGAACATCTTCTTTTTGGAATTTTTCTCAAGATATGTAGATTATTTTAAGGGTGTTTTTGAGAGTGATGGGCTAAAACTTGTATAATATATGTTTTTTACTATTTTAAATCGATTACAACTATTTTTTATCAACTTTCAGAAAAACAATTTTTTAGTGAAAATTTTAGATTTTTTTCAAAGGGGGTGCATCAAGGATTTTTTTTCGGCAACGTCAAAATGTCGTAACTTGGTCGAGTTGAGTAGAAAGCTGAGCCAAGCTTGAAATAGGCCTGCCCGAAAAGAAGCCAAACTTTGGTCAACTATTATATATAGTTTTCTTGTTGGAGATCCGATTAATATGCTTAGGCTCTGCTCAATAGAATTAATGATACACAGGAGGCCTAGCAACTGACCTTTTCCAGCCACACCATTCTTTGTCTGAATCTCTTCTCTCTCCCTAGCTGCGCAGTCTACAAGACCATTTATCTCCTTCTCCTTGTTTTCTCATCGACATGGCTGCCGTCTCTTTTCCAATTCTCCGTCTCCCGGAATCTGCGCTGCAAGAGTCTTTGAAATTGATGAGCATGAGGGATCAGTAAGTTAAAAAAAACTATTTTTACGTTTTTTTTTACATTTTATTTGTTTCAGGTTAGCTGTATCAGTTCTCTCGAAGAAAACAAAACGACTTATTACATCAGTTGTGAATAAAAATCAAGCCATCGGTTATGTAGAAATGACATCATCAACATCAATTTTGTTAACACTTCGGAGCAGATCGTTTACTTCTTCAATCAAATGTAGAAATACGCAAATATTTAAACAACAGATACATAACTACATACGTAGATGTTCCAGGATTTACTGAGAAACAATGGTTCAAACATATTACTGATGTTTTCTTCAGGAATCCGTATACATTTTTGAAAATCAGATACTCAGCAGGAAGAAGTATTGAAGAGGTATTTGAATATACAAAGGAACTGCAAATACAGGGTTTGAAAGTTGAGTACTCTTTAATTCAAAACTGCGAGCTTCTCAAACTGTTCCCATCACTAATATATTTAACCGTTTATGGCCAGGATCCACTTCCAAAATCTTTCCTCAATCTGAGTTTAGAGGGTCTAGAACTTTATTACATTGATGTGACACTCGACGAGCTTCTAGCTTTAAATCACTCTGAATTTGCTCTAAGCACTCAGAATTGTTCCGATAATGATATACCGTATATTCTCTATTAGTGCTGCATGCCGCTCTAATTTTCAGAGCCTTCTCGATTGCAGCTCTATTAGAGACTGCCGTTCTACTGGAGACTGCCGCTCTAATTTTCGAACGAGTTTTTTTTGTTTTCAGGAGTTTCAATTAATGGTGGAGTAGAAATAACAATTTTTCATAAATGAAAAAAAAATCAAAGAAAAACAAACAACAGAAAAAAAACAAAAATTATCCTACGGAAATGATAGAATTGTCAGACTCGTTGCCTTCTTCTTGACTTTCATCGATTCCAATATCCTGCACGAGGTCGACGAGAGAATTTTCTATACGCGTGCTGTTGAGAAGATCCAGACCCGACGGAATCGATCCGTTTGGTGCAAAACAGTGAACCTGATTATCTTCACTTCCATCTGTAGCGATTGTCAAGGCGCATCCTTTAAAGGATTTCAAGATCAAATCCTTTGGAAGATCATTCCATGCGTTTTCAATCCATTCCAAGTATTGGAGCATTGACGGCGGACGCATGTTGTTGCTTTTTGTGAAGCTTTTCTGTCCATGCACCATCCAATCCTCATAACTTCGACGAATGCTAGCTTTGAAAGGAGAATTCCAGTAAACGTCGGGAGCCTAAGCGAACAATTTATGTACCGTTTCAGATGATGATCATACCTGTACAAACTTTGTGCATCCACCGGGAACAACTGCTGTATCCACTTTCAAATTTTTGAGCACTCGTTTTGTTGCATCACTGATATGGCATCTGAATGCGTCCCAAGCCAAAAGTCTTTTTCCAAAAAAAGGAGGCCCGATGATAGTGTTCAAGTAATCTTCTGTCACTTCATCGTTGAAAAACGTTCGATTACACCAGCTCAGTTGCAGACTGTTCTTGAATCTTGCGGCAATTTCTTTGTCAGGTCTGGTACGAGGAAGGAGCACATATGGACGGCACTTATATCCATCGGCTCGAGCAGTTAGAAGCACTGTAACATGCATCTTTTCATGACCTGTCGTCTTAACTGGCACCTGAAAGAGTATTAGACAACGTTTCATCATAGGGTGACTGAAATAGAAAAAAAGAGTATTAGTTTTTCCCACCTCTCGAGCACCTTTTTCGTTCAAGGTCAACGAGTTCGAAAAGTCCAAATAAACAGCAGTCTCGTCCGCTGCAAAAATGTGAGTATCTGTATACTTGTTCTGGAGTCGCATTTTTTCCACAAAAAGAACGTAATCAACGATTTTCTTGGCAAATTCATCAGGCTCTTTTTGACAAGTTGTAGTAGCTCGTCGTGTACTGAGGTGGTGCCTACGCATGAACTTTTGGAGCCAGCCGGTCGACGCCTGAATGAGAGTTGAATTTCTTTAACAAAGTACGCAGTTTGCTACCTTGAAGTCATCCTCTCCACAAATTTCTTTAGCTTTTTGTCTGATTAAATTTCTGCTCACACGGAATTTTTTCTCTCGTTGATCCCGAAACCAGCGAAGCACACTTTCGTCCACGGTTTCGCGTTGGACTGGTCGGCCACCACCTTCTAAACGTTTTGGAGCTGTTTTATTTGTAGATTTCCTATAATTCAAATATATAACTAAGCATTCACAAATCAGCATTTTCAAACTTACAACTGAGACTCAATTTTGGTTTTTTGTGCCACCCAGTCTTGAATACACTGTCTGCTGACCTTCAGATCTCTTGCTGCTTTGGTTTTGCTGAACTTCGAAGCATATTCAATTGCTTCTAGCTTGAATTTCAGACTGTGAACTTTCCTCGAGCATTTTTGAGCACCAGTTGTCGAATTGCTTGGCATTTTCCTTCAAAATTACATGTAAAGTTTTAATACAAGGATTTCAAACAAAAAAACCACGTAAAACAATTGAAAAATGTTGAAAAAAAAGTAAATAAACTGAAAAAAATTCAAAAAATAAGCTGAAAAGCAGCGGCGGGTCTCGCAGCGAAAAGGGTGCCGCTCTATTAGAGACTGCCGCTCTATTGGAGACTGCCGCTGTAATTTTCGGAAATGCCTGTTGGGTGCAGCTCTATTAGATACGCCGTTCTATTAGATACGCAGCACTAATAGAGAATATACGGTAAACCTCTTCCTGAAACATTGGATAAGGGGATCAAACCCAAACCTCAAAAGTCTCAATTTATATACATCGAATGAGGAACAAGTGTTTAATAGGGATATTTTCAAAGGTGTTGATGGTATTGAAATGTTGAGAGAAAAATTGGAACGATTTTTTCCGACCAGACAAATGTTCGAAGTCAGAAGACGTGATGGAACGAAAGCAATCTGCGAGGTTGACTCATCAAATCCGCTATATTTTTCTATGCAAGTCTATTGATAGTTTTTAATGTTTTTCTGTGGAATAAAGTGTGATAAGCAATACTGTCCAGTTCTACAATAAAAAATAAACGATTCATTTTAATGTCAAGAAATCTTACATCCGCGTAGTTATTGAGGTAGTTATTTCAGAGACTCATTACAAATCCTTATCTCATACCAGGAACTGTTTCAAGTCATGGAGATCTGCAATCTACTCTACTTGACCTCATCTAGAAATTACACTTTTCGCTTGGCTGTCTGAACCTCTCGTCTATCTTCCCACGCTAGATGGTCCTGCCATCTGCTCCATCAACTCACCTAACGGACCATCTATCTAATTCTTTGTGTTTTCTCATCGTCATGACTGCCGTCTCTTTTCCAATTCTCCGTCTCCCGGAATCTGCGCTGCAAGAGTCTCTGAAACTGATGAGCATCAGGGATCGGTAAGTTTCAAATCACTTCATGATCGGTTTCTAACTTTCCAACTCAACTTTGTTTCAGGTTATCCGTATCAGTTCTCTCGAAAAAAGCAAAACGACTTTTTACAGTTGTGAATAAAAATCCAATCACTGCTGTAGTAAGCATGACATCAACATCATTTTGTTTTAACAGCAGACCGTTTCAACATTTTCAATTTGTTCTCAATTCCGACAAATCAAATGTAGAAATACGCAAGTATTCAAGAAACGGATACAAATGGACATATTTAAATGTACCAGGATTCGCTGAGAAACAATGGTTCAAACATATTACTGATGTTTTCTTTAGGAACCAATGTACGATTTTGATAATCGAAAATTCACCAGGTAGAAGTATTGAAGAAATATGTGAATGTACAAAGAAACTGAAAATAGTAGAATTGCGAGTTGATCACTCTAAAATTCAAAACTACCAGGTTCTCGAACTGCTCCCGTCACTAAAAAAGTTAAAAGTTCGTAGCCTAGAAGGCCCAAATCCTAAATCCATCCTCACTCAGAGTTTAGAAAGTATAGATATTAACAGTTTGAATGTGACACTCGATGATCTGCTAGCTTTAAATCACACTGATTTCACACTACACACTCAGAGTTGTTCCGATAGTGATATGAATCTCTTCCTGAAACATTGGATCAAGGGATCACACTCCAATCTCAAAAGTCTTGCAATATTTAAATATATATATAGTGATATGAATCTCTTCCTGAAACATTGGATCAAGGGATCACACTCCAATCTCAAAAGTCTTGCAATATTTAAATATATATTTAAATATATATATTGCAAGACTTTTGAGATTGGAGTGTGATCCCTTGATCCAATGTTTCAGGAAGAGATTCATATCACTATCGGAACAACTCTGAGTGTGTAGTGTGAAATCAGTGTGATTTAAAGCTAGCAGATCATCGAGTGTCACATTCAAACTGTTAATATCTATACTTTCTAAACTCTGAGTGAGGATGGATTTAGGATTTGGGCCTTCTAGGCTACGAACTTTTAACTTTTTTAGTGACGGGAGCAGTTCGAGAACCTGGTAGTTTTGAATTTTAGAGTGATCAACTCGCAATTCTACTATTTTCAGTTTCTTTGTACATTCACATATTTCTTCAATACTTCTACCTGGTGAATTTTCGATTATCAAAATCGTACATTGGTTCCTAAAGAAAACATCAGTAATATGTTTGAACCATTGTTTCTCAGCGAATCCTGGTACATTTAAATATGTCCATTTGTATCCGTTTCTTGAATACTTGCGTATTTCTACATTTGATTTGTCGGAATTGAGAACAAATTGAAAATGTTGAAACGGTCTGCTGTTAAAACAAAATGATGTTGATGTCATGCTTACTACAGCAGTGATTGGATTTTTATTCACAACTGTAAAAAGTCGTTTTGCTTTTTTCGAGAGAACTGATACGGATAACCTGAAACAAAGTTGAGTTGGAAAGTTAGAAACCGATCATGAAGTGATTTGAAACTTACCGATCCCTGATGCTCATCAGTTTCAGAGACTCTTGCAGCGCAGATTCCGGGAGACGGAGAATTGGAAAAGAGACGGCAGTCATGACGATGAGAAAACACAAAGAATTAGATAGATGGTCCGTTAGGTGAGTTGATGGAGCAGATGGCAGGACCATCTAGCGTGGGAAGATAGACGAGAGGTTCAGACAGCCAAGCGAAAAGTGTAATTTCTAGATGAGGTCAAGTAGAGTAGATTGCAGATCTCCATGACTTGAAACAGTTCCTGGTATGAGATAAGGATTTGTAATGAGTCTCTGAAATAACTACCTCAATAACTACGCGGATGTAAGATTTCTTGACATTAAAATGAATCGTTTATTTTTTATTGTAGAACTGGACAGTATTGCTTATCACACTTTATTCCACAGAAAAACATTAAAAACTATCAATAGACTTGCATAGAAAAATATAGCGGATTTGATGAGTCAACCTCGCAGATTGCTTTCGTTCCATCACGTCTTCTGACTTCGAACATTTGTCTGGTCGGAAAAAATCGTTCCAATTTTTCTCTCAACATTTCAATACCATCAACACCTTTGAAAATATCCCTATTAAACACTTGTTCCTCATTCGATGTATATAAATTGAGACTTTTGAGGTTTGGGTTTGATCCCCTTATCCAATGTTTCAGGAAGAGGTTTATATCATTATCGGAACAATTCTGAGTGCTTAGAGCAAATTCAGAGTGATTTAAAGCTAGAAGCTCGTCGAGTGTCACATCAATGTAATAAAGTTCTAGACCCTCTAAACTCAGATTGAGGAAAGATTTTGGAAGTGGATCCTGGCCATAAACGGTTAAATATATTAGTGATGGGAACAGTTTGAGAAGCTCGCAGTTTTGAATTAAAGAGTACTCAACTTTCAAACCCTGTATTTGCAGTTCCTTTGTATATTCAAATACCTCTTCAATACTTCTTCCTGCTGAGTATCTGATTTTCAAAAATGTATACGGATTCCTGAAGAAAACATCAGTAATATGTTTGAACCATTGTTTCTCAGTAAATCCTGGAACATCTACGTATGTAGTTATGTATCTGTTGTTTAAATATTCGCGTATTTCTACATTTGATTGAAGAAGTAAACGATCTGCTCCGAAGTGTTAACAAAATTGATGTTGATGATGTCATTTCTACATAACCGATGGCTTGATTTTTATTCACAACTGATGTAATAAGTCGTTTTGTTTTCTTCGAGAGAACTGATACAGCTAACCTGAAACAAATAAAATGTAAAAAAAAACGTAAAAATAGTTTTTTTTAACTTACTGATCCCTCATGCTCATCAATTTCAAAGACTCTTGCAGCGCAGATTCCGGGAGACGGAGAATTGGAAAAGAGCCTAAAAGTTTTAGCCTGAATTTTTAAACCTGAATTGTTAAGCCTGAAAATCTGAAACAACTGAACCAATAATTTATTCTGAATAAGCCGAAAGATAAAACAAAACTACTATTATAAAACGTATTAAAAAATCAATAAAAAATCAAAGCGATTGTTCAACTCTCATGACCAAAATGACCTTCTCATCCTCCACACAGTAGTCAAGCTGCAAGCTTGAAGAATTTTGCATCGGGAATTCAAAGCACGGCTTGTAGTGTGACCACCTAAAAATAAGGAAAATAAAAATATGATGCTTCAGCTGTGAAAGATATGAACTCATCTATAGAAGATCGGAATTCGGAATCCCTAGGTGGAATCCGATCTTCCATAAGTGGAATTTGATTTTTCAACTGTGAAAACTTTATGCTTTGAACAAAAAAAGATTCCACCTGTGGTAGATCGAAAATCGGACTCAGTAGATGGGATCTGATCATCCCCAGGTAGAATTTTATTATTCAGCTATTACCAATCGGATTTCACCTAAGGAAGATCGGAATTCGGACTCTATATGTGGAATCCGATCTTCCATGAGTGGAATTTGATCTTTCAAATGTGATAACTCGGATTTAGGATTACTTACCTTTTATCCACATAGAACTTTCCCTCGAACTTCATCTTAACATCATCAACGAACATCCTCGCCTCCCGAAATCCTTTCATCGCAAAAATGAACACTGATCCAGCTTCCTTCTCGGTCTTCCCCACAGCTCCATTCCACAACCAGCAATCAATAAGATCTGTGAGGAACTTTGAGTCGATCTTAAATTCCACGTGAACTCTCCGACTCTTGAGCGCACTCAAGTCCATACGCTCGTTGATAATCAGCTTCTCCGCTGACTGGATCAGTGGGACCTCGAAACTACTGGTACGAAATAGCTCCAAAGACTTGAAGCTTGAATTTTGGAAGTTTTCACCGAATCTCCGCAGAACATCGGACGCGTCTTGATCTTTTCCGATGACCAAATGTTGAACGTGAAACTTGAAAAACTTTGGGAAACCGGGGAAAATTAAATTTCCATAAACCAGCGTCCCAACATACAAAACCGCTTCCCAGGCTTGACGCAGAAGCTTACAGACCAGGTAAGCCAGCTCTTTATTGTTCTGCGGTTCGCTGACGGTTTTTGCGTAGAGGTTCCCATTAATCCAGAGCTGAATGTGATTGGTAGTGCTTCCCAGCTTGACTGGCGTCATCTTCAATTGATAGGTCGTTCCGTTGATTTTCACACAGTCCCCAACAAATTCCAGGCGGTTTAGAAAGCCTGGAGTGACTTTGAGAACATTGCGAAGAGATGGGCATTGCTCGTGGAGTTGGAATCTGAAAAAAGAAGCTTAGTCTTTTGGTTAAGCTCAGGCTTAGGCTTAGAGCTCAGGCTTAGACTTAAGCTTAAAAATTTACTTTAAAAAACGAACCTCGAATTGTAGTCCAAATGCTTGAGAACCGCCTTCGAACTTTGATAGCTCAAAGGTTTTGAGTCGATTTTAAGATAAGAACCGATCATTTTAAAAAGAGAGATAGAAAAATGTAAGAAGATTGAAAAATTGGATAGAATGAATAAGAAACAAGTGAGCGGAAGAGACACTTATGGTGCGTCGATTAGTGTTTTGCAGCGCCAAAGACAGAGACCACTGCATAGGTCAAAAAGATACAGTCTCCTGGGCGTCGAATTGCGGTGGAGCTCGCTTGCTGCGCGTTGGCGCAGCCGTGAATTTTCGAACTAAAAATTTGTAAAGTAGGATTATACAAAATGGAATTCCAAAAAAAAAAGAATCAAAATTCTATTGAAAAATGGAGGACGCCAGTCGTTTTCGAAAATATCAACTGGAAAAACACCACACTTGTCGAGAAGGTAATGACAAGGTAACCCTAGAAAGGAGGCTGAAGGAGACGTCACAAATCGGCCAGCAGTGAATTTTACATTATTGGATAGTTAATTTCATAGGGTTGTATCTTTGAAAATTTTGATACTGTTAATACTGAAAATAACAGCTCAACAAGTTTATTACCAGTGACAAATAAATCTGCAATATCTACATAGAGAAACAATTATATGAAAAGACTTTAAACTTGAACTTATTTTATTAGATAAAAAGCCCAGCAAATGTTTGGGGGTTCAGGGCTGAAGCTTTGTTCTGAAGCTTGAAATTTCAAAAATATAAAGAAATGTGTCTGCTCAACAATTTTATTTCATTTGACTTGAGCAACTAATAAGCTTTGCGAAGCTTAAGCTCGGGTTTTTCGAACTTGAAGGTCGCAGATCCAAGTGTTACCAGATTCTTTTACAACGTTGAACCAGAGTTCCGAAAAAAAGCGTGATTTGATTTTCAGTGGCTCGGGAGAAAAATCGATTAATCTGAAATTATGTTTCAATGGGGAGATAGAAAATCATCTTCTTTCATCTACCTCTGATTTTCCTCAACTAGATCAATATAGTTTGTCCTTATGGCCTTCCACAAAACTCGTGCTTCTTCCTCCAACATTTCACAGGAAGAAATTGAAAAATGAGTTCCAATCTCTTTGCCACGGGTCAACCAATAATCGATCGCTTTGATTAGCGTTGCCGGGGAAACGTTCACCTTCTGGATGTGCACTCTAAGATTTGGAAGTCTGTGGAAATTTCCGTGGATACCGATGATTCTCAGATCCTTTGCTGTTTGGATGATATGATGGTTGAACAAATCATCCGAAGTGAAGAACTGTTGCACTAGTTCGAGGGATTCCAACGGGTAGCTAGATTCATCGAGGCACGGAGCAAGTGTGCTTAGAACCTGCTTAATTTCATTATGGACTTCCAGCTTCTTTATTCTGAGTTTAACATTTCTCAGGTCCCACACTTGTCTTGAAAAATAATTTTTGAACTCCATCCTGTTGACTTTGACTGGTAAATTGCGGTTTCCCAACACCTTTTCGTACAAATAGATGAGAGCTTCTCTGTAGTCTCTGGAACACGTGGCGCATTTGAGAACAGGCAAGTGCTTAGTATCACGAAGACCATAGATCAGTGTGGCATCTCTTTCCAATTGAATAAATGTGTTTTCTGGCTTTCCTATATTAATTCTTTGAAGGTGATAAGTGTGCGAGTTGATTTTCAAGCCATAAGTGCCAAAAGAAAGGGTATTGATCCTCAGGGGCGTGCTTTTTTCGATTTTTTGGAGTGATGGGCAGCGTTGAGCAAGTGCAATTCTGAAAGTGGAAGCCTA